>NC_071127.1:15430000-15745833 GCF_024256425.1 Clarias gariepinus | reverse complement strand
GGTTTTCCCCTTAATAAACATAGTAACTGTAATTGTATCTTAATCATCGTTTTAACATTTATATATGAAATAGGACAGGAATTTTGATGAAAGAAAAATTACACGAAATGAATTTTATAATAAAATAAACAATCTAAAAATACACGTATATTTAAAAAAAACTTTTATTATGGCGAGGGGGGGCGATTCCTGGCAGGGGAGCATTTTAGCGCATAACACCACCTGTCGCTACAACAAATTCTCTTTTAACTTACCGTCAAATTTAAAGTCCGTTGCGCTCCTTCTAATAAGATGTTCTTGTGGTTTAGTTGCTCCCTCTGGATCTTTACCACGTGCTATATCATTTTCACTTCCCTCGTACAGCCCTGGATTCATTTGTCTATCAGGGGAAATAAATACCATAAGTGGCTAGACTTTCTGGGGGAAAAAAAAAAACATCACGCAACTAGAGCTTATCCTTTCTTATATTCCATGCTATAGGTTTGGAGGTTTTACATAATTACTTACCTTTTTTTAGAGAAATAAAAAAAGGAGCTACTTGCTCCAAACTAACGTTGTTTAATCACGACATCCACGTGTCGTTGGAAAGAACTACGGGGTGTGTGTCTGCCAATTAAGGAAAATCAATCATTTTTAAATAATGTTCAGATAATTTCATGGTTTCACATAACCGACTCCTTTTTTTGTAAATATCTAAAACAAACCAAAAAAATAACAAATAAGTAAAAATTCAACTAATGTTCCGACTTGATGACATCACATCGTCTGATATGCAACTAATTGAGGATAATTGCTCTGATGTCACCTTAGACCTGGTTAAGATTTAATGCAGGCGCCCGTTTGGAAACTCAGTACAGCAAAAGTTGGTACACCTTCCTTTATTGACATTCAAAGTAATTAAAATAATTTAATGTTTTTTTTTTAATGACTGTTTAAAGGCACTTGGGCACGGAGGATATAAATGATGCACAATTTTCCCTACTACCTTTTTTTTTAGTGTATATTGTTTATATTGTAATTAAATACCATATGAAACAATAGTGCTAAAAGGCACTGCACATACTGTAGGCCCAAAAGTGCTTTGTGTTCATAGGACATTTTGTAGACATATTCATGAAATTACTGTATTTACTCAATTTAGTTTGTTTGTATTCTAATTGTTCACTTAGAAATCAATCACTTAACTGAAGTGTGATAAAACCATAAATTTCTTTGGACTGTGGCAGAAAACTGGGGAAAAAACTCACTAAGCATGGGGAAAATGTGCAAACAGGCCTGATGTGGGAATCAAACCAGGGACCTGGCGAAGCAAGGCAGCAGTGCTAAGCACTAAGTCACCAAGCTCTGTTAAGTTTATGTTAATATGTAGTTTAGTGACAATAGTGTTGGTCAACTTTTTTTTACTTAAAATGGAGTTCTCTTAGACACTAAACCTTTGTAATTTTTAAAGTCATAGATTATTAACATTTGGAAGCACTAAAGGAATCATCAGCCTTTTCCCCTAATCGTTTTCATCCTTTTTTTTTTCTTTGACAAGAGTACTTTATCATGGGCATAAAAGGGGCATAAGAGGTCAGATTGGGCAGCACACATATGTGAACAAGTATATGCCTGCAGTACTATAAATTCATAGTATAGTTTAGAAATCCCAATTGGAGAATAGGGCATAGCAGACATAAGCAGGTATAATAAATACAAGAGCTTCCTGAACATGTGTATTTTATATATAGGCTACACACACACACACACACACACACACACACACACACAGTATATATTTCAGTAATTATAATTATTTCAGTAATTCAAATCAAATTGTGAAACTTGTATTTAATAAATTCAATGCACATAGACCTGAAGTAGTTTAAATCGTTGGTTCTTTTAATTGTGATGATTTAGGCTCATTCTAGTTTATTGAGATGCACACAGAATAATGCACACAGATGGCGAGATTTTTTCTAATATTTCTTCTCAAACATGTTTTTCCAGTAAAGTGGAGCAAAATCATAATGCCAGAATAGAGACCCGACAGATAAAGTCTTGAGACATTATTAATAATAATAATACGAGATGATTTGCATTTAATTCGCGTGATGTCAGCTCACTAGGTCACATCTTATCTGAATAAACCCAAACTGCGTATTAAAAGAATCAGCACTGGTGGTCCTTTTTTATTATTATTATTATTATTATTACATATAAATAATATATTTGCATTGGTAAAATGGAACAAATAAATAATAGGCTGTGTATACCAGTGATTAAAACCACAATACAACCCATGTTATGATAAGTTTTGCGTTTTTTCCGTTTCTATGTAAATTTTGACTTTTACTGCGCTCCGTAGAAGCTCAGTGGCACGCGCATAACCTCTCGCAGGTGAGCCTTCGGCAGCGTTCCATTCCGAAGTGTACTTAACAGGGTGCTCCCTACTCCCTGCTCCGTTAGCAGGGAATGTCGGAAAAAAGGGAAAGGGAACGTCCCTCGACAAAACTCCACCGTTCAAAACACCCTGAAATCACCAGCTCTGACGTCACTTCCTTCGTCCGTTACCATGGTAACATAAGGGGCTCGAAGTCCCTCGATTATAAATTGATACCATTTTATAAAACATACTATTAAAAGGTGTATAATTTGTTAATAAATTATTGATTGATAATAATCGATTAAAGATTTACAGAGATGTATTTTTACAGACTACTAGCCTATGTAATACTAAGGATTTCCTGATTAAATTAAAATTTATTTTTGTTTTTTCTTTTCATGATGTCGTCCTCGATAATAAATATAAAAATCCCTTTTCAAATTCGTTTTTTTACGATCCAGCAAAACGCAATGACTGATTTTTTTTTTTTTTTTTTCATTCCCTTTTCCGGTGAAGTGAACACCGGTTGTTCTGAACACCCCGTGTAGTATACTTCGCAGGGTACTTCAGGCCGTTTAGAACGCACCTTTCTTCTGAATGCGCGCTCCCTGCGCCGTTTTCACGGGGGTGGGGCTAAGAAAACGCACCCTGATGGGGTAACCAACTTCGACACAACACCGGAACGAAACAGGAGGGTTAATGTCCTGTCCTTTGCTGCCCCCCAGCGGACAAAAAGCAAAAAAAAATTCTGACCAGATACTAAATGAGGTTGATTCAAAGGGTTACCACTTGAAGTTCTCCACACCTTTAAGGCCTAGTGGTTTTTAAGTACGAGTGTATTTTATTTAATTTTCATGTTTTGTTTGTTTAATAATTATTTCTATATAAGCACTGTAAAATAAACAAACAACAACAAAAAATGCTATTATGTAAAATGCCATGTCTGTAGTTATCTGGAGCCAAGCTAGAATTACATTTACAATTATAAATAAATTTTTATTATTAAAAAAAATTGTCTGTTGATAAATACATGCTGTGAAAAAGTATTTACCCCCTCCTAATTTCTTTTTTTCTTTTTTTTGCAGATGTCACACTTAAATGATTGATTCTTGATTCTCATCACTCATCGTCTGTACCGCTTTATCCTGTATGCTGGGTCATGGGAGGTCTGGAGTCTATCCCAGGAGACTTGGAGCACAAGGTCGGGTACATCCTGCATGGGGTGCCAATCCATCACATGGTACATACACACACTACGGGCAATTTAGGAACAGCAGTTAGCATAACCTGCATGTTTTTGGACTGTGGGAGGAAACCCACCAAGCACACAGACCCGGGGCAGAAATCGAACCCTCGACCCTGGAGTTTCCATAAACCTTTTCCCCTCCAGGTTTGTTAGGTTAATGACAATAGTTACAATGGAGTCAGTGAGAAAAAGTTGAAAACAGGGCTTGATGTCATCCAACGTGGGATGGGGTTTAGTTCCATTTGTTGAATTAAAGGAGACCACAACTTCAGCTGGGTCTTCTTCCACTGGGTACTCTGTGTCATCATCAACCTTTGACTTCTCCTTCTCTAAACCCTCCTCACAGTCAACCTGGCTTCTCTCCTGATGACCGTCAGTGTCAAATATAATTCCAGAGCTTCATGTGCCATATATAGCTTGGTCATCATACTGCCACAGACTGGACTGTGATTAAAGCCTCACAAAGCTTTATATACCAGAGCTGCTAAGGTTGTATGATAGTTGACAATGTTATAGTTTTGATTTTTAACAGTTGTGGTAAAAATTATGTTGTTGTTAGGTTCCCATGCAGGTTGCCATGGAAGCCAAAAAGGGGAACACGAAGTTTGTGTGTGTGTGTCGGTTCGACGACATCTGCATGTTCAGGTGTGGGAAAGGAGTGTAGAAATGTGCAAAGGTTCCATAAAATACACACACTTTTAGAAAAAAATATTCCTAATTTATTTAACGTGTTCAAATGCCATGTGTGAACAAAGTCATTAAACCTAATAAGAAATGGATACAATTTACTGCACTTTTAAAGAGAGGACGCTTGTAAATATACTGTACATCCCATAATAAATACCATTATCAAGGGAAAAATCTGTCCAATATTAATATTTGTGTAATATTGTGAAATAAATGTGTTGAATGATCTGAAACATTTACAAATCTACGACCGTGGTTATGCTTTCATACCAACATGGACCAGATGTTTGTGGATTATTAAAGACATGAGAAAGTCAGGCCCTTCTGACAGTGTATGGACATCCTTCCCAGTATTCGTGTGGTGTTCCTAATAAAGTGGCTAGTGAGTGTTGTGCTCTAATGAATAGGGAAATCATTATACATGCGGCAAAACCTGGAAACTTCATTATGTATAAGACTGTAAAGAATTACTGCCCCAACATCTTTAGATTCCTTGATGTAAGAAATGTTCTATGTGCATGTCAGATTATTTGCATATGCAGGTCACACTCACAAGCCTGGGCCACGCCCAACATGAGTGACACACTTCACAGGATGTTTTGCATGGTTTTGGCCAAAAGACCAACAGAATGACGTTTACTTCAAGCACAGTACGTTGATGAGACTCTTAACCGCAGTAAAACATTTTAACGGTGAAAAGGTTTTAAAGAAAACCGTACGTCCATTTTTGACTAGGACTCCCGCTGCAGTTATTCCCAGGAGGATTCACCCTGATCCTTGAAAATCATCAGGTAATTTGTTAGCAACTTGCAAGAGAGACGAATATGTCTGTGGAAACTGTACACACTCGTTCATAAAAACCACTTACACATTCCAGGGAGTTAGTGCCATATCCCTCATA
Source organism: Clarias gariepinus (assembly GCF_024256425.1). NCBI lineage: Eukaryota > Metazoa > Chordata > Actinopteri > Siluriformes > Clariidae > Clarias > Clarias gariepinus. The sequence goes on along the minus strand of NC_071127.1, from coordinate 15,740,634 downwards.
CAACTCCTGACCTCGCTCCAAAACATTTCTAGATGTTATGGGCTATTGAAGGAGTTCCTGGAAGGCCAGCGGTCAGACGTGAATCAGGCAGTCCGATCATGGCTAGATGGTATCCAAGCACTAGTGAAACACTGGGATACGTATATTAGTGTAGCAGGGGATTATATAGAGAAGTATATAAGAGAAGAACCCTCATAACTCTGTTATTTGAAATCAAAAGTCCCAGGTTGACTTGAACATTTCTGTATCATATTGGGGCAGGTGGTGTATTGTGTTTATATAATATTTGGTGACGAAAAACAAGTCTGTGCTGCTGTGATTCGACACGTGTAAAATGCAAAAAAAAAAAAATAATGGACCAGGAAACGCTCACTCACTCATCGTCTTTACTGCTTTATCCTGTATTCAGGGTCGTGAGGGGCCTGGAGCCTATCCTAGGAGACTTATGGCACGAAACGAGGTATCTCCATATAGACACACCATGGCCAATTTGGGAACACCAATAAAGCTAATCTTAATGTTTATAGACTGTGAGAGGAAACTGGAGAACGCGAAGGAAACCCACCAATCACAGGGAGAACATGCAAACTCCATGCACTCAGACCCAAGGCGGGAATCGAACCCACAACCTGGAGATTCAAGTTGCCAGTGCTAACCACTAAGCCAAACAGGAAACAGTTTTAAGTAATTCCATTAATAAATTCCTGAAAAAATACATGTCTGAAAAGTTGTGGACGCCTGAACTTAACACCTTGATTAACATCCCATTCCAGATTTAGTAATCTTTGCTGATGGGGATATGAACACATTCACAGCCACAAGTGAGGACGCTTGTGTCCACAGTCAGCGTTCCAGTTCATCCTAATGCTGTTGAGTCCAGTTGACATTGGAGATGTTCTTCTACTTCAGTGTTGTACTCGTGGAGTTCATTGTGTGCTGGAACAGGTTTTGGTTTAAGTAAAGGAATCAAAAATGACTTTCTAGACAAGAATATCGCTAAAAACAAATGTTTTTTCACTGTATTTACACGTTATGTTATTTCTTAGGTGGTCTAAAGTCAATTCAATATTCAATAATTTATCACATGTACCTTACAGCACAGTAAAATGTTTTTTTTTGTTGTTTTTTTTTTCATATCCCAGTTAGGAAGCTGGGGTCAGACTGCAGGATCAGCCGCCAGGATACAGCAGCCCTAGAAAGGGGTTAAGAACTTTGCACAGTGGAACCCCGCTCATCCAACCAGTAACCCAGTAACCCGCAGCCTTCTCATTTATCTCATTGAATATCTAACAACTTGAGGGTTAAGGGCCTTGATCAAGCATCCAAAAGTGGCTGCTTTGTGGTGTCGGAGTTATAACTTTCCCATCAGTAATCCAAATAAATCAACCCTGGATCACAACGCTGCCTTCAGAGGTTTGCACAGTGGGCTTTGTGTGATGGATCCTTCCATCGAAGACTTCAAAGGTTTTGCATAGCAATAAAATGCAACATGAAAAGCAAACATGAAGCCAAAAGTCATTGTTTTTCCAAAATCAGTCAAAATTTAGAATTATCGTCACTAAAACTGAAGCTGATTGATTAAGGTTTGCCCAGTTTTAAGTCTAGTCTTCGTAGGGCGTAATCAGTCAGTGAAGGTGAGGAAACATTTGAGCTTTAGATATAATAACCAAAAGCAACACACATTGAAAGCCTCAGATGAAACATCCCAGGGATTTTCAGACAGTTCATGGACCAGAGCGGTGCTTAATTCGGCTGCACTCCACACTCAGGAATCAGTAAACAGGGAAAAAACAAACAAGTTTGCTCAGTTTCAAGTCTAGTCGTCGTAGGGCGTAATCATGAGGAAACATTTGAGCTTTAGATATAACCTTTAGGCTGTTTCACAACGAAGAAAAACATTCTATATTTGGGTCAACTGATCTAGTCTAACCAGTCTAACCCTCACTTACTCACTCTCTCTTTATAGCGTTTATCCTGTACAGGAGGCCTGGAGTCGATCCAAGGGGACTCGGGGCAGAAGGTGGGTACACCATGGACGAGGTGCCAATCTATTGCAAGGCATGATGGGAACACACCCACACAAGCACTCTATGGGGAGTTTGGCAGCGGCAATTAGCCTACTCAGCATGTTTCTTGATTTTTGGAGGAAACTCCCCAATCAAGAGGTTGAACACCACAAACACACATGCGGAGCAGAAGTGGGAATCAGAACCTCGAGGCTTATCAGACGAGCCTTAACCTCAACCATTTTGATCTTGTGTGTACATGCAGATTTGTTTTGCGGTGTTAGGACACAATTAACCATTTATTTCTATTCCTCTTCATGCTGCTTTTTATATCGTTTACATTTTTTTTTCATTTCTTGTACCTAATGAAGTGTGGGACTTTTTTAAATCGGTTTTAAAACAACCTTGGTTTAAAAAAAAAAAAGGGTTTGGGGTGAAATTAAAGAACATTTTTTATTTTTTTTAAAAATGCATCATTAAAAAGACAGTAATAAAGTGATTATATATGCATTTTGGAATTTTCCAGTTAAAAATACACAAATCCCTTAATTATTGAATTTTTCGTTTTTAAATGATACCCTTTTTTTCTCCGTTTCTGATCTCCAGCTATGAATGATACTTGGATGTCACAAAATGAAACATCCGGCGGTAAGGCCACTTAGTTGTCTGTAAAAAATAATAATAAAAAAATACCCTTGCTCCAGTCAGGAGCATATTGTTTTTTATTGCTCTATTAAAAGCAGGCACAGTTCATCGTTGTTGACAAACGCATAGGAAATTTCAGTTCAGGCCTTGATGTTTGCCATGAGCCCTTAAAAGTGGAGTGTTTCACATGTAGTGGTTCAAACAAGGCAAGTGGTTTTTTTTTTTTTACTTGTACACCAGTGATAAATATCGTGCCCGGACACAATACATAACTGAACTTAAACAAATATTAATGAGAAAAAGGAAACCACACAGATTAAAGGCTCTCGTTTTTGGAAACCAGATTTTTTTAAGACATCACCTGTAGAAACTGTCCGAAATGCTTGCAGAAAACGGCGATAAGTACAGAAGAAAGAGAGACAGACAGATGCATTAGCACACACATTTACCACAGAGCAAAGATTATACTTAATAGAAAGAAAAAAAAACAGGCTTTTAGGAAAGGCTGATGTCTGGAGATCTTGTTGAGATTTGAGAGTGGGGGAGTGAACTGTACCTATGCCTTGTCACAACCAAAGCAACACACTTTAAAGCCTCAGATGAAACATCCCAGGGATTTGGCACATGAAGAAAAGCAAAAAAAAAAAAAGTTCAGACAGTTCTGGGACCAGAGCGATGCTCAAATCGGCCGCACTCCACTCAGGAATCAGTGAACAGGAAAAAAAAAAAAAATGTGGCATGGGATTGAGAGCTTTGCTTTCAGAGCTGGTTGGTTCTGAGAGCTCGGCTTTAACAAGGAAAGGAAAAAAAAACGAGATGAAGGAAGTGGAAAGGAGATAGGAAGCAACGCCAGGGTAAATTACACGACTTGGACCGAATCAGAGACATGAGATGAGTGTGTTGAAAAGGGGAACGAGGGAAGGTCCTGGTCCGAGATGTTTAGAAATCGTTCAGATCGAGCAGGGTCTGGTCCAGAGTGGCGTGGATCTTGAGGTTCTCCTCCTTGGCGTCTTTTAGCTTTTCTGCAAAGTGAGATAGAACATAAGGTGTGGGATTTAAACAGATTTCTGAAATGCTTTTAATATTTAGTTACATAAAAAATAAAACCACCTACAATAGAAATATTATTTATTTAAGAAGAACTATGATAAAAAAAAAAATCAAAGGTTGGAAAGACAAGAGATCAAGAAAGAGGAGAAAAAAAGGGAGGGAGACAACCAACCCAACATGATTGCATTGAGGGCCATTATTACCATTAATTATGTGTTTAAAGCTCTATGTGGCATATCATACCATTTTAAACTTTTATAACGTTATAAAACATCCACTGGTTAAACAATTTACTGTACTGTTCCTTTTTAGAGAAGGACCAGACGACTGGTTAGAGCGGAAAAGATGCCAACAGTAATAAAACCACTCTTTCCAGCCATAGTGAGCAGAAAAGCATCTCATCAGGCTCCTTTAGCACCAGCCAAGAACAGAATCAGAAGCCACCATGGGCACAGTGTGAAAAAACTGGAAGAAACATTGTCAAGTTAATTTCAGTGATGCTTTTCAGTTTATTGAAATTGCTAAGAGTGGTTATTTGAGATTCATAAGGTTCTCTTAAACTCGTCTTGGCTGTTCAACAAGACATTTATGGCTGCAGAACTTCTGCTCATTCCATTTTCTGTTTTTCCCACCATTACAGTATGTGTTACTAGAGATTATGTATGAAATTCCCAAGAGTTTCTAAAATACTTAAACCATCCCATCCAACCAACAACCATGCCACGATTAAAGTCGCTTAGATCACATTCTGATGTTTGATGACCTTCAGGATTTAATGCCTTAAATGACTGGCTTATCGGAATAATTGCACCAGGAATCAGAATATATTGGCTGATAAGTGTACGCATCAAAGTGTAAACCAATTACAGGATATACAGTACGCTTTTGATGACCATTTATACGAGATTTAAACCAGGGGAGGGGCATCATATTACTTGCCAGTACTTATTTATTTATAAATTTTATTTAGTTTCACAGCTGGATTAGCTTTCTCACGAACGGACAATCGCAATTGAAAAGAAAATGCTAATAAATCTGTAATTTGACCTGACATGATTCTTTCCTTTCTATTACGTTATCTAAAACCTCTCCCTTTTAAGATTATATGAATGAAAACGCTCCCTTTTTATACTCGTCACCTTCCTCGGATTGTAATACGGTCATACTGTATTAGGGTTCGAGCTTATAAACTGGCAATGTAGTCAATCAGGTTTTTCCCGACTCTCTACTGACATGTTAATGCAATGCAATACTCTTAATATTAATGCATCCTATGATTTTATTGTCAGATCTTTGAGTTTGGCTAATGTAACGTTTTTGCAAGATACCTTAGGACATTCCATTGCAAAGTAATCATCACGCTTACAAACTCACGTCTCTGCAGAATTCTGCATTTTTAGAACAAGGTCTAGATGATGATATAAATTTATTTTTTCTGTTTTACACGTACGTGAAAGTGCAAATACCTTTCAACACGCGTATACGTGCTTGCATGCAAAGTTCTTAAACTTGTGAGTCTCTAGTGTACATCCGGAGGCTTAAAAGCAATATCTAAGAGGCAGATTGCCAAAACATCTGTAACATCTGGGCTTTACATCAAAATATCATGTTAAGCCATTTCAGACAACGCCTTTGACAAGTTCCGATTCTCTTTAAAGGGCATTATGCAATTTATCAAATTATATTGTGCAAAGTTTACTTTGTCATTTTAACACATTTTAAACATTCTTACTCCCTTATCCCCTACCCACATTAGTAGGGGTTTAAAAGCAGGAAAAGGAGAAGAGGAGAAAAAAAAAAATTCCCTGCTTTTTGACCCCTCCTAATGTGACCTCATAGAAGAAGACACCCTCCTCCCCTAGGTGGTTGCTTAGCTCTGCTGTTTTTTAGAGGGGTGTATTTACATAAACACATTAGGAAAGCATGAAACAAAAAGGGCTTAAGGTTCGGTGGGAAAAAAAAGCATAACGTAAAAGTTATTTTAGCTAGAGAAAAAAAAAGTAGTAAACCCTTTTAAACCCTTTCTGATGTCATAGTTTTTATTTCAATGAGTATGCAAAGTGAAATATCTCTCTGAACATTCAAAAACAATTTGTAATCTAAGAGGTCCAGAGGAATGCCACTTAAAACAGACCTTTCTGGAGGTTTAAGTAACTGTATTACAAAATCATAGTTTAGTGATAGTGTTTAATAATGGTCTAGGGTAGTACACAAGTATGTGATCCGAGATCCATTAGTTCATTAACTTGTGTACACTGTTGGTGCTTTACTGCCTCTATTACTCATGTGATGTTGCATTACATTGCATTAACTTGAGTTGACGTGCACAAACCATCTACCACATGGCCGCAGGATGTGTATAGCAGCTAGCTACAGTGCTTAAATTTAACAGCAAGTTCAAATCAAACATTACTGTGTTTTATACCTGACCACAACTTCTAAGAGCAGCGTGAAGGAAAAACTGTATCATCAACGTCAGCCTATATGTAAAGGGAGTGAGGACGTGCATAAGGGAGTAAGGATGTGGTGATGAGGGTATGATCCATTACACCGGGATCCTGAATACAAATTTAAGGTCTGGTTAATAAAGTTTTCCTCGAGCCGAGGTCCGAATGTCACGTTTCTGTAAGGATTAAAATCTCTAAATACGCAGTTATTGTAGTTCTTAAAACAAACAGTGAGCAGTTAAAAATTTCCAAAGCATTTCAATTAAAATGTATTTCCAGGAGCAACGTCGAACATGTGGACGGTTTGAACTGTGATGGTCTTGTGCTGTCCATTTCCTTATATTTGGATGGAATAGCAACACCACCATTTAATCAATTTTTAATTTGATTGAGAAAGTGAAAGGAGTCTGGTTGCTCTGTTATACTGGGCTCTCAGTTCAGGTATCTTACACGCCCTTACAACACATTTATTTATTTTTATCTTCATGGTGCCGCTTAACATTACAGCTTTTTTTTTTTTTTTTTTGTATCGCCACGGTTTCCATGGTTTTAAACTTCCCGCAGGAACAATAACATATACTGATCTGTCTATTCATCTTTGAAGGTTCAGTTTTTATAGTCTACATCCCTTTTTCTTTGAGTGAGCCATGCTCTCGTACTTTCGTTTCTGTTTCCTCTGTGCACACGGTAAAGTACCGCATTGATTTGTTTTGATGGGTGATGCATATAGGCACACACACCTCATCTAGCGGGGAAAAGTGTTAGATTACTGGTACATAAAGGTCCAGATAGAACCGTCACACAACTCGGTTTAGTGATGCCTGTATTAGACCTTTACTTCTATGAATAGGATGAGTACCAATTGTTTTGAACAATAAATGCGAAATTAATCTGATTACTCCCATCACACTAATTTAAAATAATAATAATAATTTTAAAAAAGAATGGAAAATTTCTGCCATTTTATGCAATGACATCACTATGAAAAACCTAGTTTTTGTTTTTTTACCTCTGCCTCCTGTGCTACTGTACAAACACCCAGCAGCTATTTCCCTCTTAATATAAAACCCCTTTGCCAATATTGGTATATCCATTAGAAAATATTTTAATGATTCTTTTCGGACATTCCTATTAGTAGTCTCCTGCGTGTTCATACACATACGTGTTTTGATTGGCTATAAAAATGCACTTTCACAAAGGGACATGGAGGAAGGAGACCATTCACATTTAAAAGCTAAAAACACCAAAATGGTCTGCTTGGAAAACAATTTTTTTGAGATGTCAGAAGGAGCGATACTGTAGCTGGGACATGAAGCCTGATTTAACAGACATTTTGATAACCTTTAAGGGTTAACTTAGGAAAGGAACCAGATTAGATTTATAAAATCATATGTAGAACATTGATGGGATTCAATGACATTTTTGCGCCTTGAAAATTTCAAGTGCTTATTGTCTGATTTGTCTCAAGCAGCCTGTAAACTTAAAAGCAGAAGTGATTCTTTCACAAAGCATGAGTAGCGGAAGCAGTGTGCATTTTCTCCAGAAACTGTGGTATGTTTGTTCAATGAATATCAATCTTGCAGAATTAAACACTCGAAACAGTTTAAAAAGGGCGAGTCTATCCTGAAAAAATCAAATCATCTGATAATTAAATCGATTAATAAACTCCTTTTAATTATAATTAAGAGTTTATATTTATAAACCTGTTTCCATAGTAACAGTTAATGCAATTTCATTAGTAAACTAAAATCAGAAAAATTGCTGTAGTATAAGAGTAATAAAACTCCCCAGGACACGGCGTTACTGGAAATCAATCAACTTCATCACCACTGCTATATTGATTCGATTTTCTTCCTATACCAGGACGACCCATCATGCATCACTCCTTCATAATGAAATATGATCCACTCCAGATCAGGCCAATAAGAATATAAGAATCGTGTGTGTGTGTGTGTGTGTGTGTGTGTGAGAAAAAGTTTGTCTAGCCACCAGAAAAATAAGTGAGACGCCAACATTTAAAACACAGAGGTTTCTTTTACCCCTCCCTTCATTTAGCATGTACACAGAGCATCAAAATACAGCCAGAAGATAAAGAACAGGAGGACAGAAAATAGATAAAAGCACAGACAAATGACAAAACAAGTCCAAGATCTTTCATCAACTCCTGGTATAATTACAATACAGTGGTGGGGGGGGGAAAAGAAAAGACAAAGAACACAAAGGCATCATAAATATGGACGAAACATAAAGCAGGTAGGAGAGAAGGGACATGGACCTGAAGATACAGAGAGGAAACAGGAGGATGAAGGAGACACGAGCGCGCGCAGTCAGGATGGAGACAAGCAGGATTTCTTGAAGAAAGCAAGTCCAGAAACTTATCTGCAAACAAACAGGGATGATCAACACCTCGCGACAGGGCGAAACGCTTCCCTTTTGTCCAACTTCATCAAGGAATGTTGTTCAAACAAGCTTCGCTATTTTCCACACAAAACAGCGGGGTTAGGAACCGGGTGAGTGCGCGATCATAATGCAAGACGGTATTACAGGTTACACCACAGCGCTGCTTTCTGATTGGTCAGAAGGGGTTCAGTCACTTTTAAACTAATCGACTCGGACTTTAGTTCCTGCTGCAAGGTTGATATTAATGCAACTTTTGTTTGTTGTTGTTACAACCTCTAATGTGATGCAAGTGTTATTTTTGACTAGCGTAAAGAGTAGAAAGTGGTAAAAGATTAAAGCTAAAAAAAAAAAAAAAAAAAAAAAAAAAGATGATCAGCTTTAATGTAATCAGTGAGATTGATATTATTTCAGGCTGAAGCCCACGTACAGGTCTGTCTGTCTTTAGGTACGACAGAACTCTCTGTCTAACTTATTCATTAATACAAAGAAATTAAATTAATAAGTTGTACTTCAAATCGAAAATGTTGATCGGATGAAGATAAAGTTTTCACTTCAACGAGTTAAAATTCACTTATACCACTTCAGCTCTTCGGAAAATATATACTAATCCAAGTAAAAATATTGAGTTTAGCTTTTCTAATTAATATCAATTGATGCGGGTGTTTTGTTTACATTGAGCAAGTAGCTTATTTTAAAGTAGATTAAATTTGGCACATTACCATCCACAACATCGCTTTTACTCAACATTTTGATTTTACTTATGGTGCAGGTTCTCTTCCTTCTACCAAAGTTCCATAAAATTCTGTCCAGCGGTCGATTTAAGACGCGCCCACAATTTGATGCATGCGCAGTACGACGTCAAAACGTACGGCTCCTAATCCGGCGCATAACGTTACGTCTACTCAACACCTTTGATTTCAAGCAGATATCCAAGAACTGCAAAGGTTTCAATAAATTCTGGCCAGCCAGTTTTGCGTCATGCTGGGACACAATCTGTTTGGACAGAACATTTCTGAGACTGGTTACGGGTCCTCCGATGTATGAAACGTAAAGACATCCGGGTCAGAACTCGTTCTTTCAAGTGTACAGACAAAACCTTTTTTCTATTTATATAGACACGATGAGGGTTTTGTTAATGTGAAAGTTTAGTGACACGACGACAAAGTCTTTACTCGCTGCATTTCTTCGTCTTTGTCTTACTACCATCAAAATCAGACACTTCTGAACAACCTACTATTAACAACAAAGGTAACTGACATGTTAACTAAAGTGCTGTGGTGAAAGAAAACACTCCAGGACATGCTGTTAGTGAGGAAACAACACCATTAGGGTGGTAAAAGCATCACTTCACCACATTCTTATACAACTGCACATCATATTTTATTTTGAACGTTTCTATGATTATCATTCTTTCCAGGTTTCACACAGTCAAATATAAAACTCCATGCAGTGCCTTTTTTTAATCACACACACGCAGGCAGTGCACCAATCGTACCAACATTCCACTTGCGGTGCCAATAATAATTACATTACATTTTTTTTTTTTTTTTTTACGCAAAACCTCAAAACCACACTGCAACTCAAAATTGTCACACAACTAGTGCTGAGGCTCAGGCACTTTGGTGGTGCGTAAGCGGCGGAAACATCGAGCACGTGCATGTGCGCGCACACAAAATACAGGCCAAGTAATTACATAGAAGTCATGTCGTTGAGGGCGTGATCCAGCTCTTCGCTAATGGCCTTGTACTTGAGTTTCTGAGCATAGAGCTCATCTGTTTGCACGAAAAAAAAACAGGAACAGAAAGTTTAGCACCAAGAGTGGCAATAGAGGCAAAATCAGAATAGAAAGAAGAAGAAGAAGAAGAAAAACAAACAAAAAAAAAAAGTAAGGAACATAAGTTGAAGAGAATAGAGAAAATGTGAGCATGAAAATAAAGACTAGGAGCATCGCAGACGGATTTCTTACCTTCCAGATCATCGATGGTCTTCTCCAGTTTGGCTACGGACCTCTCGGCGAACTCGGCACGAGTCTCAGCCTGGCGTGGACATCATGATGATAAAAGATTACATCGGTGTACAATCGTCAAACATAAAGCGAGACATGCATGCATTTCCAAAATCCAGAACGTCAGCTCACCTCTTTCAGCTTATCAGTCAGGATCTTGATCTCCTCCTCATATTTGTCTTCCTTCTGGGAATACTATAGACATACAGGAGGGGAAGAAAAAAAAATCATGCATTAAAAAAAAAAAAAAAAAAAGTAAAAGCCACATCTCCTTACTTTAAAATATGAACATTGAAATCATGATTATTGATGCACACGGGGTAACGAGCGCCCCTGTTCGAAAAACCTGATCCTGATCTCTAAAACAAAAGTCCCTTTGAGGCCGGGAGAATGTGCAGAAGGGAAAAGTGGGTGTGTTTGTTTTTTTCCCCTCCTCTGCCAGAACTTTAAAACAGATCAGGACATGTGCACAGGAATGTGAAGGTACGGCGCAGAATGTCAAGCAGAACAAACGTCCTAGCTGAGGGAATAATCACAATCGCGCACGCTAAGCATTTACTTGAAATAACAGACATGTCTACCCTTATCTACAGCAATCTAAAGTAATACATTTTTCTACTTGTTAATATGCTGACAAGATGAGGTACTTGTGGAAATTCTGCCACATAATAATAATAATAATAATAATATGGTAGAATATTTACAAAATATCACAAGAAGCTCATTTTGTGAACACGTTAAGTAAAAAAAAAAATTATAAATACTAGTAGTAATAAGAATGAATACATTTTTCTACTTATTATTAATAATTAATTTTTCTACTTTGTTAACAAGATGAGGTTTATGTGAAGTTTTGCCACATATAATAATAATAATAATAATTTCTACTTGTTAATATGTTTACAAGATGGTTCTTGTAAAGTTTGTAGAAATGATGCCACATACTGATGATTATTTATACCAATAATAATATATTTATCGACTTACAATTAATCTCTTTTTAAAAACAGAGTAACCCCCTGCATTGAGGTCAGTTTATTTTATCCTGAAGCAGTAACGTTACTGATTTTTCCCGGCCTGCTGGACATTCCCGTGTTCCTCAATGCTACTGGGAGTTTCCCTATGAAAAGATTTAACTTAAAAAGGCTTGAAAGGAAGTAAATGCTAAATAAATGGAAAAAGACCATCAACGAACTGGCAATTCAGATCTTGAGCTCAAAATGCACCACATACAAACATAACTCTGATCTGCACCCACCAGAATTTCTGTTCCCCAATCGGTATCGCCTCCAAACATAGCCTCGTGCTGAAAACATGACTTTATCTTCAGCTTGGATTTCCTTATTTACTCACTGATCGACAAACCCGTCTTCTATGAAGAGCAAGGTGTATTGTACAACAACAGGGCTTTCCTTTTTTACAACAATCCTGGCTAATTTGCATTCATTTGCATTCCAAGAAGAAAGCTGAGCCTCGTCGGGTTACTATGGCAACATGTGCTTTAGGCAAAATGTATCCAGCTCAGACAACCTTAGACATAAACGTCATGAAAATCTTTTGCCAAATGTTTGGATAACGTTAGATTTTATTTGAATTTTATACAATACGTTTAAGTACTCTTCATACAGGCTTATAAGCTACCCTTTTTTTATTGGATGGGCATAAAATATAAAACGCACATGAAAGTCTAATCATGGGTTTTATTCTTCGATAACCACTACGGTGCAAGCTACTTCATGAGTAGGCCGTGCCTGTTGGTTGATAATCCAGAGTGTGTGTGTGTGAAAAGGCCACCTGCTCCTACATACTACAGGAACAGGAAAGATTGTCATACCTCTCCTGGTGAATCATACAGCAGGCAGATTGTCGAGTTCATTCCATTTTTGGGCATTGCAATTTTGGTGTATATTAAATGGCACTGACGCGTTACTGTCTCACTGATCTCACAACCAGCTGTATTTATTATGCACCAAGAACTGAAACCCTGTGCAGCTTTGTGTTTTTTTTCTATTAGTATTTATTTTTATTATTTAAATGCCATGTTTCATACAAAGTGCTAAATTTTTTTTCCCTGCTAATCTTCTGCGCGACACTCCAGTTCAGAATGCGGTCCAAATACTCGAAAGGAGACGCGGCGATACTCTCGTAAAACACGAGTTTTTGCATACGCTGTGTGGGAGATTGAAGCAATTCGTCAATTTTAACATTCGTACCATTTAACTTTTTTTAAATGATTTAGGATAACGAACAAGAGTGTAAATCAATTCTGAACCAAAAACTCAGACTCAATTCAATTAAATGGACAATCAGTCAATCACTCATCTTCTATATCGCTTTATCCTGTATACAGGGTTTGCGGGAGGGTAGCATATCCCAGGAGACTTGGGGCACGAGGGGCAATCTGTCTAACAGGCACGTCTTTGGACTGTGGGAGGAAACTGGAGTTCCCGGAGGAAACCCAGCAAGCACGGGGAGAACATGCAAACTCCATGCACTAGACCCCCAAAGCGGGAATCAAACCCAGACCCTGGAGGTGCAAAGCGACAGTGCTAACCGCTTCACCACTGTGCCGCCCAATTAAATAGACATACAATACCAACGAAATAATTCAATCGCACAGCTTTTCACTGTATTAAATCACTCTGAACCTATACTGAAGCAAATATCCTAAACTACCTGTATCGCTCTCTACACTTCTTTAATTGTGAGGAAGTACGGCAACGTATGACGCAAAAAGCAGAAAACACCACATCCTTTTCAGTTGTATTACTATCTAAAATATGTAAACGCGGTTAGTTTCTGTAACAGTAGAAACACTTGTTCAGCAGTGACTATAGTTATATATAATTTCTACCTCATGCTCAGCCTGCAAAATAAATGACAGTACTATATAAATCCCTATAAACGCATGGGATTTTAAATCATTCCTTATATATTTGGCTTTTTTTTATATTTATCATTTTATTTCAATTTCGCTCATAACCCTATATTGTGAAGAACAAAATTACGCTCATGTTGCGGTTTCTGTATCAGATCGTCAGGGCTGCTTTCATAGCGCATGTCTGTGAGCCTGGATTACATCATAAATCTCCACCTGAATTAGTCGGAGCATGTCGTTGCTCGAGTTCATCAGCAGAACACACGGAGCCTGAAGTGATCTGTAAGACCGATTTTCAGTGAGCCTGTTACAAACAAGCCAGGATTAAGAGCTCACTCCATACACTCTCCTTTAGTTTGCAGAAAACGACGTATAGCCAAGACGCATTTACGTGCAGATCTGACGAGCTCCAGGTTGAACCTCCAAGACAGTGAAGCCCTGGATAAACCGATTAGTGACGAAGGATCTGCGCTCACTTCCCTCCATAAAGCTGAATGTAATGTGACTGGACATGTCTGGCCTTTCAGCGCGGATGATGAAACGCAGTTATAGTACCAGGAAAAGGCCACTTGTGAAGGCATGCAATCACTTTATGTCCAAACGAGCGGGCAGGAGATTCCTGACTAGAGAATTAAAAAGGTTCGATTGGACGAGGCAAAGGGAGGAAGGAGGCGTCTTCTTCCGAATATAGACACTATTAATATTACTACTATTGCACAATAGTGTCTTTTGAGTGTGCTTCAACTTGAACACACCTGATTTCACTCACCATGGAGAGAAGAAGTTACTTAACCTCAGGAAACTGTTTACAAAACTCTACTGCAATTTCTCCTCACTGTACCCGATAACTAGGGACATAATGTTACGTCCGGAACGTTTTCCCTCAAATGACAGCGTGGTGGGAAGAAAACGTCTTGTCCTTATATGAGGAAATTTGGGTTTCAAGAGGTTAAGAATGAGGACAGGGACAACCTGTAGAACTGGAAAAGGAATGACACTATAATAATAATAATAATAATAAAAGGACATTATCTTCCCTATGTTCATGCAAGTTCTCAATCTTCTTACTCGTACCCTGCTAATGCGTTACCTTTGTTTTTACTGACTGTCGAGCTGTCTCTATGCGTTCCTAAATATACACATCTTGCCTCAGAGACAAGCCTATTTTAACCTGGTTTTCAATACACAAGATTTTCATTAGAGGCACATAAAAGATGAATTTTAAGATTTTCATATGCAGAATGAACCCAAACATATACCCCTGTCTTGGGTCAGAGTTTTCTGCTGAACCGAAAATACATTGTGAATAACCTTCGTTCTAATTTCAAGCGGCCTATTTAAGATAAGAGAAACTCGTGCTAAATATGGGCGAGTTTTTACACACATGAGCCAAGTTTGGCGTCGGTAACTGTACTGTGAGCTAAAAAATAAATGTTTCATCATTTAGCGGCCACATTTACCACTTTTATGGTTAGGAATGTAAGCTAGGTCTGCTTAGTTATGACAGAAAAAAAAAGGGGGGGGAGATGCATCTCTGATCGCACCCTAGTAACAAGAAATTGGGATATGCGAAGAATAAAGTATTTCTCTGTGCAGTAATGTGACGGAAAAAAAGCTGGTCAGTATTGAAATCGCAATTATTTATTTAAAAAACAGAGTGGGTAGAAACTATTGTGTGTCACAGTAAATTTTCTTGAACTTGATTATAATAAAAAGTACTCCAAGAGTGAGTTTGTGAATTTAATGATGGGCAAAAACTGACTGATATATTTGGTTTTTGCATTAAATCTTGTTTCGTCTTATAAAACAAGTGCATCCATTTACTTTACATGTTTGCAGCACAACATGCTTGTTTTTATCATCGTTTAAATCGAGTTAAGTCGTACCTGAAATTCAACTTTGATTAATTTCTCAGTGAGCTACACACGGCCCAGAATACTTGTGGATTATTTAACATTTAGATGAAATTTACAGTTACGCAAGAGTTGCTTCCAAGCGGAGTTTTGAATCCAGGGTGATATGTGGGCTAAATAACGTGGTAGGTGTCAGGGTCATCACATATGCATTTGCTACCAGTGACCGCTTAGTCTTCACATGCCAAAGCTATAAGATTTGGGATTTAGTTTGCATTCTAATATAATTGTGAATTGTTGCAGTGTAGAGGTGACCTGAACAAAGCCATGTGATGCCTGTAGGATGAACGGCTCTTATTTGGCGTACAGAATGTAAAATAAGGCTCGGGAGATATAAAATTCAAAAAAATAACTAAACACACGGTGATCCATGAAAGGTTCATGCAGCACACACTGCCTACCTTCTCGGCCTGAGCCTCCAGACTCTTTAGATTGTTGGTGACATTTTTCAGCTCCTCCTCCAGCTCGGCGCATTTACTGAAAGCAGGACGAGTGATTTTTGATTTTTGGGAAAAGCAGCACAGAGAGAGAGAGAGAGAGAGAGAGAGAGAGAGAAAGGGGAAAAAGGAAGAAAATGCCATGAAGGAAGGAATAAGCACAGAAAGAGTATGATTACAAAGTCAGTGAAGAACAAAGCTCAGGAAAAGTAAACAGTAAGGGACAGGTGCACCAACGTGAAGCTTTTCAGGTGAGAAATTTAATAAGAATCTACAGATGGATTTTCATTGTGACTGAACAAGCTCTAAACCGTGTGTGTCCAGAGTCTCGGTTGTGCGAGCTGCTCCTGGCGAATGCACGGCGTGTCGGTGGTAATGTGGCACTGACATGTGAGAAGCACTTGTTCATGCTTGGTCATGCTATGGTTTCAGTCTTTAAAAAAATATATATAATAAAACTCTAGCGTGCATACAAACACAATCCTGATTGCAAGACCGTTAGCGAAGATAAAGTAGGAGGAAAGTGAAAGACACAGACTGAAAGCTATGCAAACCAGCACGAGCGGAGATGAAAGATGGCCATGGCTGGAGGAAGAAGCCTTGTTGAAGACTTTTTTTTTCCACAGGTATGCACGTTCGACTCGCTAAACCTGCCTCGATAAAAATGGTCACGAAGGCGCCACGTCATTTGTTCTGATTTCACCCAAAACACACAATATCAGAGGATCTCCACACACACAAACAAACAAACACACACACACACTGCGATTCTACCTTGTTTTCAGAAGCATGCAGAGACTTCAGTGTTTGGTCCAGCACTCTTAGCTCCTCCTCCAACTGCTTCTTTTTACTGTTAGTTTTATTCAAAGGAGGTCAAACATGCACAAAAACAAAGGGATGAGGGGCAAGGGATTTGGGGGGGGGGCAGTTCAGACAACACACACAAACACACAGCAGAATTCAGGTTAGGATAATGTCATGCAAATGCAAAAAAATTTTCCCTCATGCCTAAACGATTTAGCTCTACTGAAACACACGGCTTGAGAGTCACTGCACTAATAAAGCACGGTTCACAGATGATGATCTGTCCGTTTAAAGGATGCATGACTCACGCCTCGGCGAGCTCGGCCCTCTCCTCAGTACGCTCCAGCTCTCCCTCAACGATCACCAGCTTACGAGCCACCTGTATACACACACACAGTCAATTACTTCCAAATGCCGCAATGAGCCACACCATCCAGATGGTGGATGGGTGACATTTTAAACACGCAAGTGTGACCTCTACATTCTTCAGATCGCTAATGCATGCCTATACAGTATACTGAACTCAAGTCAGGGCACGCTGGTGTCAGGGCGAGTGTAATGCTCACCTCTTCGTATTTGCGGTCGGCCTCCTCTGCAATGTGCTTGGCCTCTTTCAGCTGGATCTCCTGCAACTCCATCTTCTCCTCATCCTTCAGCGCCCTGTTCTCAATCACCTTCATGCCCCTGTTTTTTAAAAAAAAGAAACAACCTTGGTTTTACCGCACATCCTGAGTGATCCGATTGTGTATATGATTTATACTATCTGACTGCGCTATGTACGAAAAGATCTGATCACACTAAACACGTTTAGAGATGGCCCAAGATGCATATGATGATTTAACAGGTAGGCATCTCTGCGCATCCCAGGAAGCAAAGGCATTGCGCAACACTGTGGGACGAGTTTGGAAACGATACAGCTGTCCTGAACACCTGAGCTTGATGATAATCTCAGGTGTGAACAGGAGTCAAATGCGTGCCCGGATTGTTTCGTCATCGGACATGTGCACGCACGTACCTCTCGCTCTCGTCCGCGGCCTTCTCCGCCTCTTCCAGCTTCTGTAAGGCTGTCGCAAGTCTCTCCTGAGCTCTGTCCAGCTCCTCCTCAACCAGCTGGATACGCCTGTTCAGAGAGGCCACCTCGGCTTCAGCCTACAACACACACAGACACAAAATGGTTACCACAGTTATGAATAAGAAAGGGAGGATACACCGAAGACAACACATATTGTTGACTGTCCAGTGCAGGTCGTGTACCGACACCCTGTTTTTAACGCACACGAGTTAACTATCAAGACTTCCTGTGTTGCAGTGCATGCACAATGTGAAGGACTGGGGACGAGAGTTGGGAACGTGTGACTTAAGGAAGTGACAAACACCCTCACACATTCTGGCTCGGGTAAACTAAACAGTTTGGGTTACACAGCATTATAATGACCATGTACAGTAAGTTCAGAGAAGTCAGTTTATTTAAATAAAAAAAGCCTGTCTTCATGCATCTAAATAACACATCACCACCACGACAGTGTTTAAAAAAAAAAAAGAAAGAAAGAAAAAAGCAGCATGCAGGCTTCACCCTTGCTCAGCCCGGATATGACGTAATCGCTCACCAAGACTGGCGTTTCGCTCCTAATAAGGTATGAGGAACTGCAAAGTCCAAGGAGGTGAGCTCATCACCAATAAGTGCACTAGAGAGGCATTTCAGACATTTCTACAATCGCGAAGAGGTGTGGAATTCATGCGAAAAAGGGTCCGGGTGCACCTGAAAAAAAGTGCCGGTGCGTCATGGCACACCTGGTCTCTAGAGAGGCTCAGGTGTCCGAAAAGTCAGTGAGGTCCGAGTTAGAGCTTCCTGATTCAAACAGGATGGAAGGGGGAAAAAAAGTTTGCACGACTGAGGTTCATTCTTTTTTTTGTCTCGGCGATAAACAAACAAAATTAAATGAATAAAAAATATCACATTTTTTATATAGTTTTATAAGTTATTTAAGTATTTAAAAATAAGAAACAAGCACAGGAATTCCTCGTACAATCCAACATTATATATTATGTAAAAACTGATACATTTATATACATATTATCAGGACGGAAATGACTTCAAAGTGTGTGACTACGCTACACAACGAAGCAAACTTCAAAGCAGGATGCTGCCCATAAGTGCAAACCGACTTCAATCAACCGCGTGATTCGAATCAACCGACATTTT
Organism: Clarias gariepinus; assembly: GCF_024256425.1. NCBI lineage: Eukaryota > Metazoa > Chordata > Actinopteri > Siluriformes > Clariidae > Clarias > Clarias gariepinus. Next base: position 15,721,846 of record NC_071127.1, on the reverse strand, counting down.
TTTCTTTAAACACTTGTTTTTGAAACATTGTATCGCTGCGAGTTTTACCTGCTCCCGCGCGCGCTTCTCCTCCTCGACTTGCCTCTGCAAAATCTCGGCCCTTTCCTCTGCCTCGTCCGCTTGCTGCTGCAAAACTTTAATCTTTCTCTTCACCGCGTCGATGCTGTTCGTTCCGGCCATTTTAAATATGATATATAATTAGTTTTTTTTTTTTCGTATAAAAAAAAATAAAGGGAGAGTAGTGTGATGAAGGGATTGGGGTGATATCCTTCCTCCTGAGGCTGTGGAGAGTCTGTGCACAGTAGAGTGATGAGTGTTGGGGAGGGCTGGGGGAGAACAAACCAACGCCCCGCCAACGAGTCAACTTGTAGCACAAGTCGTAGTAGAAGAGAAGATCCCTCTTTCAGCTTGTTTTTAAATAGTCAGTGCGCGCGACTCACACTGTTTGTTTGGGGTTTTTTTTTTTGTCCTTGACATAAACAGGAAGCACTGAATGAAGCTGTTGGGGTTTTTTTTTTCTCTCTTTCTCTTCTTTCAGTAGGACGTGGCAACTTATCCAAATTTCCACACTCTCTTCCGCGTCTCGACTCCCGCTCAATTTCTTCCTATTATCACTATTATAAATATATATATTGTTCGTTTTTTTTTGTTGTGACACAAACTTTCCTCACCTCACCCTTAAATCTGTCTTTCTGTAGAGTTTGTTCAGTTTTTTTCCCCCTTTTTTTGTGTTCACCCCACTTCCGGCTCGCTCCACCCAGCCCCGACGGCACGCGCAACCGATCCTGGATCAGATATCACGCGCTCCAATTGAAAGCTGATTGGCCGGACCTGTGAAGTCACAGGTGAGTGACGTCACCAGAAGCATTCCAAGACCGCTCCTTAAGCTCTTCGGCTTTAGGTGTGGCACCAAAGCTGCACGCGCGACGTCAAGGTTATACAGGATTCTAGGACTCAACCCCCATTGGTCTGCTTTCCCTTACTTGATTTTGTTTCCCCATTACTATAGAAAAGTTCACACTCAGAACCGGAAAGTGTTACACAGCAGCATTCCTATTGTTTAAATCTGTCGTAGCAAGCATGAGGAAGATTAATACACTTGGATTTTGAATCATTCACTCTTTTCCTCTTGCGAAATGATCCAGGATGCTGAACCACACTGACACACTTATGAATATTATAGTTGCCACATGCACAAGTGCTTTAATCGGTGTGTCACACCTGCAACATCCTTTTTACTCAGGCCTGAATGATAAGGGAAAAAAAAGATTTTAATTAAAATAAAAATAGATGGGTAATCTGCAGCATGGCAGACGGGACCACCATGCTACCATCATGCATTGGTGACTCAGTGATGGGTTTCCTGCCTGCCGTGCGGAAGGCCAGAGTTCAGTGCCCACACCGAAGCCGCTCAAAGCATTACCACTGGGAGGGTTGCATGAGGAAGGAGATCAACTGTGCCAAAGTTGTTGCACAGATCGGATAGGCCAACATGGCGACCCCTCAACTGAAGCAGCCGAAAGACTAACGACAAAAACAACCTCGGTTTAGTCAATCTTCATTGATTGTCTGTCTTATTGATTTATATTAAAGCAAGAATTCTACTACTATGATGTCAAACATTTACTTCACAGCTGGACGGATCCAAGTAAAATCTCCATCCACTCATGTAGACATACATAAAGCTATGACCGTTGTCCTTCCTTCTACAAAGTTTCTAATGTGCCGTCGTTTTTTGCGCCCTCATGTAATCAAAGTCATTTGACGTTTCAGCTGTAAAACATATACAAGCTGTGTATGAGGTGGCTGTGAGGTAATGTTACACGACAGCTTTTGCTTGGTTCTAATAAACCTGCATAATCTTGATGGCCTGTCATCTATGCACTGACACACCATAAGGCCGAAAGCGTGTACACACCTGACCATCACACCCATATGTCTTCCTTCCCCAAACTGTTGCTACAACACTGGAAGCAAACAAATGTATAAGCTGCAGGATTCCAGTTTCCCTTCACTGGACCTAAGGGCTTGAAACCAAACCTGTTCCAGCGTGACAATGCCCCTGCGCACAAAGCGAGCTCCGTGAAGATAAGCTTGGACTGGAAGAACTTGAGAGTCCTGTACAGATTCTTGACCTCAAGCCCTAAATCCATAATGCTAAGTAGTGGAATGTTTTTATGTGCCATTTTATTTCTCCTCTGGATTTAGGTTTGCTTCGTGTTAGTTTTATTTAGTATAACCCCATGGACCAAAAATTAGGGCCACATTAAACACATTCTTTTTCTCTATACTGCTTAATCTGTTCAGGGTGGACCATCCCAGGGTACACCCTGGACAGGGTGCCAATCCATTCCAGGAGGAAACCGTGGGAGGAAACTGGAGTACCCAGAGGAAACCAACCAAGCACAGGGAGAACCTGCCCCCTTCTTGCACTCAGGCCCAAAGAGGGACTCAAACACTCAACCCAGGAGGTGCAAGGCCGCAATGCTAACCACTATGCCACCATGTCATATTACCTTTTAAATAAATTCAGAATGAAAGTCCTAAGTGGAGGAACACCTTTCCCAACAGTTTTAAAGTCTGGTCTATGTTAGACACACTACCAAATATGATAAGAAATCCAGAATCCAAAACCGGGTGTTAACACTTCCCAATACAAATAGACCTTGCCTAGAAATAAAAGATAGCATTGGACACAGTCATACAGTATGTGTAGCAATGAAGAGGGTGAAAACAAGATGAAGCATGATAAATTCTGTAGGAGGAAACAGGAGATCCCAGAGGAAAGAACATATGAAACTCAGAACATACTGAATCTCCATGGAGCTATTAGATTCCAATTATTTCCACTGCCCCAGTGTCACCCCTGACAGCAGGTTGTGCAACTTAAAATGTAAGACAACCCTGATGTAGTTGCAGAGGAACATGTTAGACCTTGCCGTAGTTATCATATCCTGTCACTCCTTCCTGTTCCCTCACATGGTTTTCCCATTGTTACTGTGCAATCCTGTAAGAGGGTTGATCTACTACAACCTCACCAGCAGATGGAGACAGAGTTTGTGGCTAGATTTTGCTTCTTTTTTTTTTTAAATAACTTATTAGCAAAAGTTCTCTGTACTATGGTATATGTTTTTTGATATGTTATTTACTAATGGCTTTGTTCTGTGTCAAGTTCAATCCACAGCCTGTCAGAGCATGAAAGAGACACGAGTCTGTCGCAGGTCTCGCATGCATTCATACACCCAGTGATGTACGGTACTGTGCAAAAGTCATATGCAGAAAAAGGTTATAGAGCAAGGCCAACTTTAAAATTTCTTAATTAATTAACTAAAAAGCCTTGGAAACAGATGAATCAAAGTCAGTATTTGTGTCAGTTGGTGGGACAACGCTTTGAGGAACCATGCACAGTTCTCCTGAGGACTGTGCCTGTTGCACCTGCTCCTTTTTTGTATGCCAAACCCAGCAGCTTCCTTTTTTTTTTCGTTTAAAAAGTGATCGCTTATATTTTTTATGGAATACAATTGATGTTTTTTTATTATAATTATTTTGTAATGGAGTACTGATTGATGTTTGAAAATCGGAAACGTTTTCGCACTGATTCAATAAAAATAAAAACTAATAAAAAAATTAAACAAAAATAACAAAGTTTGACTATCTTTAGTTATATAACATCCATTGACATTACTGTTTATTCATTCATTCATCTTCTATACTACATATCCTGTTCAGGATTACGGGGGAGTCCTAGAACCTATCCCAGGAGACTTTGGACAGGGTGCCAATCCAATCCATCATAGAGCACAAATACACACACTACGGGCATTTTAGTATTAATATGAATAATATATTGTACTGTATATTAATATGACAAATTAGCATGATGTGCGTTACTACAAACACACCAGTAGATGTCGCTTAAGACCAAGGCCAGAGGTTATGGCCAGTTTTAAGTTTGTTCAAGATTGAACAAATTTTTTTATATATATTTATATATCTAGTCCATTTAAACCAGATTTTTTTACTAACTAGACAGCAGGATTTTAGAATTCCTCACCAGTCTTATTCTGCGTCCCGTTCCACAGTGTACTTTAAAGTGTCCTCCCTGCTCCCTGTGTTAACGGAACGTCTCACTATACCAAATTGTTTCATCCAGAACACCCCGCGACGTCACCAAGACAGACATCACTTCCTCTGTGCGTTACCTGTGGCTGTTATGTGAAAATTTCACACTACTGAAATTATGTAATAGGAAACAAACTAATGTGTTACAGAAATGTATGCTATTGAAAATAAATAAATGTGATTTGCCTGATTATGGCAGCAGTGTCATAGTGGTTAGCACTGTCACCTTGCACCTCTGGGGTTCAGGTTGTTTGTGGAGGTTGCATGTTCTTCCCAGTGTTTGGTGGGTTTTCTTGGGGTACTCTGGTTACCTCCCAAAGTCCAAAGACATGCTGATTAGGATAATTGACCTTCCCAAAATGGCTAATTGTGTGAATAAGCGTGCATACTGTAGGGTTGCAGGAAGCATATTTCTAGTAAGCAATTATGAATAGAACTATGCAATAATTCATTATATATTGATGAAATATATCTCTGTATTAATTATTATTATTATTATGTTATATTAATATTACATCACACTTGATGACGATGGATAAAATTAATACTGTACCAGGTAATGTCCACTTCTGGCGAACCATTGTTTCCATTTCCCTTTGAAATGAACATTTCCCTTTAAAATGAACATTTTTTGCTCCCTATGGTTTGGAATCTTACTTAACGTGGCTGAATTCGCCATGCAGTCCATTAACTTCTAGCCGATCATGGTGCTTATCACCAATTTGCACACAAATGACCTAACCTGATGGTTATCCATCCCTTATTCATCTTTAGTAATTGCTTCATCCTGCGTTAAAGTCATGGTGGATCTTAATGTATTAATAGCCTTTTAAAGTTCAACTAATGTAATAAGCTGCTGTGTAGGACTTACCAAAAAAAAAGGCAAAAGAACAAAAATGTATCTAATTGCCACTTATATGGAAAGGAGGAGACAGTGTGAAAGCATCCTGTGGAAACCTGTCCATCACACTTGGGTGGTTCTTCCCCAAACTGTTGTTTCAACATTGGATGCACTAGGATTTATACAAAGTATTTACCTTTACTAGAACTAAGATGTTCAAACTAGTGCAAGTTCCACAGTGTTTCTGTGTCTAATGCAAGCTACTTAAAGACATGGTTCTGCCAAGGTTGAGGTGAAAGAACCACAATGTCTGGCACAGAGCCTTTTTTTGTCCTAGCATTTTTTGGGCTTTTTTTTTTTTCCAGTGGGCACTTTTCAATGCTTTCTTGTAGAAAGCATTGCCAGAAGAATAGGGAATATTATGGTAGGGAAAGGGGGACTATATCCTTATTAATTTTGGAATGCCATGTTAAAGGACGACTGGGGTGAATCTTATTTAAGTCAATGGAATTGTGTATGTGTGTTGACAGATAATAATGATCAACTTGTAGCCAAACCAATTATGCTAGCACACTTAGTCATTAGTCTCAGGAGTCACTGGTCCTGGGGGACAGAATTTTTAGGTTGATCTCTACCTTGCCAAATACTTGACATTGATTCACATCTACGCCGACCAGCAGAAAAACATTATAACCACTAACAAGTGAAGTGAATTCTATTGATTATCTTGCTGTGATCATGCTTGTGAGGGGGAGCGTGAGCATCTGAGCAAACATTTTTATCCTTTTTTTTCTCTTGAATTTGGTTGTGGTTAACTCCACCCTATCTTAGGGCTCTTCGTCATCATCCTTTAGCCACCAACTAGGCAGGATGAAGGCCATCATGTGCTTCCTCTACTAACCATGACACCAGCTGTCCACTGCTTTGACATAGAAGACGGGCCAGGGGTAGCTCAGTGGTTAAGGCATTGGACTACGGTTCGGAAGATCCCAGGTTCAAACCCCACAACCACCAAGTTGCCACTGTTGGGACCTTGAGCAAGGCCCTTAACCCTCAACTGCTCAGATGTGTAATAAGATAAAAAAATGTAAGTCGCTCTGGATAAGAGCGTCTGCCAAATGCCCAAATGTAAATGTAAGACGGAAAGTGCTATTCACCCCCTCCACCTGCATGAACATGTACCGCAATGGAATAAGGTCTGACAGATCTCATTGTCTTTTACACCACGTGGACCATGTAAGGAGCGGCTGCGTTGCTTACCTGGGGAAGAGATGACACAAGGATGCACCACGGGAAGAAGTCAAGCAAAACCAATAGAGGCAGTGTGATGTACTGGGCAAAGTTCTACTGGTAAACCTTAGACATGTAGCACTTATGGTTGGCATTAATAGCACTTTATGGCAAAGGTGTACTTGAGAAGGAAATCTGATCCTTGGAGCAGTCACCTTGCAACATCTTAGTGCCAGATACCACAGCACACCTTTAAAGGACTAGAGGAGTCCATGCTCTGATGGTACAGAGCTGTTTTTCAAGGGGACCTACACAGTATTAGGCATGTGGCTTTAATGTTTTAGGTGTTTGGTGTATGATCAATGATCAATCAGCTGGTATAGAGTCGCGGAGTGACGGCATACCAGTAGTCGCCGTTTCATTGTCTATACCGTTTTATTCTGTATAAAGTCTTTTCCAGGAGACTTAGAGCAGAAGGTTGGGGAAACACCACATGGAGTGAGGATCACATTGACATGGCATTGGAGGCAGGGGTAGCTTAGTGTTTAAGGCATTGGACAAAAGTTCGGCAGGTCTCAGGTTCAACCACCAAGTTGCGCTTGTTTGGCCCCTGAGCAAGGCCCTTAACCCTCAACTCTCAGATGTACAATGACATTAATATGCTGTGGATGAGTGCGTCTTCCAAATGCCGTAAATATACATCACATTTAGATTTACAGCTATAGATTAACATTGTCTATAATTATTATTAGAATTAATTTTAAACACTCTTTGGGGGGAAAAAAATCTTAAATTTATTTGTATGCAAAGCCATGAAAAAATCTTTTAAAGAAAATATTATAGCACTTTTTTTCATTTTTATTATTGTTCCGAAAATTTTTTTGTTTGTTTTTGTACAGTTTAATGATCTCATGATACTAAATTTGTACCCGTATGACTCTAATGTAAATAATTATATACAGTTGAGGTCAGGCAGTCAGTCCAGCTGAACAAATAGATTGATCTTTGTGGACTTAGGGAAGCTGATTGACCAACGGTAAGCTACGCCTCAAATTACATTGTCCTTCACCCTTCACATTCTGGTGATACAGTAGTCCTCCCAGTGACTCAGAGCCCTATTTAAACCAGCGTTCTTCATGGCGGGGGGGCGGGGGGTCATCACATGTGGCACGGCCCGTCTGTCAGCTTCTTTGTGCATGCCGTAAAGCAAGAGATGCTAAGATAATGTGCCTGATAGTTCTTTATTTTGTATTGGCAGACAAAAACAGCTTGGTTAGGGTTTAAACAGGAATGGTCACACTTGGTCTCCGATGGAAGACGACTGGTTGAGTTGAATGCCATAAATCTTTTTCAGATGACCCTGAACAGCGTTTGTCTGTGTCTCTGGATGAGAACAATGGGTTCTGCATTGCCAAGCCAGCACACATGGCTGCTATAATGAGGAAATATCTATGTTCTGCGAAATCATCATCATGCACTCCTGGTCACGTTTATTACTATATGCAGGAGTCATCATTTTGCCAAACACTCCAGAGTGGAGACATGTCTTCAAATTCCAAAAAAAAGAGAAAAGGATTATACATATACACACACTCACACAGCATTAACACCCCCCCCCCCCCCCTGCATTCACGCCATGAATAACTCGAAGGACACACATTATGACAACAGGTGGACCTGCTATATCCAGACCTCTGACGGAACAGTTATTCATGAGGGTGGAAACAAAGAAGAGAACAAAAGGAAGACAGATAGAAAGACGACTACTGTAACTAATTTTAACATGGCACCCACTTCTGAAAGCATTTAGCCGTAGTAGCAAATATATGCCGTATAGAACATGAATGCACATTTAAATAGGAACTTTGATACTAAAAGTGCAAGACGAATCAGGAGATTAGGAAATGAGACTTATTTCCCAGATGTCTTTCATTGGGCTAGAAACCAATGTAGTTCTGGGGAAAGTCTCCTGATAGAGCCAAAATGACGGTGGTCTAACCACGCAGTAACTACGCAACTTGGGGATACAAGGACTGGCGACCATAAGGTTTACCGTCACGTCTATGGAACCTGGCATTTTGAGAAACATATGGACATGTCGAGAAGCGATTACAAGGATAGAGGTTATAATGGTGGGCGGAGGGTCCAAAAAAAATGGAAAGACAGAGGCAACTGTGCCGGGATAAGGAGATACAATGAACATCAGGGATGGGAGACAGATTTTGGGGAGTGGGTGGGATATGTTAGTGGTGTGATAGGACTCTTTCTATGGCATGGCATGTTTTGTGCTTAGTGGATTGGTATCACTCACATCAGCAGCCTTCTTCTCAGCTATTTCCAGTTTCTCCTGGGCATCCTTCAAGGCCTCGGAATACTTATCGAGCTCATCCTCGGTAGACTTTAGCTTCTTCTGCATCTGAATCAACTCATCCTCATGCTGGAAAACAAGAAAGAGGGAACAGAAGTGTGAACACTCATCACTGATGAAATACTTTAGTAAGATCCTTGCTAAGTTGCCACCTCATTACAAGTTCATGCTCCTATGTGTGGAAGGACATCTGTGCATAGAGATAGTGCGAATGGGAAGTCCCCATGTCTTACAATACAGTGGTCGCTGCTTCCTTTACATTCATCCACAGGCACTTAACAGACGTCTGACGGACAGCCCTGCCTTTCAGCGGGTTACGTTCACAGTTTGATTCATGTTGTGTTAGTTTTGTTGTATTTAAGTTTGATTTCACACCCTTACAGTGTTCATGCAGTTTTATATGTTAGAACGATATAAGCTTATTTATTGCTTTCATGCAAATGGCATTTTTTTAATAAAGTGATCCAAATGCTTGGATACCGAGCTTGAACAGCTTGAAATTGTATTAGTCATTACCATAGCCATGAAATTCCACCTGCATTGAAATACGCTTACAGTTGGCCATCTATATATCAAGGAAAATTACACCATATGCAAGATACACTTTCGACCAAGACTTTCCCTCACCTGTTTGCTCCTTTCCTCTGCCGCTTTCCTGTCGGTCTCGGCCTGCTCCGCCTGGTCCAGAGCGTTCTCCTTATCCAGCTTCAACATCATCATCTTCTTCTTGATGGCCTCCATCTTGGCTGTGGTGACTAAGTGGTGCTTAAAGTATGAGAAGTAGATGAAGATAAAAAAGAAATGAGGTCTTGGAGAGCAGGAGGGAATCAGACAAATGGATGGAGCTGACCGACTTCGACAAGAGGAAGGGAGTGAAGGGAAAAGGAGCCCAAACTCAGCCGGAGATAAGGGGAGGGCCTTTATATCAGGGGGCGATGTTCCCCCTCCCATCTTAATTACACCATGCCCTCTTTATTGCCCCCACCCAGTTCTCACCAGATCCATGTAGGTACCTAATACAAACATAGAACCAATCAGACCTTTGGCCATAATAATAAAATTGTCGCCAAAGCAAAGATTAGACAGATTTATTATATATTGTTCTTTTTGTTGTTGTTGTTATTGTTTTTAGAGTTGTATTCCATTTCAGTTCTTTCCTTTGCAACTTTTTCTTTCTATTCTTTTTCTTTTTATTCCTTCATGTCTATTGTTTAAATATAAGTACAACACTGAGTTTCTATATATAACATATGAGACAAAAGAAAGGATCAAGGGTGAGGGAGGGAATATGGCATCTGCTATAATAAGACAAAGCCCATTTGTGACAGGCACAGGTGTGTGTGTTAGTGTGTGTCGTTGTCCCCCAATCGTGCAGTACATGCATGGCATTCCAGTGGACACACTGCCTGATCTATCGTACTGTGTCTGTGTTCGTTATAAAAATAACAGTATAGGAATAACAGTATATCCCTATATATTCGGTAAATAATGTTATTCATCCAAATATAATAAAAGCATTTTTCCTTTTTACATGATGAAAGGCTGAAAGTGCCCGGTGTAGTTTAAGGGTGGATGGAGGGATAATTTTAGGCGATGACTAGGGTATAAAGTTGGCACAGGGATTCTACCCTGGCAATTTATTTTACTTGTGGGAATCATCCGGTAAATTCTGGAAATCGACATCAAAATCGAAGGATCTACACTGGTCTGAAAAAGTATTTGCCCCCTTACCTGGTCACTTAATTGATTTAGATGACCACGCGATTTTTAATATTACACAAAGATAAATACAAAATTCAATTTTATTTATATAGTGCTTTTAACACTTTGCAAAAAAAAATGCATGTTTTTAAATTATATCTTTTAGACTTAAATCCGATTGAGACGACCTTAAACAGGCTGTTCGTGCTTGAAAACACTCCAGTGTGGCTGAATTAAGACAATTCTGCAAAGAAGAGTAAGTCAAAATTCCTCCACAACGATGTTAAAGAGTCACTGCCATTTTTTTCAAACAGTTGATTGGCACCAGATTAAAAGTCTAAGTTGACCTTAAACAGGCCGTTCATGCTTAAAAACCCTCCAATGTTGCTGAATTAAGACAATTCTGCAAAGAAGAAAGGGACAAAATTCCTTCACAGCGATGTTAAAAAAATCATTGCCATTTTTTTTAAATGGCTGATTACCCCCAAGAGTCAGGATTAAAAGTCTGGATTAAACCCAATTGAGTTGACCATAAACAGGCCATTTATGTATGAAAACCCACCTGTGTGGCTGAATTGAAACAATTCTGCAATGAAGAGTGGGCCAAAATTCCTCCACTGCAACATTAAAGATTCATTGCCAGTTATCGCAAACGTTTGATTGGCACACGCACTTATTTAGTTTTGGGGGCTGTTACTTTTTTTATAGGGCCAAGCAGGTTTGGACAGCTTTTTTCTCTTAATAAATGAGATAATCAAGTTAAAAATGCATTTTGTATTTATTAATTTTGTTTTTTAATCATGTGTGTGAAATATGCGAAAAAAAGTTATAATTCAATTTCTGAAAGGGGGAAAATACTTTTTTACAGCACTGTATAAACCATTTCTCCAGGGAATGTCTGGCAAACGGAAAATACTTGCTCCACGCAAATAATCTGTAAAATTCACACCACAGTCTGTAAATTTTTTTGTCTTTTATTCAGAAACATTTTGATCACATTACAATAGAACTGCATGCCTCCAAATGATCACTGAGAAATCTGTTAAAACTCTTTGACTTTAAACATTTGTAATAAACTCTTCCCATTAAATATCATATGTACAGTATTTACTCGATACACTAAATATTATGTTTCGAATTTGATATAAATTTGTTATATTTATTTGTTCCTTCTATTCTCTCTCTCATCCATTCAGTCCAACTGTATTCAAAAGCACTTCTCCTGCTCTGGATGATGAATGAGGTAGTGTGTGAGTGAGTGGGCTTGAGTGTCTGTGGCTTTAAATTAGAAAGACGGCAACTGGCACAGAAAAGATTTTATCATTATGTCTGCAATAATACAGACAGAATGAGTGTGTGTGAACACAATGCCTCACCATGCCATGATATATTAATATTTGTCTCTTGGCTGACATTATGCTGTGGATTAAAATGACAGATCTCGATATCAACGAATGCCGTTCGCTCCTTTACAGGGCTGGCGGTTACCACCGTGTAAATATATTACAGCGTTACAGCATTAAAGCATGTTGTGTAAGTGTGAGATCAGATCGAAATAGGAGTCTAACCTGACTATAATCCGGCTAGTACAGGAAGTTTTCCCACCATGCATGAGCCTTAACTTTGAGCAGTGCCATAACAAAAGATCCAATTAGAGCAAGTAAATGACTATGAAGAATATAAAAAGAGAAGGAAAAAATAACAATATTGGTGTATTATGCATCACTATTGGAGTTCATAAAGACTTTAATTCTGAAAACCATAACAATAGCCTTGAGTTATACTGTAATTGTAGTATTTTAACCAAATATTAATAAAGCATTTCAATATTCCTCAAAATTTCCATACAAACTTTCACTCGTAAGTAAACAGAAACGTTATACTGTATAAAGCAGACAATAATTTCTGTGTTTAGTTTTTCCTGAAATCGGAGCTTAAAATACCTCACCTGTACACACAACCAGCTATTATGGCACTGTTAAATTGTACAGTTATAAACCAAAACATAGATGTACAAAGGAAGAAATCAGCAACTGAGAATAGATATAGATCTATACACATATACATGTACAGTACTGTGCAGAAGTCTTGAGCCCGTTTCATTTCTTTCAAATTGTTTACTTCAAGACTTTTTTGAACAAATAGTTCTCCAGGCTTCCTGAAGGACTCTTGTTTTCAGTCCAGTCCAGTCCCTGTACCTGAGCAGTTTCAGAGGAATGTTTTTTGTTTGTTAAGCCACACAGCAGTAGCATAAACCAGAGAGAAACAGGTGCAGATGATGACAGACGATCAGGCCGGTGATTAGTATACAGCTGATGCTGAATGAGTGATTGTGACAGGCGAGAGGGGAAACGAGGTTACTGCTGAAGCTGTTACATAATCAGGTTTTAAATTGTAAAAACTATTTAGGCACATCGCAGTAAAACATTTTTTCTCAATTCTTTCATTTAGTTTACATCATTTAATGCGAAGAAATGAGCCGGGGCTCAAGACTTTTACACGGTATATATGTACATATATATATATATATATATATGTATGTTAATAAGTGTAACAGTAAACAACTCTACATGGGTTCAGTGAATCATCTCCTATGAACCTAAACCAAAATAACAGTGAAATATAATCTTAAATCTTGCTAAAGCACGAATATGTATAAGATATATATATAAAATATACCTTACTAAAAGCACTCATGCTCACGTAAACCTGTAATAACTCAAAGTTATATAACTCAATAAAGTATAGTAAAAACATTGTTTTACTTTTTTTTTTTTTTTTTTACTTGCACAGAAGTTTCTTTTCATACAGGTTATGGCTTCTTATAGCATGTGCTTGAAATGTTTATCGAAGACGTAATTCAGTCAGCAAAAGAAGATAATAAATAAATTACAAATAAAGAGCGAACAACGAAATCTTTAAAAGTTTCACTACAAAAAAAAAACTAATTTGTATGTATGTTTTGTTTCACATGTTACAGTATCTTTGTGTCATTAGCAAGTAAATCCTGAAGTTTGGTTAATTCCTGTGTTCATTTTTTTTTTCTTCCATGCAATATCACACAAGTCCTGCTATTTGCAGACAATCAGGCTGCTTTGGCATTCGCTTATTGGTCCTCTGATATCAAAACGACTGAATTCCACCCCAAAAAAAACTATGGCACAAAAAAAAAAGTTGTGAAACAAGGTCAGTAGATGGATATAATTAGATTGATAGCTGTATGTTCTTCCCTTGAAGTTCAGAGGAAGACGTGCTCATAGAGTCTTGTGCTTCGGCAGAGTAGCGACTGTTCCACTTAGTCATTCTGGGTTCAAGTTCTACATTCTGTGCAGTAGAAGACCATTAGCAGTGTAAAGCATGTTCTCGGGCTTCGTTTGATGACTCGCTCTCCTCAGGAATGTCTTGCAGATCTAAAAATAGAAAATATACACAGTACCGGTCAAAAGTTTGGACACACCTTCTAATTCAGTGTTTTAATTTTTTCTGATTTATTTTCTACTGTCTTTAACCAATACTGGAGATTTCAAAACTGTAAAATAACACATACATCATTAGGTAAGAACAGTATCGTCAAGTACGTTTGCAAAACCCATCATCAAGCACCATGATGAAACTCTCTCTCATAAAGACCTTTCCAGGAAAGCGTTTATAAGGAGAATAATTAATAATGAAAACCACATAATTTAAGATTATACAATACGTATGTAGCTGTGGTTTATGGAACCCTGTATAACTGCGATAGGATCACCTGGACTTGTTATTATGCAGGCATGCTGAGATCTGTCACAAAAAAAAATCCTAAAATTATGCCATCTTTGGAACCTTCTTGCCAAGTTCTTACTGTGTTGGCATTAATTCCAAATGACTCTTCTGCTCATATGAGTTCATACAACTGGATTCCAAAAAATGGAAAGGCTTTAATATCACATAAGCCAATATTTTATTAACCATAGAACATAAAGAAACTGGTAAACTAAGACATTTTGCACTTTTGATTTATTTTATTCATTTCATTTTAATTTGATGCCTGCTACAACTCTCAAAAAAAGTTGGGACGAGGGCGGCAAAGGGGGAAAAGCAAGACATTTTGAAAAGATTCAGCTAGGAGAACATCTAGCATCAGGTCTGAAACATGAGGAGCTATAAAAGGGATGTCTTAGAGAGACAGAGTCATGGGGTAGTCAGAGGCAGGGGTCTGTCATTGACTTTACTAAATGGGCCTAGGAATACTTCCAGAAACCACTGTTGGTAATATGATCCGCTGTGCCGTTTGCAACTAACGCTTTATCATGCAAAGAGGAAGCCATATGTGAACACGGTCCAGAAGAACCATCATGCCGTTTTTCATGACTTTTTGAGCATGTTAAGACCCCCCAAAATACTTAGAAGTACAAGAAGGCCCTTCACACACTATGATGTCATAGTGCTTGGGCCCAAAAAAACCAACGATATCAACCATTGGTTGACATCCCACAATTTTCCTCCTTAACAAAAACAAGTGTATAAAAAGCCAACCTAAATTTCACTAGTGTGTCACTAGTTTCCACTGAGATTTTTGTGAGATTGCTAGTTAAATATTAAATAGTTAAGGTGTTCTTTCTGCATTGTAACTTTCAGATCCTATCCTATCCTATCGATGTACATATCTTACTACCTTTACAAAAACACATTTGTACAAACCTAAGAACGTACTGAATCTGAAAACGCTTTTAATGTAGGAGCGGCCTGAGATCCCTCTACATGCGGGTTGCCAAATGCTATTTTGTAAATGCGCTATTTAATGAGAAATTAAATGTAGCTCATTCCTTGTAAGATTGAGTTTTCTCACATAAACATCAAGGGCAGAATTTAAACAATATAAACTAAGAGTTTAACATTAAACTTTAAAGTTACTTTTTACTGAGTAACACATATCTCTGTCATTTGCCATACATATTATTTCAAAACAAACTCTGCAAACAATTTACTCCTACCAAAATGTGTAAATAGTTCAGAGTGTACCACCTGTACTTTTACTGCCTCAAAAGCCAGATCAGGCAAAAAAAAAAGAACAGATCAGAAACTTTCTTGATAATGTAACGCCTTAAAATGTGTTTCTGTTGCGCCAGATGGAAGCTTCTGTGTTCAGTACAGAATCAATTATATCTGAAGCTGATTGGCTGCTTACCGGTCACATCCAATTAAACTGAAAACCAGCCAGTTCTGGTCATTGGCTGATCGACCGGTTCATCTCTATTATAAATGTAAAATTGGTAAAAAAATATTAATAATAAAAATCTGATTTTGGTGTTTTTCCACAAAAAAAAATACGATTCATAACTAAATAATTTTTTTCTCCATCCCTACTGCATAGTGCTGAATACAGAATAATGTTAAAAGCATAAGTACTTTAGATTTAGGGATTTTGATATTTGGGATCACATATTAAAATCCCTAAATCTAATTTTAAAATAATATGTAATTTAAAAATAGTAATAAAAAAACCCGTTTATAAATCATTCGTTTTTTTGCCTTCGGCAAATTCAGTATTTATAAAAAGAGTGAAAAAGGCTTACATGATACCATTAATTTGTCCTATTTTTGCGGCTGCCAAAAGAGATCATCCTTAATAACAGCTACTGCTGATAACGGCACCTCAAACCCAGCTTCATTAAAATAAACTGTGGATTTTGAATAACTGGATTCTGCTGAAGGCTTGTATTGGCACCTATTAAGGTTTAATTCACTGAAATGAGATGTACAGTATACGAGGTGTATATGTTTATGTCTGTAAACAAAGAATTAGTGGATAAGAGCTTGTTGGCGTGTGCGCAAAAGGAGCAATGACTAATATAACACGCATGAGCCATGTTGGGGTCTAAAATGTGGTCCTCCGAGTACTGACCTCTAGGGCTTTCGGATCGCGGGGACATCTTCAAGTCTTCATCGTCATCATCGTCTGAGATTACGTCTACGTCTATATCGCTGCAGTCCTGCTGACCGTCTGTCTGCTCCACAGATGTCTGACTGGCCAGTCGTGTGTCAGGGTTTGGGTCAGTTTCACTCTCTCTGCGATGTAGTGAAGTCTGGGAGAGCGACAGAGGGGTAACTTACTAAAATGTCATGTTAAAATACACTTTCCTATTAGATTTTGAAGTTTCAAACAGTCACTATCATGGATTATTTCCCCATTGATTGTTATTCCTTAGCTGGCTAGCTAGTTGATATGTCCTTAAACATCAACATTTTTCATCATTTCATAAAAATGCATAAGAAATAATAGGGGTGGTTTGTTAAAAGATGATGAATTGAGAACTTTAATTACCTGACAATCTAAAACAAGTGATTTTATACTGTAAAGTTTCATTCGTCCATTTACACTTCCTGCAAAATATCTACAACAGTACCTGGGAACTTCCCATGCTTTCCGCCAGGGCGGCGCCGTTGGACTTCAAGTCTCGCAGCTGTTTTTCCAGCTGGGCCCGGACCTTCTCGCTGTCTTTAAGTCTCCCTTCAGCGCCTCTGAGGCGGACGAGCTCCTCCTGCAGGAGGCTATGTTGGCGCTGAAGCAGTGCCAGCTCGCCCGCTGTCCCCACTTCTCCGGTTCCTTCGCGTGAAAGAGACCGCGCCGAGCGAGACAAAGACGCGCCGCCCTCGCGCACGCATAACTCCATGACAGAGTCCTGCTGAATCACCACCCCCTGGGAAAAGAGTGATTCATGTATGACAGGCAATTTGGGACCGAAACAGACTACCTGAGCTGGATTAATTACATACGCAGGTAAGGAAACGAGAATGCGGAATAAACTCTGATACAAATTCAAATATGACTCAGATGGAGTGGGCTTGAATCTGACCTGCAGAGCATGCAGCTGAGCGCTGAGATTCACCAGTCGCTGAGAGACTTCCTGAAATACACAATCCATTAGGGGGGAGAACAGATCTAACACTCGCAACAGAGTACACAGAACCAATTATCCTCATCATACCACGGTACAGCTGAATTGTTGAATCTGTTTGGTCAGAAGGTGTTTATAATGATCTAATACACAATTGTTTCTATAGCAACAGCTCATTCACAGAAATTACTATTACTATGAAACTATGGAAACTTTGGAAGGAGTCTCCAGTGTCAGTGCTTTTTAAAACGGACAGAAAGGCCACCAAACGTGGGTCTAAACTTTCCACACAAACTGCTTTTTTTTTTTCTCTCATTAACTTCAAATAAGGAATAAAATAATTCTTGTACGATAATCACTGATCCAACATTTAATAAACAGGTAGCAAAAATAAGCGCACCCTTCAATTAATTTTTTCTTACATGGTTCTGGAGAAATGTTGGCCAATTTGTCTTTAAAACCCTTGCTTTAAGTCATTGATGGTTGAAGTTATTTATTTATGCACAGCTCTTGGGGTGATGCTGAGACTAATCGAGCAATGCTTAGAGTATCGGAAGGAGAATGGAGGAGATTGCGGGCGTGATGAGTAATTTAAGGTACTGTAAGTGGGTGCTGTGGGTCAAACTCCATGCACACAGACCTGATGTGGGAATGGAACCTAGGACCTGGAAGTGCATACCACTAAGCCACCTTAGATATCTCCCTTATAAGTAACATAAGTGTAAGTTTTTTTTCCCCTTTAATCTGTCAGCCTTCTGTATTACTTCAGATCAGATCATTTCTTCGCAGATCATAGCATGTGTTTCCTAACACTGTGAAACAGGAAGTACTGTTCAAACAATCAAGTTATTCAAAGCTTATCACAAAAGTAACTTTAATGTCAACTACAGGCCATTGAACCAGTTCTCTATACCACACCCAGATATATAATTAAAAAAAAAACAGCTTTCACACTTGGCCAAACACAAAAAAAGCAGAAAAACAGAAGTGTGGTTTAACTGTTTCTAATAGACTCGTACCTCGCTTGGTGTTTTGTCCTCCAGCTGATTCCCATTTCCATCCTGCATAAATAAAACGAATCGATCAAGCTCAAAGGAATCAGGCCACTGAAATAAATCAATATTAATCAAATATGATTTATTCAAAGATACTCTATGGTTATGAGGTAAAGGACATCAGCCTGACAGATTCTCCGCATAAGGGGTGTTTTGTAATGCGTTCTGGAACAAAGTTTGGCAGCAATTACAGTTGTGCTGCTTCAAAATCGTGATAGGTTTTTTACTGAAATCGGGTTGCCACGGAAACAAGTGTCACACGGTCGTGAATAATGAGTAATTATCCTTGTTACAGAACTGCATAAAACTCAGCAATAACACAAACCATCTCTCTCAGTGCAGTGGGGTTTAATGGAGGTTTACTTTCTCGTGTAAAAGAAAAGTATCACCGTCATTATAATAAAAACTATAATGACAAAAAATGGTATAATAACTGCACGTTGTTTGTAAAAAAAAAAAAAATAAACTTCACTTTTTTTAAAATGTGCCTACCTGGGAAGCTGCCGTCTCCTGTGAACCGTTGACTAACACCTCCTGTCCATCTGCGAGTGGGAGGAAATAGAATCGAAAAAAATTAGAAAACAAATGATTGTTGCATTTATGATGAGAACATAAGTAGGTTATACTTTACAGGTTATATGGCACATTTTGTAATCTTGAAGCGTTTCTTCAGATTTTTACTTTTTTTTTTAATACTTGTTATACTTTGCGTTATATTTGTAACTTAATATGAAAAAGGTTTCAACATTGTGGTTAATTCGGTGGTTAAGGCATCGGTTCGGAAGGTCCCAGGTTCAAATCCCACGATCACCAAGTTGTCCCTGTTGGGCTTTTGAGCAACGCCCTTAACCCTCAACTGCTCAGATGTATAATAAGATAAAAATGTAAGTCTCTCTGGAAAAGGGTGTCTGCTGAATGTATATGAGAATTACGTTTGAAAATCACAATCAATAAAAAACTATCCAATGATTCTCTTTTGGAGATGCTGGTACGGCATTCAAAATGAAAAAATGCTCTTTTTAGGCATTTAAAAAATAATTTCTGTATTTACAAAGCACGAAAAGACTTTCTCCTTTACTAAGCTACATGAAAGGGGTGGGGTTAATCGTGTTGCTACAACAATATACATTTTCATTATTAATTTGTATTATTAGCTCATTAAAGTGGTAGTCTATGAAAAAATGTGAAAACGTCAGTTTACTAAAGGATTAAAAATCTTTTTAATGCTTAATCTTAATTAGGGTTGTGCTGGATCCTCACTGGGGTTGAAGTAAGAATGCATCCTGAATGTGATGGCAGTTTATCACACAGCAGAGCAAAATGTACATTTAGGGGAATTTAGTGCAGCAAATTCTGTGTGATAAACACGAACCTGACGGAGTCAAGACTGTACATGAATAAGCAGTACTGTACATATTTCTTCATATTTTGCTTCCAAAGAGCCAGACCTTCTTGTATTTTTAAATGTAGTCTTTTGAATTAGTTCTCCAGGCTTCCTGAAAGACATTTTTGGCTCTCATTTTCAGCTCAGTCCTTGTTTCTGAGCTGTTTCATTTTTTTTCATTAAGTTACACAGTGATCTATGAATCATACAAGCATAAAAAACATCTTACTTAAGGAATGACTGAGTGAAAAACAGGTGATCAGGCTAGTATACTGGTGATGCTGAATGCTGAGTGGTTGAGAGGGGAAACGAGGTTGCTGTTGAGGTTGTTACATAAACAATCAGTTTTTAAATTGTATTTTCAGGCACTTTGCAGCCTGCCGCAATAAAACATTTGTTCTTATTTCTTTAATTTAATTAATATCATTTAATTAAAAGTAATTTAATATGAAGAGATGAGGGTAGAGTACTGTTTCCATACAGGACACTGTATACATGTGCCACATTGTATACTGGTGAGAGTAGTTGAATTTAAATGTAACTAAAGTATAGATTTATCATTAGGCAATAATCTTAATCTTTAAGAGACATGCTGGTCAGATGATACTGTATATACGGACTGGAGAAGATATTTACTGGTTGATATGCAAAATAATATTCACAAGTCAACGGGTTGTTAAAATCTTAATTTGCATTCTTTCTCTCTGGAGGTGAGGCGACTGCAGACTAACTCTACAGTCACTGAGATCACGCTGAAAAAACGCTCACTATTAAATATTTTAAATACATTTAACTCAAGTATAGATAATGTCATCGATCCAGTACAAAGTTATATTTTTATACAATTATGCACTAGAGGAAGGTCTATGAGAAGACCAGAATGAGAAAGAAACTTTGTCCAAGTCCAAACTTGATGTCAAATGAGAGTAGATACTCATAGTATAAATAGTAGAAATTTAATATGAAAGCTCCATGCTCCTACTGTATGTCTGAGACTTGTAGTAATGATAAAATCCAAATGCTTGGCTCTATTAAATTTCTCAGATTGCAAAGTTTACTTATTACTTTTGTTTGGTTCCAAGGAATCTTAATCTTTAATCTGTAATATTTTATTTCTTATTTTCTTTTATTTTTTTTATAAATCCTGATATGAATCTAACTACGAGTCTGCTTTGGCTAAAGACCGCAACCGAAGATACTGGGTCGTATTTCACAACAACAAGAAAAGAAAAAAATATGATATCAAAACGGAAATTTAGGACTCAATATAAGATGGCTAGACAAAGTCTAAAAAAAATTTTTGTTTGTTTTTTTGCTTTATACTCACTTATCATCAGCGCCCCCGTGTAACTGTGGTGACCATTG
The DNA here is from genome assembly GCF_024256425.1 of Clarias gariepinus. Taxonomy (NCBI): domain Eukaryota; kingdom Metazoa; phylum Chordata; class Actinopteri; order Siluriformes; family Clariidae; genus Clarias; species Clarias gariepinus. Next base: position 15,700,902 of record NC_071127.1, on the reverse strand, counting down.
GAAGTGCAGGCCAAGGAGACGTCAAAAGCAGAACCTAACAACAGTTCAGTGAGTCTGTCCACTAGAGAACAAAAAAAACAAAAACAAACAAGAAATGCCTTAAATTATATTTACAGTATATACTGTATTTAAGTATACTATTAAGTACAGAGTCTAAAATCGTCATATAAAGATCGCCAAAGACTCAGCTGTACGGACATCTAGAGGAAGTCATTCCACCACCTAGGTGCCAGAACAGAAAATAGCCTAGATGCATTTCCTCCTTGATCCCTGAGAAGATGTTGGGACGAGGCGAGCAATGCTGGAGGATGGTGTGTGTGGTGTGTTTAGGGCTGAGAGGTACTGTAAGTGGGTGCTGGGCCATTTTTAGCTTTGTAGGCAAGCATCAGGGTTTTAAATTTGATGCGGGCAGCTACAGGAAGCCAGTGCAGAAAGCGGAGATGTGGGGTGGAGAGGTGTGGGAGAACTTGGGAGGTTGCAAACGAGACGGGCAGCTGCGATCTAGATCAGCTGCAGAGGACAAATGGTGGACAGAGGAAGATCTGCCAGGAGTGAGTTGCAGTAGTTCACGTCTTGAAATAACACGGGACTGAACAAGCACCTGAGTAGCATGTGAAGAAAGACATGTCCGGATTCTTCTGATGTTGTAAAGAAGCGAGTAAAATTAGCAATGTGTGGGGAAAATGACAGATGATTGGGGAGTTACCCCAAGATCACGGACAGTGGCTGAGGGAGTGATCTGATTGTTGTCCAGGAAGACAATCTGAGGTTTAGGCTTCAGCTCTTCCATCGGGGTTTCACTGTAACTAGCACTATTGATTGTTGAACCTTTTTTCCTGACAATGTTCCAATATCGATGCTTAAGAATCTCGGGAAAAATGTAAACATTGATGAATTTCCCAGCTGATGGTTGACTTTTGAACTTCTTTTCAGTTGGCGATTGCGGATGTTTCCATTCCATACTCCGCCGTTTATCCTCAGACTCGTACAGTAGTGATGAATCCGTGTCTCGTCACCAGTAATGATTCTCTTTAAGAACCGTTCAACTTCCTTAGAGTATTGGTCCAGATTTTGTCGGTAGATATCCAAACGCTTCTGTCTAAGCTTTTCCCTGAGTTGTTTCGGCACCGGGTACACCCTCAAACCACTAACAACGAATTACAAGTGCGGCGTCCGCTGATAAAACAATGTTAAAATTGTTTATTAAATATTAAAAGTTTTAATATAACCCTAATAACTATGATCAAAATAACAAGATGTAAGGAATAAAAAAAAAAACACTCAAAACTTTATTTTTTCCCCTTGAAAGAGTTTCTTCTTATATCACAGCAATTTGGTACTTGATATAAGGTATGCTATAACAGCTACAATATTATTATATTTTATTCACTCATAAACGTCTCTTTTCTCTCACACAAAGTTAATAAGACAACTGGTCATAATACAACATTGCAGTTGTCGCTTCATGCTTAAGTACTGAAACTGAAGACTTGCTAAAATTTAACAGCGCTGTGGTATGAGACCTGAACCAATATTGAGTTCAACCCTTAGTCTTTCATCATTAACCTTTGACCCTCACCCTCAGTGATGGCTTGTGTGAGTAGCTGTTCTCCTCGCGGTGCCTGAGGCGTGTCAGCTCTGAACAGGTTCCTGGAGCTGGGTGGAAGCACAACCTCTTGACCTCCCATGACCTCAGCCAGATCGGAGAACAGCGTCACGCGCTCTTGCAGCAGTTCCAACACTTCCCTGTCCTTCTGCTGGATATCAGCTGTGGGTGGACATACGATGACTTAAACCTTATCCCGGCATTGTGCATCACAGATATTGAAATTATATTACATGGCATTTTATTTATAGGTGTGTAAAACATGTATGGTAGGCTATATTTAATTAAATATTATTTCATTAATATTTTTTTACATATTCACTCCATCCTTATCTGAATAGACTAATCTGTAACGTATAATACATACCTTTGAGTCGTCGCAACAACGCCTTGTCCTCTGTCTCAATTAGTGGGAATTCTTCTCTTGAAGGACATCTGTGATGTAAAGAAAAATGAGCGTGTTAATATTGGATGACCACATTAAAAGAAACGCCAGTACCCCTACTCATTCATGCAATTAAATCCTGTAAATACAAAAACCTGGGTTTGTTCACATCAGCAAAAGGGAACAACAGATTTAGATTTCCACTCCTCGCTAAAAGAAGAAGATTCTGATGTGGAGCTGCTGTTGTAATGTATCCGCCTGAAGGTTTGACATGTCGTGCATTCTGAGATGCTTTTCTGCTTACCAAGGTTAAAATGATTAACTATTTGGGTTACCACAGACTTCTTGTCACCTCAAACCAATGTATCTACTGTATAGTATACAGGTAGTCCCCGACTTACGAACGTTCGAGTTACGAATTTCCACAGCTACGAACGAACCACGGTTCTACATCTGTTTAATTACGGAAGTAACTCTTTTTTATTGTACAAAAAATTAGACACTGCAGTGCACCAGATACCAATATTTACAATTATATACAATATTTGTAAATGTGTAAGTGAATGTATAAAATGTCTAAAGTCCAATATATTGTGTGGGGGTGCAGGAGAAATGAGTCGGCTTCACCGTTTTCAATAAATCAGTCCGGGAGCACGATGATAAAAAAAGGCCGGTCTTGTAAAGCTGTCTTGATAGTGAATAATCCTTATTTCGGAAAATCTGGAGATAAAATTGTCTTTTACATTGGACCATGGGCTTTACATTGTATATTTGTATCAAGGTCGTCACTTTGTCGGACTTAAGAACAAATCAGACTTATATGCTCCCAGAACAGAATTCGCCATAAGTCAGGGACTATAATACCTGTGGTCAAATCCTCAAATCAGCCAATTCCGTCAATGAAACAACAGGAAAAATTGTCGAGGTCACCGAGTTGCCCATTCTAATGTATAACGTCACCATTACATGAAACTCTAAAACTGTGTGTGTGTATGTATTGCTACTGGATGTTTAACTGATAACTACACAAGTGTCAATGCTTAAGTGAGTGTATTTATTGATTAAAATGACATAAACTGTTGATAGAACTTTTCCACTAGACGAATCTAGGATCTAGGAACATCTGTAGGCCAACTACGGTGCGTTGAGGCCAATGGTGTTTACCACTGTATTTATTACCATTTTATGACTATGACAGGACCTTTGGTCAACATTCACACGTGCATACAGACACTACAGGGAATTTGGGAACGCCACTTAGCCTAATCTGCATGTCTTTTTTGCCCATTGTCAAGAATGTAAAAATGTAAATGTAAAAAACAATATTTCTTTAATCAGATAAAAAAAAATGTAAAAAAACATTCTGATTGGAATTTCCGTCTTAACTGTTTACACAGACACTGATCTGATAACATGGCCGTTTACATGCACGTGTTTAATTTGCTGGAAAATGAACAGATGAAGAACAGATGCTTTTTTTTTTATATCCTCAAACTGTGAGTTTAGTTTAAGCGCCTCATTTCTTTTAGAGAAATTCTGCCTTCTGTGTTACGACTGGGTACACATCATCTCTGATTGGTTAAATACTTTACTACGTGCGAAATGCTCCTTCCTCATCCAGAGTGAATTAAAGTGGGGGACTAGTGGGAGAGAGAGTTGTTATTACTGAGGTTACTGAACAGGAATGCAAACTAAATTTTCTTTCCAGGAACTCATCACACCACCTATTGTTACCCTCATATGTGTATGGGACAAACATGCTTAGACGAGTCTTGACCTGGCTACTGAATGGATTATTAAAGTTTTACCCCACCACATAATGCATTTTTAACCCAACTGAGCTATTGATCCGATTTGACACTATTAAGGTTTATATGCAAACATTGGACTACAGACTGATTTTATATTTAGTTTGTGGTCAAATTAATTTTTGGACACATTCTGGAGCTTGCTTCTCACTCCATCGCACTATCCTGGTGCTACCATGGCAACTAGGAAAAAACTAAAAACAAATTAAAATCTCTAATGATCATTATAGGACAATAAAAAATATATGATAAATATAAAATATAGGACCTCCTTCAATAACTCCAAAGTCTCAACGTGACAGTGAGCGTGTGGGTTGAGGGGCTGCAGGCACACGGGACTTCCAACACACGAGATCCTTAACTAATTAGTGCTTGCGCTGTTTTGAGACCTGTGTAAGCGTGTGTAATGAGTGGGTTTGAGAAAAAGGCACATCCAAGGCTTTTAACAGACATGATTTTTGGGAATGTAACAGCCACAAAAATGTGTTCCTGCTGCAACACTCGGGGCGATTTTTCCCTGATTTTCTCCCTAATTTAGTCACATCCAATTCATCCCCATCACTAGGGGGCTCCACATTAAGCTACTACTACACCTAAGTCGGAAGGACTATCACATGTTTCCTCTGGACCGCGAGACGCCAGCCAACCTTTTCGAACTGCTCGCTTACCCACCGTTGGGCGCGATGTAACACATAGCGCTGTCTGCTCCTTTCGCTTACGTGAGCTCACAGACGCCTCTGATTGGCTGTAGAGCCACTAAGTACCTCTCATCCCTCCCCTCTGAGAGGGGATCGGCCAATAAGCTCTCTCTAGACATCCGGGCTTGCGACAGGTTACAGCATCACCCGGGAATCGAACTTGCGATCTCCGGATGATAGGGCGAGCACTTTACCACTGCGCAATTTTAACACAAAAGAATCGCGATTCATAACTGAATTGTTTTTCTTTCCCATTTCTAATATAAAGCCTTTTATATGGACATGAAAGTTTAAAAAGTCTGCAGTGTTGGTCTACAAAATTAAAGTTATCTGACTGCGATTATATTTCAGGAGTCAAAGATGTACAGTACATCTAGCTCCACATGCATGTCCAGTTTGAGATTTGTTGCACATTTGATTAATTGTGTGTGGTGGAAAATTACATTCACTGAATTGCATTAAAATGATCTGACTGCAGAATGTATTAATGTGTGTAACTTCTGCACCATATTTCACTTTCTGTCTATTAGTTAATAGTCTGTGTGTATGTGTGTGTGCATGCGTGCGAGACCTGCTGATTGCTTCCTGTATGTGCCGTATCCATGTATTTCGGTCATCTTTCGAGGCTGCGTGCAGCTCGTACATCTCCGGTGGACTGAACTCGCTGCTGATGAGGAACAGCCCTCGCTCCTGATTGGCTATGTCCCTGATTAACAGATTCTGCAGGGAAACTACTGAAGACTTATCCTGTGCAGAAATGAAAAGAGAAGCAACAAAAAACAGGAAGCTACATAAACATTTGTTGAACCAAAAAAAAAAAAAATTCGCATTAATCTTCAGTCATCAAGTCAACAACTTTAATTGAAGTTGTTTGGATACATGTGCAAGGAAGTGTGTGTGTTTGTGTGTGTGTGTGTGTATATAAGCCAATAAACTGTATGTTGACTCACAAAACTGGCGAATACATATCTCTGATCTTTCTCCTGCAGGAACACTAGGATATCAGTCATGAGGAGAACTTGAACGTCTAAAGGAAACAAACAACAAACACAAACCACATGTTAAAAACACATCATACTGAAAACAGTTTTTAGATGTCCAAACATAAATCCCTAACCTTAAGCTTAATCACAGAGAAAAAAATAATAAATGCCCTTTCAGATTGCCCCCCCCCCCCACAAAAAAAGGCTACAGAAGTGAAACTAAGAACAGAACAAGACAAATATTTCTTCACACATTTTACAACATTCGTGAGGACATTTGTCCTTCGTCTCTAAATCCCTCACACGTCATATCTGCTCCCATCTGTCTCCTTTCTCAGAAATCAGACCCCTATGATAAGTCATATCAAAAGACGCTGTCCTCGAACAGACGCACGGACAGACGCGTTTCTCTCCTTATTAATACCCTTAAGTCTGGAGCTTGGCGTTTTCCAGAGCAGTGTGCCTTCGTGGATGAGCTGTCTGCGCAGGAGCTCGGCGGGTCTGAACATGGCGTCTGAGCGCATTTTGGCTTGAGAGCGCGGGTCCAGTCTGGAGCGGATCTCCTGCAGCCGCTGCGTTCGCTCCAGCTCCAGCACCTGCTGCTCCACGCCGCTTAGCAGATCTCGCAGGAACGCCAGAGCCTGTTTCAGCCCCGTCTCCTCCTCTGGATTGTCTACATGAAATATTACATTCACACAAAATGTTCATGTTAAGATGATTTTAGTCTCTTTAGCCTGTTTACTTAGACGAGTACCCATGACGGTATTTGTGCCCATGGATTTAGTCCCAGAGTTACAAACATTCAGGTTACAAATTAAAAAATTTCCTTTCTTCCAATATTTTCAAAATCACAAATTATACAATATTTTCAGGGTGTAAGTGAATGTATAAAATGTGTAATCTCAGTGTGGGGAAAGGGGACAAAGATTCAGTCAAGTGGATAAGTATGCTTTGTGTTGTATATTCGTGTCAGACTTAAAAACAGATCAGACTTACGAACATGCTCCCGGAACGAAACTCGTTCGTAAGTCGGTGACTATCTGTATTGCACTGCTTCATTTGCACCATACATAATTCATGCTTATCACTCCAATACTCTTTATTCCACCCATATTTATTCTGTATATACTGTAATATACAGACACTCATGCAAGTATGGATGTATATAATGTTATCTTCCTGACATGTCTCATCCACTGCATAATGTTTGCACAGTTATACTACACTGTTTATTTAACTTCTGGTTAGATGAACTTCATTTCACTGGCCTTGTACATTTACATTCAAAAATAAAAATCTAAATCTAATCTCTTCCAATCTAATATATGCAACACTGGTTAAAGAATATTAATTATTATTAATATAAAAAAATCCCTAATGGAGATTATATCTGTGCAATCGCTAGACATGATTGTAATTTACTGGTGGTCTGAATTTACAATCGGCAATTAAAATTATCTCCATTAATATTAAATAACTGAGATGTGGGAAAAATCGATTCAGTTATGAATCATGGTTCTTTTGTCTGGTGATTTTTTCAGGTTGATCGGCCGATCAGCCTCAGATATAAACTATTCTGTACCAGGCACGGAAGATTCGTAATTCAGAAGGTGTTGGTCCATCCACAGCAAAATTTGATCATGGCTCAGATCTTTGTGCATCATGCTATACTCAAGAAAACCTTTTAGCACACCGCTTTCCCAATCCGTATCAGACCCACTAAGCAGGTGAAAATTCACGTTTTTCGTCTTTTCTAAAAAATTCGTCTTTTTTAGACATTCTCTGCAAAAAAAAAAATATTGGCCAAGAGGTAAAACAAGCCAGTTTGATCCTTTTGTATTATGACATCACATAGGAAAATCTCCTCACCTGGCTTGTTTAAATAGACACTGTATTTGTAGCAGGCGTCAAAAAAAAAAAAAAAAAAAAAAAAAGCATTATCTCAAGCATTAACACACTCACACACTTTGGGAAGATATGAGGCCTGTGGTAAACAATAGTAAAATACGGGACCTTTAATTTACTGTATGTAAATGTGTATAATACACTGTATTATGTGTGTATAAATTTGACACGTTAAAGTATGACACACTTTATAAAAAAAAAAAAAGTGCTCCGGAACGTTCGCTGTGTGCCCGCTGCGTGTGATGTGTCCTGGTCGCACTGTTACCATGACAACGGCTCACCCTTGGTATTGTCGAGGATACGCTGCACCAGTACAGGATACTTAGTGATGCGTTGGGTGACCAGCAAAATGCACTCTTGGAAACCGTGACGACGCAACAGAGGACCTCTATTCACCCTCTGAAAATGTGGGAGAGAGAGACAGAGAATATAGTAGGAGGGGAAGTAAACCTGCAATTCTATTGTTATAAGCATGTTATCTCAATGACTGTGACTGTGAATGTAAATCCAGTAAATATTAATATTCCACATTACAATCGTTGTCCTTTTATCACCTCCTAGCTAGCAACAAGCAACAGCGAGTTACATACGCCTACCTACTGGCTAAATTTAACTATGCAACAACGCGGCCTTGCAACATGGTACAGTACGTGCAAGAGCGCATCCACGAGCGAAGGAACATTATCTCAATGCACTGCAATACCGTGCTGCAAAACCTCATAGTGGTCTGATAAACTACTAATACTTTTTTTTTCTATGGATTAAAATCACCTAATGAGTCAAAATGTTTTCTTCTTCTTCTTCTTCTTTTTTTTTAAAGAGAATACCTGACAAAACTGATGAGTCATGCTACTATGCCAACACATGGGAAACAAGGCTATTAGCACATATTACACCCACTCGCATCCAGCTGTACATCAATGTCCTCCCACTGCAGCAACACACACACACACACACACACACACTGCGTGTCTTTTGTTTGACTAATATTACTAAGTTGTATAAACACACTAACACTAACATGCACCTCATTCATCTCATCACATAAGGCCTTTCTCTCTCTCTCTCTCTCTCTCTCGCTCCTCGATCCTGCTCCTGAACTCATCCCTCTATCCGTCTATTTCTCACACACTGACGTCAGTTCTGTTTGTTCGCTCTGTTTGCACACAGTTTAGGAGCTGTGCTTGATTTCAAAACACAATTCTACGACCTGAGTGACCTGAACATGATATGCCGTAATTGAGGATGTATCTGTAATAAAAACAAACTATCATAAATCCTAAATTATTAAAGAGGAACCACAATACATTTTTTTTTTACAAGCATCCAGTCTTTTAACTATGGAAACTGCTTGTGGTTACCTGATCTGCATCCTCTACCTGATTGGCAGCATGCATGTGCATTGAAAACCAGACAGAGGATCTGGATCAGGTAGGATTGAAGCTGCCTGATCTGTGTCGTGTGATTAAATGTGTAATGCTACTGTATAAACGCTGTAAACAATATCAAACTGCCACCAAATATCAAGTTCATAGATATTTGAACACTCAACATTCTTGGTATTTTAGTTGTCTAGCATCGTATATTGGATGTCAAATTAAACATAAGATCAAATCGCAGATTTTCAGCTTTAATTATTTCAAGGTATTTACATCTAAAGGAGTTGAACAGTGCACATTGGTAAATAAGTGCACTTTTCCGGTGTTATTTCCAGTCGCCCGATCAAAAACGCCAATCAGGAAACAGACATTGTCGTGCCAAGATCAACAATCAAGAAGAACAACTACATCGATTTTAAAATACTACTATTGACGTCCAAGGCATTAAATGGTCTCGCGCCGCAGTATCTGAGTGAACTGCTAGTGTCTTACGATCCGCCACGCCTACTTCGATCAAAGGACGCAGGCTGCTTGTCAGTACCGCGTATTATTAAAACTACAGCAGGGGGCAGAGCTTTTTCTTACAAAGCCCCAAAATTATGGAATAGTCTTCCAAATAGTGTTCGAGACTCAGCCACAGTCTCAGTGTTTAAGTCCAAAAAAATGTAGCTAAAAAGCTATTTATTTAGCCAAGCATTTTTGAAAATAGATTTGCTCTAGGTAAAGGAGCAGATCTGGGGGACTCATGGACGTAGAGTATTATGGTGAACTGGTATGTTTAGATGCTGTCTTCCTCACTCTCATTGATCACTCAGGTTTGTTGACTTCGTGGTGATTGGTTGCTCATGTCTATGTTTCCTTCTGGCTCTCCCTTTTAGTTATGCTGTTATAGTTAGTCCTGCCGGAGTCCCTACTTGCACTCTGCACTAAATATACATTCACCTTATACATTGTTCGACTGTGACCAACTGCCATCTCACCTTCTCTTCTGCTCTCTCCTCTTCTGCTCTATTCTCTCTCTCTCTCCTTTTTCCTCTACCTATCTCTCTCTCGAGCTATACAGTACATGTCGCTCCTGATCTGCCAATGATCCAGACCTCCTCTGCCCCCTGGACCTGTCTAACTCGTCCTGGAGTCCTGCTTCTGGTTGGAGATCTCGTCGCATGGATGCCCCGCGTGGTCTGCCTAGGCTGCGTGTGGTGACTGGGGATGGTTCCACTTGTCCTCCCTGCTATCTGTTTCACCCAGATGGAGATGAGTTCCCTGTTGAGTCTGGTTCCTCTCAAGGTTTCTTCCTATTACCATCTCAGGAAGTTTTTCCTTGCCACTGTCGCTGTCGTCCTCGGCTTGCTCATCAGGGACAATCTTATTATTTTGATTCATACACACATTTTATACAAACTTAAATAATTCTTTTGAGTGTGTAAAGCTGCTTTGCGAAAATGTCAACTGTTAAAAGCGCTATACAAATAAAATTGAGTTGAATTTAAAATTTAACTACAAGATGTTAACTTTTTATAAATGCTCAAAAACAGGAATAGTAGGTCAGATCTTATCGATACCAACTAAAAGAAAAGAGGACGCATTTCTCAAACAACATTCTCTGGATGGATGAAATGAGCAGCAACTTGTAGCAGAATGATGAAAACAGAAAAGTATGTAGAAGGGAAGGAACTGCTTATGATCTCAAGCATAATACCTCATCTTCTGGCGTGGGAGTGGACGGCTACAATGAAACTGGTTCCTGTGTATTTATTGATGATGAGATTGCTGACTAAAGCACAGCAAGATGAATTCTGATGAAATCTGCCAAATGCTTCAAAACACAATGTGCAACGCTTTATACTGTAATCAATGATGGAGATTAAAAGCTAAATAAGTACTGTATGCCAGTTGTTGGGGTTTGGTGGTAGCTCAGGTTGTTGAGGATCTGGGTAGATCAGATGGTTGGGTTTTTAAGCCCCATCACCATTGGGTATGCCCTTTAAACTTATGCCAGGGGTCTTCCACTTTACTCCTGAAAGCCCAGTCTTCAACACAGTTTAATGATTCTTCTGCTCAATCACAGCTGATTAAACTAATCTCTTAATAAAACGAATCGAAGTTAAGTGGCTGTGTTTAGGAGTTGGTGAAATTACAAACTGTGCTGGAGACTGGCCCAGGTCTGGAGTTAAAGATCCCTCAATTATTCCCTATGGAGAGCATCCTCAGCCAGAACCAAGCCTGGAGAAATAGGCGAGTTGTGGCAGGAAAGGCATCTGGGATGAAATAGTCTGATGCAGAGGCCCAGAGAAGGAAAAAAAATGTATGTCGGTTTCTGAAGCCAAAATTAATTGTGAAACCACCTCAAGAACAAGTAGAAACTGAAGACAGTTGCAGTAAAGATCTGGTGGAGCATCATGGTATGGGTTCCAGACTTTAGACGATGCAAAAAGTTGGAATAGTTTCAATACCCTTAACTTAAATATAGGCGTGGTGTACAGGCCTTGGTGCTTTGGTCTTTTCATCTTGTCTACTTTCCTCAGCCAATACCCAAAACCTACCCATTGGGATTGCTGGGAATCCCCTAGAGCCAATCCCAAGGAAGGGATGCACCAAGAAAAGCAACTAGCACCAAACCTGTGCCAAAGCAAAAGACCAGACAAGATGGCGATCCCTTAAGTGAAAAAATAACAGCAACAACTGTATGCATGGTATCATGTCTAGCAACGCATCCACAGAACTACCGCTTGTTAATCCTTTGCAAAAGGTTGCCAGACAACCTGCCTTCATTCCTTCCAAGACCGACATTTCTAACAAATTCAATTATTGATCAGAGAACCATTTACTGTATAAAAGTTAAATAAACAGAGATTTCTAAAGCAAATCCATGCTGGAATGAATATGTGTTGCTAAGCAGCATGATGAATAACTCAAACATGCCTGACCTTAACAAGTCATTTTCTTGAGTTAAAAAAAAAAAAAAAAAACTGACTGTCACCCTTCTTCCAGATGGCTGCAAGAAATTTTGGCACCCCTCTTACACCGTACTATGACCGTAGCACCCGGAACTAAGATGTATTTCTTACATTTCCCTTTCTTCATCCAAATAAATGAACAAGTTTTCTTTCAAATGGATAATTTCCAAAGGAAAGAAGAGCTTGATGAAGAAAACAGTCTTTATTCTGCATTGTACAGGAAAGGATTTGAATAACAATTCCATATAAAGGCATTGTTGGCTCTTGCTTTTAAAAGGTCATTAATAAGGTCGATGTTACTTTAGAATGGAACTCACTGGAGGTGCTTCATGCCAACATAGCTGCTGGCAAGACTCACACTGTTAATAACGCTGCTAAATACAGTAGTTCCTGATCTGCGGTTATATTAAGCTTGGGTTTATTTATGCAGTTTAATGGAACCGTTTTCCATAACTATACATGCTACTGTTCAGCACTGAACACCTTCTCTCCATCACCAGAGGCAGTCTGCGAGTTCTGAAAAGTCTGGAACGATACGAACACTTCTTGCTTAATGTCTTTGGTCTATTTCAATCTCGTATTTTTGCATCCTTTGTAATGGTCTAATAATTTCACTTTTATAACAAATGACATCTAATGACCAGGATTCTTTGTACGATCTGTGTTTATGCTTTCTCTCTCACACACACACACACACAAATTTAATGCAAAAAAAAAAGATGACTCATGCTGAGGTTTATAGAATTATGTATAAATGGTATTAAAAAAAAAAAAAAAAAAAGCTCATCCGTTGCTCATTAACGAAAGTAAGAATTCACCGGCCTTACCCGTATGAAGTACTGCAGTCTTTTGTCTCTAGCCAGCAGCTCTTTATACAGTTTTACAGCTTTCAAGTGACTGCTGCAGAATTCAGCATAGGTCTTCTTCATCTCATCAGCACACTGACCTGAAAACTGAAACCCACATTGAAGGACACGAAGGAATTGAGAATATTATCATTGTTTTCTCTGAAAAAAAAAAAAAAAGAGAAAGCATTCGATCCTCCTACGCAGAGCATTTGCACAGGGCATGTCACGCTGACTCTCGCTTAAAAGAACTAATTTCTCATAACAGGATACGCAATTTGGTTTTGCTCAGCTAATAGTTTACCTCTTGAGCTATGGAAAGAAATGAAATGGTACATGGTATTGCTTGCATGCTTGCTTGTTTTTCGTTACTAAATAATCCATACACACTATGCAATAAACATTTTCAATGTCAAGTGTTATTTAATACCAGTGACTTCCAAACTCATAAGTAAACCTCTGGGTAAACGCTGGCACATGCCTCCTTTGAGACACCTGAAAAGACGCCTTTTTAAACTTCTACTCTCAGAGGAAAAGTGCTATTCGCCCTCTTTCACATACATGAGCTCAGAGATTCCCGCGGTTATCTACAGTAGCAATGCCGTCCCTTTTTCTGTTCCAGCCATTGGCTGTTGTATCATCGAGATTTAAACTTTTATTGCAAACCACCAGATATTTTTAAGGTATGTATATTTTAACAGCTGCATTACCTGCTGCAGAAGGACGTCGCTGATGCGGCTGATGGTAAAGTTGTGTGTGCTGTCCGGCTGCAGGCAGAGCTGCCGACGGTGCAGCAGCTGTGTCATGAAGCGTGTATGTATCACGAGTAGTTTCTCCAGACATGGGAAGAGGGCGTGAACGATGCCCGGCTCCAGCTGCACCTCGTCCAGCATGCCTCGGCGGAAAACCCCGTCCATGATGCGCAGCGTGCGCACGTGATGCAGCTCTGTCTGGATCAGCTCTATATATCGAGAAATGGAAAAGAGGGGGTTAACTCTTAGATGTTAGATCCTATGCTGTCCATGATAAAGTACAACTTCGTTAATTAGATATTAATATAATGTTGGTCCACAGCTTCAAAGGCTTTTCACAAGGTTTAGGAGTGTGTTTTGGGTGAATTTTTGACTCTTCCTCCAGAAGTGCATTTGTGAGGTCAGACCCTGATATTGGACGAGAAGATCTGAGGCTCGCAGTCTCCACTCTAATTCATCCCAAAGGTCTTCTATAGGGTTAAGGTCAGGACAAGTCGAGTTCTTCCACACCAAACTCACTTATCCAAGTCTTTATGGACCTTGCTTTGTGCACGGGTGGAACAGGAAGGTGTTGTCCCCAAACTGTTCTCACAAAGTTGGGATCTTAATAAAACTGTCCAAAATGTCTTGGTATGCTGAAGCATTAGGAGTTCCTTTCACTGGTATTAAGGAGCCAAGGCTAACTGCTAAAAAACAACCCGTAAGTTTGGTGATTCCCCTCCACCAAACTTACTCAGACAAAGACCATTGTCCTGCCAACCGGCAAACCCAGACATCCATCGGATTTCCAGACAGAAAAGCGTGATGCGTCACTCCAGAGACCACTGTATCCGATGCTTTGCATTGCACTTGGTGATGTAAGGCTTGGATTCAGGCTGCTTGGCCATGGAAACCTATTCCATGAAGGTCTCTACGCACTGTTCTTGAACTTATCTAAAAGCCACACAAAGTTTGATGGTCTGTAGCCGTTGGCTCTGCAGAAAGTTGGCGACGTCTATGAGTCTCAGCATCCGCTGACCCCGCTTTGTGATTGTACGTGGCCTGCCCAGTCACTTCCACTTTGTTATAATACCACTAACAGTTGACTATGGAACATTTAGTAGCGAGGAAGTTTCACGACTGGACCATGAAAGTAATTAGAACACCTGAAGTCAATGATTTGGATGGGTGAGTAAATACTTTTGGCAATAATAGTGTATATATAATACAAGTATTGCAAATAAGCAGTAAAATACTGATCATATCTATTTTCTCTCTCTCTCTCTCTCACCATAGATGACATCCTGCCTCTTGATGATATCTTTGCGGTGAGTCTGCAGGTAGGCGGAGTCGACCACCATGCTCCAAGAGTCCGCCTCAAAGTCCCGTCCCTCGATCTCTAGCTCCTCCAGCACAGAAGCAAAATAAACTTCTCCTACAGAAAGAGAGATTAATAGGTATCAAATCTGACCTGAACGAATAAAACGGGGAATGAGCTATGAAGGCCGGTTTTAGGCTAGGTCTAGCAATATGTGTGTGTGTGTGTGTGTACCTTCGTCATTGAGCGATTCCATAGACATGGTTCTGCTCCGGAAGTTTAGCGAGTCTGTGGATTGGGACAAGATCCTGCGCAGCCCCAAGGGAGAGTCATCACTCAGTGTCCTACACACGCCGAATGCATGCACACAGACACAGTTGCACGCACACACACACACGCACACACACACATGCGCCCCGCATAGGCATGACCAAACAACCGACGACAAAAAAAATAAATAAATAAAATGAGTTGCAGGCACAAAGAAATCAATGCTAGAAATAATAATAATAAAAATGAAAACAAACAAACAAAAAAAGCATACAACAATATAAAAGTTAAAAAAATGCGACAGACAAACAATAACTTTATAATATTCTTAATAGATTAAGAATATGACCGGAATTGGAACTTGCAGTTGGGGACACATGTTGCATTCAAAATAAAAGGGAGTGATGCAACCACATAGGTTTGATATTAAACAGCACACAAATGAACATTATGAAATTTACAGTACGGCACAATGACCTCATCGTGAATAAGGATGGGTGGCTTGACTCACCCCGCGATGTTATTAGTGGAAACGCTTTTGGAGAGCAGCAGGGAAGAGCGTCCGCGCCGGGAACCGAGCAGCGACTGACGCAGGCTGTCGGACGGATAGATGGCTGAGCTCGGGCGCTCCTTCAAATGCGCTAATAAAGGGATAAGAATAAATCAGTCAGTGCAACTACACGACCCCGTTATGTTACGGACATGACAAATCAACACCAACATCCACAGCACACCTTGACTTATTGCCTAGACAGTAGTATGTCCTCCGGGGGAATGCTATTATACTGCTATGGGACACTTTTTACCACTGATCCTGTCCTTCTCTTTACTCCTAATAATAATATGCTGAGGTGAGTACACATTGCTATGTTTAACTTCTTTTGTTCTATCCACCTGTCCAGTTAGCAAGGCAATATCTTGTCTATTTATTGTCCTGGGTAATCACTGTACTCATCTCTCGCTCATGTCATAGTGTTTTTGCCCTTTATGTACTCCTCTGTATGGTGGAAAAGGTGGAATTTTATTGTATCCTTCTGGAAAAACACCATTCAGTGTTTTATAGTAGAATGACAATTAAATCCAGACGAAGGTGGAAAATGGTTGACAGCGGTGAAGAATAAGGGAGTAAAAAATAGCAGGGAATCGTATTTAATATTGTTAGCAGACCGACGCAGACGAGCCAAAGCAGCCAGCCAAATGTCTGGGAAGCATTTAGATCAGGAAACGACAGAAGGTACATTATAAAGAAATGGAGAAGAATTATCAGATTATTAAGGTTCCTATCAAAGAGTATTTATGTTATTACTCTTTCTAGGTCTGACCTTTTTTGTTTTTCATTTTTGGATCAGTAATTGATATTTTGTTTATTTTAACAGACTGAACAAGGGGGAAAACCGCAAGCCTTCTGGATCATGGTCGCGACACTAAAGTATTTCAGCAGACCGAAGTGAAAACGACTAGAGCATTCTGGAGTGCTGGAGTGTGTTAAAAAAAAAAATAATAAAAAAACCTGGCTGTAGCTCTGTGCATGGCCCAGAGCAGCTTCTCGAACAGATGAGCTGTTGTGATTTAACCAGTCGTTTCGTTTATGTAAATTATTTAGCTGAGGAAAGCGAGTCATCGGATTCATAGCTAGAGGGCTTCACTGGAGTTTTACAGATTTTAAAAAAAGTTAACATATAAAAATCTGTGTGTCCAAAGGTAACGTTTAGCACAAATCCTTAACCGCCAAGCTTCACTCATGCCTCCATCCAGGCATATTAATTGCTTATCCTGACCTCCATATGGAAGAACGCTTCTGAAAATCTGAAATGTTGAATCTGGAAATGACACATAGGGTGGAATTTCCCTTAGGGTAAAAAAAAAAAAAAAAAAGAAACGCTGAGTGAAAGTCTACATCCACACAGATGTGCTACAACCAGTATGAGAACACCTTCAATCTCTTCACCTGAAAACACGGCATCTGTTTATGCCGAAATGTTTGCACTCACTCTTATTCCGCAGCGTCACCGATCCGCTGTAGGACGAGCTGTTCCTCATCAGCGCCAGCTTCTGCTGCTGCACAAACATGACACATACTTTATTAAAGGGCCGACTAGAAAACTAAAAAAAAAAAAATAATAAAATCAGTAATCAATATTTAACCGTATAAAATAATCATAAAGTCTACATAAAATCAGTGCTAAAAAAAAAAAAATTAAGCTTGGGTGTGATCAGAATAATATTCACATTTTTACTCAACAGAATTTTGATGACTTCTCGGATATAATTCTAGTGGTGAGATCTTCAGACGCTAACTTACAGCAATCGGCCGAAAGTTATGATTCATTCACACATACATAATACCACCAGGGACACCACCCTCATGCGACCGTGTTAGACGGCTCCTTCTCTTACCCGCTGTTTCATCTTGACACAGTTGGGCAGGGAGTCTCTGCAGCGGTTGTGGATGGTGACATTGCAGGCTAGAAAACAGACAGGAAGCATTACTTCATTCGTTAGCCCTTTCCCACTGTCTCAACGCACAAAAACTGCTTCTTCAGCATCTTTACACCTCTATGGAACATTGTCTGTTTCCTTCTCGTGGAGCCGGCAAAACGACAAAAAACAAATGCTCTAAAAGAATTATTCGAAACCATTACGATTAGATAAGATAAACTGTGGAAATACGGTACCTGTCTTATGCCTCTCCCTGTCTCTCTCTTTCTCTTGGCCACTATCCATAAGATGTGCTGAAACCTGGGATTCAGTTCTGCTTTTCTGGACCTTTCTCTCGTAATGGCTTCTCCTGTGTGCAGTGTTTGCACGGCCTATTGTTTGAGAGCAGTTCTACTTCCTGTTTTGAGGCTGTCTGGGAAGTAATGAGTCTCAGGCCCTGTTGGGCTTCCCCCAACACCCCCTTGTTTTTCCCCCACCGTTTGTACATTTTAACTTAAGTGTTAGGTCCGTAAACCAGAGACGGCGTTTGATATCCTGATATGCACTCCGTGACCATAAATTACAAACCTCCTTGCTGTCGTGTACTGCTGTTTTTTTTTTTTTTATATTAATTGGTATTATTGTATATTTTACTGTCTTTTTAATTGTTTACTGTGTCATAACTGTGTTGAACTAAATGCGGACTGGCCAGAATCAATCTTCTCTATAGAACTTCTGTAAAAAAACACATCACAGAGGGTCTTTTTTTCTCTCTAATCTGATAGTTAAACACGGTAACAACCAACATATAAATTATTCGTAATTAATAATAATGAATCTCTGTCCTCATTCCAAAACAAGGGAGGCTACAAAAAACTACAATGTCCCTTACTGCTCCCTTGTTGAACTGCAAGTGCGCCTTGTTGTGGCGATCAAGTCTAGAGAGGTTGGAGCTACGGAGAAATATCACGCAAAACATTGTCTGTTGATATTTTTTAACCGACAGTGTTTTGCGTGATATTTCTCCGTAGCTCCTCTCTATAATTGCTTTAACCAATGAAAAATTCATCGCTAACATCCCCAGTCTGGATTTTTTTTTTTGGTTCCCAGGAGATTAGACGTTTCTGAAATATTCTTTCTGTACCTATAGCTTATCTGGTACGAATAACAACCACGCCTAGTATCGTCCACGAGATTATATTTCCCCTTTCTGATGTTCAAAATATAAGTGACCTGTGTGGATTTATTGCCACATGTCAGATTGTGAATCAGTAATTGTAAAGTTGTTTTTATTAATGGGGGCAATAAGTGCATTTATGAATCATTACAAAGTTTTATAGATTATTTTTATCCGCTCTCATTGACCAATCTTGCAGTGATGCTCTGTAAATGTAAATGCAAAAACAAAAGTATTACAAACAGGTTTACGCCAGGCTTTACTCATAGACTGTTGATCATTTATGGCTGACTGGCATTTAATACCCATCATCTGTAAACGTTTAAGGGCACAGGGCTGAAAATGACATAATAGTGATAAGAGTCTTAAAGGTACAGTACATCAAAATAAAGCCCTCCATTCACTTCCTGTTCATTTATTGCCTCTACTTTACTATGTATAACATGTTTTCTACAGCGTCTCCCAGGTTTCCCAGAGTCTCCTGTGAGTGGTGGCTATGATGGTGTGTGTGTTTAACAAAAGCCTTAATAATGTTAACTTTATAGGTTTTGGGAACGGTATAAAAAGCAGTCATGGGATGAAGAAGTTGGTGAAGAACCATGACGAAATAAAGAACAGGGGTGAACTGAGTGACACCAAAACAGGAAGGGTGTGTGTGCAAATTCAACTGAAGCTGAGAGAAACTTGGTTTTTTTTTTCTTGCACGGTTGTTTTATTTTCTGTAAATGGTTTAAAATGGCTTCTTCTATGTGAATATAAATACAAATGTGTGTGTGTGTGTGTGTGTGTGTGTGTTTGTCTGTGGATTTTTATGCTGTATGGTGATTTTGATTAGGGTTCCATTTTGAAGGAATGTGTGTGTGTGTTGGAAAAAACAAAAAAAACATGCATGGTCACGTGATAACCATATACACAAGTATATCCCACTTTTCAGCACAGTGTGTATGTGTGTATACATATACTGTATATATGGATGTGTGTGGGAGTACTGGGCACATTATCTCTTGTATCTCTCGCCGCCAGAGAGAAATGTGAAAAAAGTGTGTGTTAGTCTTCAAATCTTGGCATCATGCACGCCTACATGATTCAAGCAGTGCTCCCAGGGTAGGTGATCATCATGAGACGTATTTTTCATCGTTTTCAGGAATGTGTGAAATGCCCAAAAATTCTGATCCTCATAAAGCTGAGTTTCCATGGCTGACTCGATAAGTCCTAAATAAATACAGTACAATTTGCCTGAGCCTGGTTCTACTGTAGTTTCAGATTCCTGTTCTTGACTGGCGGAAGCGTAACCTGATGACGGTCGTCTGCTGTTTTAGCCTGTCCACTTTAGCGGGTAGCATCTTGTGCATTGTGTTCTGCTTTTTTTTCTGCTTAGCATGACTGAACATTACCCTCGATTACATGTCATGTCTCAACTACCAGCTTTCCTTTTACACGCCATCAAGTTCTACGTAAATGTGTGTGTGTGTGTTTGTAAGACTCACTGGGGCAGCTGAGGGCCTCCTTGGCTGTGATGCTCTTGTTGCAGGCGGAGCACAGCGTGGTTCCACTCACGGTGAGGGAGGTGAAGAGGTGGCCGTTCGTGTAGCGCGCCTCCCTCTCTCGCGCCTCTCTTTCTCTCTCCCGCATCCGCTCCTTCTCCTTATTCTAAAGAAGAAGAAGAAGAAAAATAAGTCAGTACAGCCAGTAGAAAATCGTTAATCAGTGGCTCCAGGAGCGCTGAAAGCTCCGAGGTTTTAGGTACTAAGTCACTGATTGAGAAGGTTGGCGATGCAAGCACGAGATCCACCTCATTGCCGTTGTTGCGGCCTTAATCCTGTTCTAAATGCATATACGGAGCAAGAATTTCACTCCGCAGTAATGTATAAGTGACGAATAGAGGCTTTCAGACAAGCAGATTTTGTTTTTTATTCAAGGTAGCACAAAATACATACTCTGTACAAAAACAAAACACCATTTCATTTGGAAAGTAGCTACCTGTTATTAAATGCTTCACGTCGATGTAATTTATAGGGCTGCTTGTTTCATGCTCGAGCCACCCGCCGCACTACACACATCGGCCCAGGTGCAATCCAGTTTGCGACAGAAATAGCTTTACCAGGTGCATCACAGAAGCGTTACATGCAGATATGTGGAAACCCTGACGAAACCAGGCAAAATGAAGTTTGCACATACGAACATATATAGCCCAAACTTGACAATCACACTTTACACCCAGTCACAAAAGTGAGTACTTTCAGCAAATTAGAGTTCTGTATATCTTCTCAAAGGACAATACTGTACTATAGAAAAGAAACCAGGATATATTTCCCAGTAGTCAGTGTGCAGCTTGTATAACAGTATAGATTCTGAAAATAACTCAGCCATTCTAGTCAAAACAGCTGGCAACAAAAGTGAGAACAGCTGTACATCTTTACCCATGCAAAGTCACATGTCCTATTCCTATTCATCATGTTCATGTGTTTGTCAGTGGACAAGTATGTCCCCCGACCTGAACACCTGTGGGGCGTCCTGAAACGGAAAGGTGGTGAACCGCCATGTGGCGTGGAAGAGGATCCTTGTAACAACATGTGCAGCTCTTTTGAATTCCATGTCCAGGAGGATTACAATGGTGCTTACACGAAATATTGACACTTTGGACACAGTTCACTCAGGGTGTACTCATTTTCACTGGCAGTTATGCTGAGTTATCCCTGAAAGACAGTAAATCTGTACTGTTACACAGTACAAGCTGCACATTGACTCCTCTAAAGTATATCCAAGTTTTGTTTCTTCAATATTGTCCCTTGAGAACGTATAATGAAGTGGTTGCTGAAATCTGAGGGTTGTACTCATTTTGTGAGGTACTATATGTGCAAGCCTTCTTCAAAGAGCTGCCACAAAGTTGGAAGAACATCTACAACGTCCGTCTACCTGGTTGCTTTACCGGTTTCTTTCACTGGAAATGGAGACCCAAACTTGTTCTAGCAAGACCCTGTCCCCGTGCACAAAGTGAACTAGTGTACTGGTAGTGACTTGCACCCCAGACCTGCCTTTGACCGGATCTGACTAATACTCTCTTTGTGGAAGAGTGAAGCTTAAAATAACAGCAAATGGGGGATGGTGTGATGGCCAGGCGTCCACAAACTTTTGGCCATACGTGTGGCCATAAATGGTGATCTTTATCAATGCACTGAACCAGCCGTCTATGCATTACTTCATTCAACTGAATCATTTTATAATCTTAAGCTAATAACAACAGAACAACATCCTCCTTTGGAACGTACTGACGTATCAATTTTGTACTTGATATTTGTACCGCACACACCCTGCTCCCCCCACCCACACACACACATAATTTCACGCAGATAGTGAAGATATCCCTGAGTTCACTGCTTATTGTGTAAGTGCTCTGAATCAGCCCTCTTGCTCAATAAAGTACACAACCACAGCTTATGAATAAGACGTTGTTTTCTCAGGAAGTAACCTGAGCCCATAGTTTTAAAGAATTTCTACAATACTACAAGAACAAAAGAAAAATCTTAATAGAAATGTGTGTTGTGGACGCTCAGACTGTAACCTACCTGTATTGAATTATACACCAAAGTGGCTTCTAGTTTTATTATGTTTAATAAACTATTCATAAAGGGTATGTTTTGCTTTGGGCAAAGGAGCTGACAAAATGTTTCCCGTTTCCTTTTACCTCGCTGAAACACAATTGTGGTGACAAAAAATTACTTACAATTACATGCATGTACACTACTGCTCAAAAAATCAAAGCGGATTTTTATTTCTTTCTACACTGTACAGCATCCTGTTGGGCGTCCAAAATATGCAATAATCTCCTCTTAAAAGTTGATATTGAGGTTTATCTGCTACTGATGATCTGTAAATCCTTCATAACGGCTCTAATCTGAGGTGCTGATTGTTAATTGGTGATTTCTGAGGTAACTGGTGACTGTAAATGAACTTCTCCTCTGCAGCAGAGGTAAGTTTTTGTCTTGCCTTCCTGGAAAGGTCTTCGTGAGAGACAGTTTCATCATGGTGCTTGATGGAGTTCGCAAATGCACTTGACACAATACTGTTCTTGCGAGAACTTTTTGAGAAAGGCTGACCTTCCTGTCTTAAAATAACTGACTGTTGTTGTTGTTGTTGTTACGTAGTTACCTAATTCCATATGTATTTCATAGTTTTGAAATCCCAAGTATTGTTGTAGAATGCAGAAAATAAATCACTTAACAAAAGCCAATTTGATCCCAAACACAAGTGAACCATCCATCCATCTAGAAACTTCTGTAGTGCACCTTGGGACTGTTAAGGCCAATGGTGATTATTATTGTATTTATTCCTTTTTTTTTTTTTTCGGTCAACCTTTGCATGCTCTTTTAGCCTAACTTGCATGTCTTTGACCTGTGGGAGGAAACCGGAGTAAACCGGAGTACCTGGACGAAACCCACCTAGCACGGGGAGAACGTGCAAACTTGATGCACATAAAGCCTAAGGTGGGAATCCAACCCGGAGGCTGGCGGTGCAAGGTGACTGCGTTAACCACTAAGCAAGTATGCTGACAACATCCTGTTTACTTGAACACAAAACACAATCTTGGTATCTCAAAGATCAGGAGGATTCCATAGGATTCCACTTTGTAGCCTAACTCATGAAGCTACGGGTGTCACAAACCCTTTAAATGTTCCGGAAAGTTCTTAATTCAAGTCTCTACAGTATGTGACATCTGATCTATGTGACATCCTGGTGCAGTCATGAGACAATGTGTGAATTTATGTACCCATGACATCATTTCCAAAATGGTGGTGTGTCTGGATAGCATATGTGACAGAACTAGATCAGCTTTTTTAACAAATCGAATGATTTCAAAACATTTCATATTTTACAATCAACCGTTTCTCCTCAATGAATTATAAAATATTGTGTCATTTAGGGCTTTTAACCCTAAAACTGTCAGGGGAAATGCTATATGATGTCTTTTAAAACGTGCTCCATGTGGTGTATTTGATCTGCCCATAATTATGTCCTTCCTTAAGGGAAAAGTCCTTCCTTCTGGGCTTCTTTGAGTTAAAAAATCAACACAAGCTCCTAACATGACTTGATGCCAAGAGAAAATACAATAAATATATGAAAGTTTGCAGACCCCTTACACCCATCCAACCGCATGCACTCTCTGAACATCCCACTCCAGATTTAGTGAGGTCAGGTTCTGATATTGGGTAAGAAGGTCTAGGGCGCAAAGATCTTCAGCAGGGATGAGATCCACAATCTCAATGTATTCACAGATCACACTTTGGTTTCTTCTCTTTTGGGTGGTCTAGATAATTATATGCTTCCGTGTTTGTGGCAACAGTTTGGAGGACGCTAACATACGGGCGTGACTGTCAAGTGTTCACACTTTTTTGGTCACATGGTTTACCTTCTAATTGTTGAAACTTTAGTGATTAGTTTATGGCTAAAAACACTCATGAATTGTATTTTTTTTTGTCTCATAGTGGCCCTTGATGAACAGATGAGGCACACTAGTTCTGACCTGTTTTGAACTTCTCTGTTCAATGACCTTTCAATACTGCATTTTTCCCGCTGCCTTCGGCTGAATAATTCACCTAAATGCGTGTGATTGGCCCCAAAAAGCTGCAACAGAGTTCCTGCTACAAAAGCTGTAGTAGTTAATGTTTCAAAAGCTGAAATACTGCTTGTTTCTGCTAGAATATTTGTCAAGTATTTACAGTAGTTAATTTGACTGAAATACAATGTTGTGTTTTCATCCAGTCCATTATGAATCAACATGGTTTATTTATGATAAATGAGCTAGTTACAGCACTATGTTCTGATGTGTTCATGATGCCATCATCTGTAATCAAAACTTGGGGGGAAAAAATGCAAAGCTGCTTTAAATGGACTAAAACGTTATAATCACTGGTGTGCCAACTCTCATGAGAGAGAAAATGGCTTCCAAAATATGTCAAATCTGATAAAACAATTTCTGTTCTCCATTTTGGCATATTTGATTCAGCATAGGTTTTTTTCCCAGACTGGCTTTCTGACCAGGAATTGAACTCAGGCTACACTGGCGAAAATGTCAAATGTCAAATGCTAGCCACAAGTCCGCCAGGGAACCAAAACTGTCTCCCTGTAGCAGCGGTAAAGTGTCAAATAACGAACTTTTCATGGTTTATAGGGTGGTGACTAAGGAAATGAAAATCTGTGACCGGCCAAAATCTGTGACCGGTCATGTCAGGTATCAGGTCGCACAGGTTAGTATTGCGTTATGCCCAGTAAAGTGCGGTAGGTAAAAGCAAATCAAATCTTCAATTTCGGGAAAAATCTGGTTACCGTATCTTCCTGGTCTTTCTGAAGAAATGAGAAAGTTTTATCCCAAAACATTGCTTTAAAACATTTTAATAGACACTATTCAAGCTAGCTGTAATACCGTATACACTAGTCAAGCTATAGTCGTAGGGAACTTACTTTTAGGGATACCAGGAAACTCCTGAAGTCAAAATGAGGCTTTCATTTAAACATTCTAAAAAAACGATAAATCGCACTGGCAACAAACAACAACTCAGCGACCATACATGATATAGTAATACACTGAGCTAATTGAGTCTGGAATCTAAAGACATGCATAACTCAAAATCACATAAAATGTTCCTTAATACCTGATTTAATGTGACTGATCACATTTGTTTGCTCGAACTCTTAGAACGAAAAACTTAATGTAGTCCCATCAGGCAGAGCTATTGTCTAAAAGTCAAAAATTCTCTGGTGCAATAGAAAGCATTTGACATCAGCGATCATCTAGCTCTCAGAACATCGGGTGTTTTCAAGACAGATTTTTTTTTTTTTTTAAATAATGACCACTTCCTTTTTTCTACTTTCTACTTAACGCAATAAACAACAACCAGTGTTGTATAAAATGGTGAAATGTTGTCTTGCAAGTAGTAATAGTGCAGGTTTGCCTTTCGGGGAAAAAAAAAAGGTAAGCAATGTACTGTACGGTACATGAAAGACATTTCAGGACAAAAAAGTGCATTAAATGAATTTCTTGATTACAGAAGCTTACATTTCACATCTCTCTCTCTCCCCACCCTGTAAATATATTTTTTACCATACCTTTTTTCTGAAATGTAGCATTTCACATTTCTCTAGAAATCCAATTATATTCCAATCACTTCCTGGAGTCTTCATCTTTAAACATTTCACGTCTACATAAATTAAACTACTATATAGATATCGACTTCATCTCTGCTTTAAAGCAATAATATTTATCATTCTTTTAAAACACTCAATTCTGTTTGTAACTTTTTAACCATTTTAACCGAATGATAAAATACCTATGTTGCACGCCAACACTACTTTAGATGCACTACAATAAGAAACTGACTTCACACTCAAGCCACAGTGTATTACTTCACTCCTCATGTCAGTACTCAAAGTTTCGTAGAAATGAATGGGTGTGCATAGCATGTAAACCCTATAGAACCGTCACTTCCCCCAAGATTTAAACACTAAATTTTCTCTTTCTAAAATGTCAAACACCTGGCCATTTTCCTTTGGTATCGTGTTTCGTGTTTGGGTTAAGCGCTCTATTAATGTCTTTATTCCAAGTAAAGGCAGTATAATATTCCTGGACTGCACACTGCAGTCTCCATTTGAAAAAATATAAAAATAAAAATCGTGAATGCCTGACTCTCTAAAGCCTGATACACTTTAACAAAGTGAATACGCTTTAAAATGCTTTAAAGCATGGCCTTCACTTTTCTGCTCAAGTCTATGAATTTTTTCAATTCTGCATTCAGGGCTGATGGTGTGAGACGCTTTAAGATGCTGGTATGCACGCTATTACAAATACAAGACAAGTGATGTGTTAAACAATCCTGACAAATACACACACTTTTTTTGGCACTTTTGTTGAGGAAACCAAAGTACCCCAGAGAGATCATGAAAACTTGATGGACACAGACCAGAGGCGAGATTTAAACCCCTAATATGTCTGTCTGAGATACAATGTCCAGAAGACGGCAGTATAACTGTGTGGTTTTCCAGTTAACTGCTATCCTGAAGTTTGGTTTTACGCTCCATGTCCGAAGTCAGTCCACATGCCATACTGTATATCAATGTTTTCGATATATCCATTGTTTCAGGGTCAGTTTCTCACAGGCTCAGGTTACCAGCTTGACGTCCGAGTGTATCTGAGGATTTGATTGTTGCTTGTGACGTAGAAGCTTGGTGGCACTGGGGCTCGAAACGGAGACCTTCTGACCGAGCGACCACCGCCCTTTTCACCAAAATCACATGATTTCAATGGAATTCACCTTGTTTGATACGTTCGTCTATTTAAGGCTGTGTTTGGGTTGTCTTCACTGTTGGCTCTCTGTTCTGGTTTAGCATTAGTCTGCAGGTTTCTAGCCCAGCCATAGTCATAGTTTTAATATTGGTGTTTGAATTTATTGTTTGTGTTTTATCATGTTCAAACTCCACTTTATTACAGAACATAGCTTCCTATGTGACAGTAAAATTTTTAACTGTTAAAATGGGTGGAGTTCCTGACTAAGTTCTAGTTTGACTACTATATGAATCTGACTATTTATGCCTAATGAAAAGCTATCAGAGCTGGAGCTGATCTATGCATTTAACTATTTTTTTGGGACCAAAAAATCTGATTTGTGTCACATTAAGACGGAAAATTTAATCTCTGTCATATCAATCTGATAATGTAACTGCAGTGATAGTTGTATTGTTAGGCCCTGACCTATTAAGATTTATAGTTAGATATGCACCTGTATTAAATTTTAATGTAAGAATTTACTATTATAAATAAAACAGTTTACTTGCTCATGCACTCATTTACTAGGTAGTCGTGGCACTAGGCGGGATACACCCTGGATGCCAATCCACCACAGGGCATTGTGCCAATTACCTATTATTCTAACATGCATGTCTCCGGACTTTGGAATGATCCAGAGTACCCAGAGGAAACCCAGCTAGCACAGGGAGAACATGCAAACTCCATGCACACAGACCTGAGGCTGCAATCGAACCCTCAACCCTGAGGGTGCAAATCCACAGCAAATTCTAAACCATCCTAAAAGATTTTTTTTAAACACCACCACCCATTCTGCTCTTTCATTGGCCCTACCTAACAACCCTATCATTTTCCTTAAATAATAACAGACCTTGGCCCAAGGATGCATATTATACTCCACATACCGCACTGCAATTTTTTGTTAGTTGTACATAATATATATTTTGAAGTGTTTTGTATACCTTACTCTAATGTATAGGAGGTTCGAACCCTTTAAGCCCACTAGTTAGCTTCAGTTAAAAAAAAAAAATCTGCTTTACAATTATTCCTTGTATTAACGTTATAACCACATTCTTTGTGAAAATCTTACTTCCTGAAAGAAGTAGTTAAAAATATATCAGAACCTCCCAAAAAATGCAATAGTACTAACTGTGTCATCTAAGATTTGACAAAAAGGATGTGTTACAGGAATTCCTCAAACTAAAAAAAAACAAAAAAACATTTATCTTAGTTTAAAACTATCCGTCCTTAAAAATAAGCACTAACCATACTGATTAGGAAACTTCTGCACTGTAGTGTATATAATTAGTCACTGTAATGTACTCATGTGCTGTAGTTAAATACGAAGCAATTCCACATTAAGCTCTGTCAAGGAAATCGGTAGCTTTTCCTTGTGTACATCAAAGAAAAAGTGTGCCCATCTCCATTGTGATTGCAATACCACTCTATTTCTGGGGCTGCGCCACACTTTGGCCATGCTGCACAGGAAACAGAGAGCGAGAGCTTCCTCTTTCACATCTGCATTGCTTATCGTTAAATGGTTGCCATGGGAACGTAGGTGCAAAAAAAAAAAAAAGCTGCACGAAATAAAACCCAGGCGTCCGGGGGTTCAGGTTGATTCGTATCCGTTGTGCGCTTGCAAACTGAAACTCAACTCCAAGTCATGTGATTTGTAGTCAGGTGGGCTGTTTTAACACACACACAAACACTCTGATGTGTGTGTGATGAGAAAATGTCTTTATCCTGACTGCTCCAGTTTTAAAAAGCTCTTGTGGCCCTGTGGCCTCAATGCAGTAGGGAGTGACTGCTTAAATAGCATCAAGAGACTAGATGATTATGATGATGATAAAAAAAGATGCAGATTTTTTACAACTGTGAAATTATGACATGCTTTCACCACTAGGGCAATAGCCTGACCTTTTACAACAGGGTGGCCAGTTTAGGCATATTGACCAAACATGGCCTCTGTTATCTGCGTAAATCCTATAAAGGATAAAGGATGCACCTTCTTTGTTCGTCTTCAACCATGCCACATAAAAGTCACAGCTAATAGAAAAATACGCGATGTTATGATGAATGCTAGGGTAAGGCTAACAACAGCAGAATTTTTTTGTTGTGGTCATCTGGGCCCTACAAAAAGTTGATTTCTGCATTAGCTAACCTAGCTTGTAACTTTGGGAGTTAACCAACATACAGTATATACAACGATCAACCATAATATTATGACCAAATATTGAGTAAGTAGCCCTTTTTGTCACCGTGAGAGCGATGCAGAGACCAGCATTAACCTTTTTATCAATTTAATCTACACTGGCGCTTGGACCACACGTGCCAGCCTTCGCTCCCCATGTGCATCAGCGAGCCTTGGCCACCCATGACCCCGTCACCAGTTCACCGGTTTTCCTCCCTTGGCTCACTGATGGTATCTCCAGACCAGGAACATCGCACAAGAGCAGCAGTTTTGGAGCTGTTTTGACTCAGTTGTGATAGAAAGGTGTCCGAACACACATTGCATCATTGCAATGGGGGCGACCTACTCAATATTAGACGGGTGGTCATAAGGCGTGTATGCATCATTTTGTATTCATTTTAATCTGTGTATGTATGTATATCATTTTGTATTTATTAACTTACAACTTGACACATTTTACATTTAGCTTTAATGAAAGACATTAAAAAGTGCTCTTAGAGGTTCGTAGCTTTTGAAACATTATTATTATTATTTAATAATGATAACGAACAAAGGCGTAACTGGGGTGGCCGAGCTGCACAGTGGGGTGGCACAGGCCACCCAATAGTTTAAACTGTTTAAAATTAAACAGTGTTGGACATAAATGTGAATGTGTGTGTGCCTGTGTGTGTGTGTGTGTGTGTGTGTGTGTGTGCCTGTGTGTGTGTGTGGGAGAGAGAGAAAAAGAAGAGTGAGAGAGAGAAATTGTGATTATTTTGGTGTGGATGCTAAAACAGTAGCCTAAGATTTCTATGGCAACCGGTCTGCCTACCATCCCGCGCTCGTACACGCGCACGCATCCGCAGGCGCGCGCCTATACACTACTGTACATTCCCACTCACTAACACCTACACATGCTGTTTTAAATCAATATACACGTCAAACAAACAAACAAAACCTAAATATTTCCTCATCTCGAACATTCTCTCTCTATAAAATAACATATTCAAACTAAATATATTAAATTAAATTCCTGTCAGTTTCTTCATGCGCGCGGATTTGAATACTCTATATATCTGAGTAAATGCGTGCGTGCGTGTGCGCGTGTGTGTGTGCGCGCGCACTCGCTCGCTCTTACCCGGAGCGTGATCTCCCTCATCCTCTCCTGGCGAACTTTCGACACATCCGCAACTCGAGACATGGTTCAGGCTGAGGGGGGAAAAAAAGTCTCACACCGAACTCAAATCCTTAGAAAATGTCCCAGAGCCGAGTAAAGTGTGTGTGTGTGTGTGTGTGTGTGATCGCCTAAGCGAGTAAAGTCATAGCGCAGGCAAGAGTGCAGCGTGTAGCGGTGTTACTTCATGCTGAAGCGCTCCTCTTCTGCCTCAAACTGATTTAGTACAGGAAGAGAGCGAACAGCGCTCCACGAAGACCAAACCGCGCCCACACACACACACACACTGAGATTAAAGAGCGACACCACTGGGTTTGAGCAAAAGTGAAACAAAAGTCATATCCTCTTCTCTCTCTCTTTCTTTCTTTAGTGCATTATCTCACCTGGACTTCTGCTGCTGTTATCAGAAACATGATGAGACTGACCAAAAGCATCTTTTTAACATACTTACACAGAATTAAACACACACACACAGTTTTAGGATGAAATGCATGCACCAAAATTGCTTACATTACACTAGTTGTAAGGAAAAGGAGTTTGTCGAAAGAAAATAAGCTAATCAGCTTTAACATAATCTGTGATATTAATAATAATAATAATAATAATAAGATAAACCCTTTCTTTTTTTTTTTATTGTAATTCAAAAAAAAAAATTTTGTTTGGTGTGGTATTGATATTTCCGCTGGAACATTAGGAAATTGTACAGAATCTACCCAGTTCACGGCAAGATTTTGAATCTGCTCTTATTTCATCTTATTACAATCAATGGGAAAAGAGAGGATATAGAAAAGTTTATGTTTACGCATTGTTTACACCTAAGTCATACTTCTTTCATTGTCAGCCAAATACACTTCCTGTTCGGTAATCGTGGGCGTAAGTCACAGAAGAGAAATCGAAAAAGGAAATCGGATAAAGATTTTTAAAAAGTTTTATCCTAAAACGACTCCATGGCGTACTCTTATACCTCCTCAGCGCAGTAAAAATATAGTCTAATCCCAGTAGAAATATTTAGTTTCGCTTTTCTAATTAATATCTAACGCTACAGGTGTTTGTTTACATTGAGCAAGTAACTTATTAGGAGCTTATTTTAAAGTAGATTATTAAATCTGAAGCGGCACGGTGGCTTAGTGGCGACCACTGTCGCCTTGCACCTACAGGGTCCGGGTTCGATTGCTGCCTCTGTGTGCATGGAGTTTGCATGTTCTCCCTGTACTTTGTTGGGCTTCCTCTGCCTGTAGTGTGTGATTGATTGTGTGTATGTGTTCCGTGATGGATTGTTTACAGAGGAGTTAATTTAGATATCAAAAGAATGGAAAGTAACGCTTGGGATTGTGTGGACGTCAAATCCCGAGGAATCCAGAAGCAAAACTGGTCAAGGCATGGCATAGTTTGTCTTCCTTGCCAATCAGAGTGACAAGTCTATCATAGGTATCTATGAGCTTATGCATGTGGAAGATGAAGAAGATACTGTTTTTCTGTGACCGAATTTTCTGTGTAAATAGTTGTAAGAATTTATCAAATTATAGGACAAAAAGATTGACAGGATATTATTTTATCTGTTGGCTATTCTGACTAGCTAGTTAAGTTAGACAGACTCTACCAATTGCTAACTTTAACAGCCATTGGCCTGGTCAACAGAGCATCACAATGTTTCAACACACATACAATAGCAAATAAATACAATGCAGTTCGTATAACAACATAAAATATCACTGGAAAAAAAATGCATCTCATAATTTTTATTTTATATTCTGAGTCTGCAGTTTTGTCAGTGTAGTCTTTGATCCTTGATTGGCACAAGTTCCTGGACCATATTTTGCTCCTAAACCTTTACCTTTTTTTTTTAAGAGTCCTTTGGAATCCCCCACACTTTGCCCGCCTTCCTGATCACATTGAAGCAGCTCAGAGGAGAAAAGTATTATGTGCAATTTGCAAATTGAGAACAGCACGTAGGCGGCCAGCAACCTTACGTGAACTTTGTTTAAACCAACCAAAATGAAATGCATCATGTATAGGGTAGAAGGATAAAGCAGTCTAGTGTCTCTGTTTAATGCTAGAAAAGTGGTTGACTTGAAGTCGCAGCTAATGGAAATATGAACTTATCATCGCTGCTGGTAGTCACATGACTAAGAAAAGACCCTGCTGCAGAATTATAGTTTAATTAATATATAAATGAATTCTAATTTTAATTTTACCATCTGTTTATTATTTGTTATTTGTAAGTGCTTTAGTGCTTTCTGCGTTACTCAGTGATCGTCTTAATGTCTCATGACACCTAAATCTAAACCTAACCTTAATTTCTGGAACCAAAAGAACCATCTTTTTTCCCAATCAACTAGAAAATCTGTATATATCTCTTGGAAATGCTGCTTCACAGAACAGTGTAGTGCAAAGTGCTATCCATCTATTTTTCAGATACCCAAGCTTACAGATGGCCACAGTTAGCGAGGGCCACTGTTATTAACAGCTGCGCAAATACAGCGTGGAAAGTTTAGGATGTTTTTACTGTGATATCTTGAGAAGCATGTACACTTCACAAGGACTGCAGCACTTTCCCGACTAAAAGCAAAGTCTTACAGAAGACCTATGAAGATAAAATCACTCAGAATGGAGGGTATGGCCGCATTGCCATGACGTCTTTCACCGGAGTTGAACTCCCCTAATATAAACAAATGATATCCCATCTCAGGCTTTAGATCTAGGAACATACCTACTGCTGCACTTCATTACCGTGGTTGGGAACGGAAGAGATTAACCAGAATAATGTACTCGTTGTACAGTGTTGAGAAAAGGGAAGAAGTGGAGAGGACAAATGGAAAAAAGTTTATTTTTGGAGGGAAGGTTGCTTTTTTCCTGCCTTGACCATATCTGTCAACATGCCAACAGTGAGCTCAGACCTTGGGTTTATTGGAAGAGTCTAAGAACTTTAAAGTGGGTGGATGCTTCTGGATTTAGTATGGCACACATACATGCAAAAAAGCCTTCCAAATAGAGTAAATACAAAGCAAGTTTTCAGCTCACTGGTATTAACATATAATATCAATAATATATTTTTAGTAAAACTGTTAAAATTTGTCCAACCTATACTAACTTCATCACAGAAGTAAAAATAATGTATTGGCTTAAAGGAATACAACAAAAATAGGTGCAGTTGGATTGTATGAGTTTCCAGGTTTCCACTAATACTCAGTGTAAGAAAAGTCTGAACAGCATTGAAAGTAATAGCTTTAATAGCCGTCTTACAGATGCTGACTGTAAAGTGATGCCGATGCTGACACAACAACCTGGCTGGCAGTGTCAAATCCAAACCTGACCACAGCTTGCTGAAGATTGAAAGACATGGTGAAAATGCAATTCAACTCATTCACGTTTAAGGTCTATGGAAGACATGGAAGCAAACAATGCTGGGATAAGCCACCAGAGAAGCCTATGTCCTTCAACAAAGATCTCCTTAGAACCCCATCTTCCCACTTGTTCCATGATTCAGGAGCAATGAGTATGCTATGTTTACAACTGTGTCTGGGAGATTTTTCCAAGCTGATAATAAGTGGCAATCAGACAGCTTCAAGATGGAGACAGCTCAAGTGTTGAATGATGTATACCTGACACCACCAAGTGTGCTCTATTCCACTGTGCCAGTCATGAAGATATTCACTGTCATGGTTTACTACTTTATTTAAAAGAAAATTTAACACCCAGGCTTCTGGTATGCACAGCAGCCTATGATGCCTATCCTATGATGTTAAGATCCTATGAGCCTATCCTATGATGTTAGGATGCAGGACTGCTCCTTGCCATACTTTATCTACAAGCAGTCTGAATACACTGTTCAGGAGGCAGTGCTGTACTATGAAGTTTCTCTTCATAATAATTGGAACTCCTAATAGCTAAATTGGAACTTCAACTCCACCTCAGGCAGGCCTCCTCTTGGAGAATAACCCAAATTCCCACAGCCAAGCTCCAAGACCTAATAGAAAGCCCTCACAGAAGAGTGGAGCTAATTATAACAGCAAAGGGGAGGTTCAATATATGTGGACATTTTGTGTAGGTCCCTATGAGTAAGGCATGGACACCACTAGACCTCTGAAGGTGTGCTGTGTTACTGTATCTGGCACTGAGGTGTTAGCAGCAGATCCTTTAAGTACTGTAAGCTGCAAAGTGGGGCATTCATGGATCAGACTTGCTAGTCCAGCACATCCCTCACACGCTAAATCAAATTGAGATCTGGGGAATTCGAGGTTAAGTCAATATCTTGAACTCTTTCTCATGTTCTTCAAACAATTCATAAACGATTTTTCAGTGCTGCAGGATGCTAAAAGGGGCCAGTGCCATCAGGAAATTCTTGTTCTGCAACAAATTTGGGTAAGTGGTATGTGTCAACGTAACATCCACATGACCGTCAGGACCCAGAGTTTTTCAGCAAATCATTGCCCAAAGTGTCTTTGCGGGATGCCTTCTTCCCATTGTGCCTTCTGGGAAGCACTCAGGCACCCAGGTAAGTAAGGACCCCCGCACGCAAGATATAAAATAAAACAAAACATGAACCGTCAAACCAGGTAACAACTATCCATTGTTCCATGGTCCAATCCTGAAATTAACTTACCCATTGTATAAGCTTTCAGCAGTGGACAGGGATCAGCATAGGCACTAAGACCAGTTTGTGGCTACTCGGGGACATACACAGCAAGCTGTGACGCACTGTGTGTCCTGGCACCTTCCCACCACTGCCAGAAATACTGTAACTTTTTCAGCAAATTGTGCTAAAGTAGCTCTTTTGTGGACACAAACAGGCTAGCCTTGCTTCCCATGCAGATTAATGAACCTTGGGCCTTGGTCTAGCCTGAACCTTGGCCCATGACTTTGTCACCAGTTCACTGGTTGTCCATCTTTGACTACTTTAGGTATGTACTAACCACTGCATAGCAGAAACACCCCAGAAGTCCTGCTGTTTTTGGAGGTGCTCTGACCTGAGCTTTTTAGCCATTACAATGTGGCCCTGTTAAAGTCTCTCAGATCCTTATGCTTGCCCATTTTTCCTGCTTTGGGCACATCAACCTCCAGAACTGACTGTTTACTTGCTTCCCACAATATCCCACCCATCGACATGTATCAATATAATGGTTAGTATTAAAATTAATCGATTCACCTCTCAGTGCTTGTAACGTTAAGGCTGATCATATCATTGTAACATTTAATAATACATTTTTGTACCTTCAGATCACCTTCAAAGAGATGATGTTGATTTGCTTAAACTAAGGAGTAGGAGCATTCTTCTTTTTTTTTTTTTTTTGCTGTTAGAGCTGATGGTCACAGTACATGTTGTACACACTATTCTTGTGAGATCTGCAGTGAGGATCGCTCACCCTGTGAACACTACCAGCGATTCAACTTGAGCCACCATTCTCTCTCTCTCGCTTTCTCTATCTCTCTCTCTCTCTCTCTCTCTTTCTCTCTCTCTCTCAGAACAGGACAGATTGCTCTGTGGGTGGTTTTCCACACAGTGTTTCAGCATTTTCTCTCTTGCTCTGCTCTTGCTGTTTCTTGCATTCACACACACACATACAAAATATTAGGTATTATTTAATAGCTATTGCACAATGAATCATTCTTTAGTTACATCATATAGGAAGGACTATTTATTACCTAATTAAATCCCCCCAATCAATACAAGAAGTGTGGAGAGAAATTAAAAGCCTGACTTGGGCTGAGAGGTGTGACTGTGCATTCAGAGTGCTCATACTGTAGCAGTCTGACTCATACTGCAGTCTATAGACTGGTGGGATTATTTAAGAATGGCATTTTTGGCTAAAACAATACTAAGTGGATAGACATAATGGACATAAATATTAGTACGCTACAGTACATAGTATTAAAGAAAATTATATAGGGTGGATTGAATTATTAATACATAAAGTTAATGGATTCAAATTATATTATATTACATAATATTACATCCATCTTTATATACAGATTATGGCTTCTAGACATAAAAGATGTAAGTGTGACTGCAGTGCAATCATGCTTTAGGCGGTCAAAATAATATTGAGTACAGTTCTTTAGTTTACTTTGGTTATGAAAATGGACATTATCCTATATTAACTCTTCTTTCTATGTGCGAGTGAGATTTAGATAAAGACAGGGAATATGAGGAAGAGAGAGAGACTGAGAGCAGAGCGTTGCCGTGGGTTACCACTCCATCAAGGAGCTGCTCTTCAGAGCTATTCCGTAGCAGACAAGAGAAAATGTGTGTGAGAGCGAAAAAGAGAGAGAGAGAGAGAGAGAGAGAGAGAGAGAGAGATGCTTCTGTTTTCTCAGTAATACTCTGTGGTCATAAGAGTACAAGATGGTACAGTTCATTTTATTCATTTACAAATCAATTCATTCATCGCTGTTAAAAGTCTTTACATCCTGTGTATAGTCGCGAGGGCCTGGAGTCGATACCAGGCGGAGTACATCCTGGCACAACTGAAAACATTAACCAGCCTAGACTGCAAATATTTGGAATGTTGGGGGAAACCAGAGTACCCTGAGGAAACCCACCAAGGACACAGAGACGTCATGCATAGAGACAGGAGGCGAGGTTCTTCTCATTTTATATCTGAGCAATTAAGGGCTTCAGGCTTATCCAGGCTTATTTAAGACTGGCTTACTCTACAAGGCCATGGATACGGGGCTACCGTATCACACAACATGTTTTTTTACCTCCCAGCCTTGCAGCTGGTACCAAATTATACAACTTGATGCCAGACTTGTTACCTTGCATCTATAGGCTTAAACAAGGCTTGAATTGAAGGCAATCATACGATCTTAAGCCGAGCGTTCCAACCACTAGGCCACAGAACACCACAATCTGACAGGAAGGCTACAGTCATTCAGAGTGACATGGTGTTTAAAAAGCATCTTGGAATACACAACAAAGTAACAGGGCAGTAGTCATTCATGTACACTACCGCTCAAAAGTCTGGGATAGAAGTCGGAATAGAAAATACAGCAAAAGAAGGCCTTCGAGTGGCGCAGTGGTAAAGTGCCCTATCATCCGGAGATCGCTGGTTCGATCCCCGGGTGATGCTGTTACCTCTCACAGCCGGAGGCCTAGAGAGAGCTGATTGGCCGAGCTCTCTCAGAGGGGAGGGATGAGAGGTACTTTGTGCTCCCACATTAATCACGGCTCTACAGCCAATCAGGGGCGTCTGTAAGCTCGCGCACGCGGAAGGAGCGGCTAGAGCTTTCCTCCGGGTGTGTTACTCCGCCCCTAACTGTGCGTGAGCAAGCAGTTCGAAAAGATGCGGTCGGCTGGCGTCACGCGGTTCGGAGGAAACACGTATTAGTCTTTGGCCCTTCCGGCTGAATGGTAGTAGTAGCCTTAATGTGGGAGCTTAGTGACGGGGAGGAATTCGCCACGATTAAACTAGGGAGAAAATTGGGAAAAATCCAAAAGAATTTTAAAAATAATAATAATAAAAAAAAAAGAAAATATAGCAAAAAGAACAAGACATGCTGACACTGTCAGAGATACAAATAATGATTTTGATGGAAATGATAAATGTGTTCTTCAAACGTTGACTTCATCAAAAAAAAAACACCTTTTGCAGCAATTATAGCCTGGCAGACATTTTAGCTGTCAACTGTTCAAGATAATCTGATAAGATTTCACCCTACTGTATGCTTCCTGGAGCGTCTCCCACGAGATAGATTGGCTTAATTCTTCCTTGGTACCATACGGTCAAGCTGCTCCCACAACAGCTTAATATGGTTTAGATGCTGGCCGCTCCATTACAGAAAAAATTTCAGCTACTGTAACTTCATGATGTCAAAGATTTGAGCATTAGTGTAAATAGTCTAATGAGACCTGTTAACTTATCAGTTGTGGTCCCCAACATCAGCACATTTATGGGAATGCTGTCCTTCCATTCCAGACAAACCATTTATAGTATGTTGCGTTATTCTATAGTTCTGGCTAATATAGTCCTGCTTATAAAACATTTAAAGTGATTATGTTCAGCTTTTAAAAGTATCAGTAATTCAAATTATTAATCATTTATGCACATCTGTATCTGAGACTACATATTTGGGGTTGTCTACAGTGAAACACTCTGGCCTGGTCTGGTCTGGTCTGGTGAATGTTATTTATCCAAAATAATATCAGCCCGTAGATGTTAGGCTGCTTGATCAAACACAGTGAGCAACAGATCAGTTGTGGTTGTGCATGAGGACAGAAATTGAAGTAGAAAGCATTCTTAGCATATAACCCTTTAAGGGAAAAAAAACCACATCTATGATGTTCACCAAGTCATGCCTCTTGTTAGATGCTGCCACTTAATTGCTCAGAACTAATTAAAGGCATCTGTTTCTAGTTGACTTGAGTGTGTATATATAGCTGTCAATGGCATTTGGAAGGTTTTGCAAGGAAAGGTTGTTACTGACTGAGAAAGAGAAAAAAAAATACTAAAAAGTGTAAAGAAATGCTGAGAGCCGAATCCATTTAGTTTTAGCAACTCATGTCATGTATAAAAGTGGGGAAGTGGATGCAATGTGTGCTTCTAATTCTGATCCTTCAATTAGCACATACGATGCAGAAATTACGGTGAAAAGATCTGCCAAGTATTAGATTGTAACATTTACATTTGCCTTTCTTTGCAAGCACCTGAAATAAAACATCAATTGGTGAAAATACTATGTTCAGATAAATACTGGCCGAGGTCACTGACTTGATTTACCAAAACAAATAATTCAATGCCTTCCATTGGATAATTACTGCAGTAATAAATATGGTTCCGCTGATGACAAATTATTTAACCCTAACTGATGCGTTTCTGAAATAACCATGTCAGGAGACAAATCCTGTGGTTGTGACAAAGATGTTACTTTCTTTCGGAAGGATCAAACTGGTAAAACTACTAAAATTGGATTAAGAACTGTCGAAAGCATAAAGTGAACCATCATCTTTAAGAAAGAAATGTGGTCGGAAAAGCATCCTGAATCAGCATGATGGGAGATCACTTAAGCACACAGTAGAACTCACAGCTATGTTTAATAGTGAAAGTATGAGCATTTCCACATGCACAATTCGAAGAGAACTCAAGAGACTGGGACTAAACAGTTGTGTAGGTTTAAGAAAACCACTGATCAGTGAGGCTAATTAGGAGAAAAAGGCTAAAATATGCTAGGGAAATAAAGAATGAACTGTGGAGCATTGGAAAATGGTCATGTGGTCAATGTTTTATATATACAGTACATAAAAGTGAGGTCAGCTCACTACCTAAAACACTGAATAAGCAGGTTTTTTCATCAATGGACTTTTTCTTGCCTGATGGCACGGGCACATTCCAAGATGTCGATTCCAGGATTCATCATGGTTCAGGGAGTATGAGAAATCATTTACACACATGAATTGGCCACCAGGGAGTCCAAACTTTAACTTCATTGAGAAGCTTTGTGATGTGGTGGAGAAAACTTTACGCAGTGGTTCATCAATCCAAGATAAGAGAAATTAATTAAACTTTGGTTGGAAAGAAATGTAAAAAAAAATGCATAAGCTTATCAAAGCAATAGGCTGTCTGATGAAATATTAGATTGTGAGACTTTTTGCAGTGTATTTTTATGTAAAATCCATATTGTCATCCTAATTAGTCAAGAAGCATTCCATAAAGTCACTAACGTTGGGTCATCAGACTAGAATCTAGAAAAATCTGATGACTTTGATGGACATGTTGTGAAGGAAGCTGACAGTTCTAGCAATTATTCTAAACAAATGAATATTTTCTTCATAGGTTTCAGGAGGACAAGATAGGTTAGGGACAGAAAAAGACAAAATAAAGCCTTCTCATTAATGCTAGCAATGGAATTTGCACTGTTAAAACTTTGCAGCTTTCACATGCCAAAGAAAACCTTTTAAAAACGTCTAACTGAGAAGCATAATTGTAGAATTGTTTATAAAGAGTGCTTGAACTAAATGCAGTGGGTATGATATTCCTTGTACATCATTGTTATAGAAAGTCTTTTGATATGACCATATTGTAGCTCAATCACAGATGAAAACAGATGCTCTTAAGGATATCAAAGGTGGAATATTTGAGAAGTACTATGTGTGAAGTGGATCATTTATTAGGTTCTGGTAGAAAGGGGATAAATGCTTGCAATGCCCGACTAGAGCTGAAATACTTATTAAAACTACGGATCAGAGTGCTTTTAATTAAGTGCTGTCTGACTGAACACAGGTGTTGTAGGTTAGTAATCAGGAGAAAAGAGAGTTGTTGGGAATAGTAGTCCGAGTGTTTTTATTTTTTTTGTGGCGAATAGTTACACTAATTGCAAATATAGAAAATTGAATTCGAGAAAAATTTAGAACCTATAAAAACATTCGAAAAAGCATGCATGTCCTCAAAGAACAATTAGCGAGTTATTCTGCAGTGACTTGACTAAAGAATAAAACAGGGCACTAACTATTTATTATTTTGATTCCTTCCCCAACAAAAACACATTGCGTCCAACATGTCTGGGGCACGATTACTGTGTGTTTATATACAGTAGGTTCTAATGACCTTGCACTGTGCATCCAAATTGTGCACTTATGTAAATTAATAATTTTTTTTTCACACAAATGCAAAAATCAACTATGTTAAATTAAATGCAAATACATTAGGCAGGTATGCAGCAAAACATTTGTTATTGCATGTGAGAAGCTGTGGTAATAATTTCCCAAAAGATTAAGTGTGATTGAAAGTGTGAGAAATGGTTAAATTGTTAAAATTTGATGTAAAGAAATGTATTAACGCAGTTGCATAAACCAGGTTGCTACTGCATTTTAGCTAAAGGGCTTTGACTTTACCAGAACTTTTTGCTTGGCATGTAGTCGGCATTCCAATTCATCCAAAACATGTCCGTTGTGGTTGAATTCAGGGCTCTATGCAGGCTTGTTGAATTTTTCCACTCCAACCTTGGCAAACAGGTTTTGCGCCTCTTACTGACTACTTTGAAGGAAAATCTTAAAGCTACATCATGCAAAGCCATCTAATACAAATATCCTTCCAAGTTTTTGAGAGGTTCCCTTATATTTTATATAGGTGTCTTCATACTGTATATAACATCAGTCACTGGTTACATTAGCGAGTGCATAGATGATGTGAATTCCTTCAAGGCCAACATTACAAAGAGCAAATCAGAAGCTGTGGATGAAAGCAAAAGTGCATGCACTATTAAAAAAACTGAAATGCAGCTTTCTGGTCAGATGTCAAGGCAGCTCTCTAAGCTAAGACCAAGAACTGTCCCAGGCTCTCACAGAGGCAAAATGATCAAAGACACTTCTCAAACACCAAGGACAACTGGCATTTGGGACAAGACTGTCAAGACTGACCTGATCAATGACTATAAAACTATATTACATGTCCGTGACATCAGTGTTTCATGACGCTAGCATGGAAGACCACAACCTTTCTATGCACCAACCAGGTTGTACTAGATGTCAACCATGGGTCAACCCAAGGAAGTCTACCCCTACAACATACTTGATGTGTAAGGTCCTAACAGACGTCTTCAAAATCTTTCTAAGCTAACAATTCTTTCCCCAAAGTGACAGTCTTGGTTCTAACTCAATTACTATTGGCACTCACACCAAACAACATAAAGTGTCGTCATGAAACACACAAAGACCACCACACCGAGTGCAATGTCTAATGACATTTCAGGACTGGAATTTTATACATTCTACCTGAGCCTGCAATAACGACCTGTACTCCATATTACTTAGACATTATCTGTTATTAAACTTCCAGCTGACTTTCACACAGTGACTGCACAACAATTCCTGCTATCCATTTCACCCAAATGAGGATGGGTTCCCTGTTGAGTCTGGTTCCTCTTGAGGTTTCTTACTATTGCCCTCTCAGGGAGTTTTTCCTTTCCATTTTTGCCCTCAGCTTGCTCATCAGGGACAATATGATAATTATTTTACACGCATTTCTATAACTTTCCTTTGATTCTGTATGACCATTTATGAATGGCCATCGTTAAAAACGATATACAAATAAAATGGAATTGAATTGGATATCATCCACCTGTCTCTGCTACACATTTTCAAAAAGAAAACCATTTACAGACTTTTAGTTCAACGTTCAATACAATCATCCCACAGCAACTCTGGATTTCAGCACTTCTGGATGCTGGATTCTCTGACTAGGTGATTCCAGTGCATTAGGATTATCAACACCGCCTCCAGCACCAACACTCTGAGCGCCAGCGCTCCTCAGGGACGTGCACTCGGCCCACCGCTGACTCACGAATGTGCTGAAAAATACAGCTCGGATCACATTATCACCCTACAGTTGTGGGCCTTATCAGCATACAAAGAGAGGAGGTGGAGCAGCTCACAGACTGGTGCAGGGACAACAATATGTCTTTCAATGTCGATAAAACAAAAGAGAGTGTGTACTTCACAAGAATCCATGGTGATTGCTCTCTATTGCACATCCACAAAGAACCTTTAGAGAATGTCGAAAGGTTTAGGTCCCTTAGATTGGTGCGAGTATTGATACTTTTCCTGGACTCTCAGCACCTCTACAGTAACCAGGAAAGCTCAGGGGTATCACCAATTAACAGCACCTCAAATTATGAAGGCTTGACAGAGCGAGCAAACACAACTCAATATCAACTGTTCAAAGGAGATTATTGCATATTTTGGATGCCTTCAGAATTGTTTAACAGTGTAGAAAGAAATACAAATCAGGAAAGACCATGGGATTATAAAGTGGCACCCTGTTTAGGGTGTACCCCGCCTTGTGCCCGAATTCTCCTGGTATAGACTCCAGGCCACCCCTGTGTATGGGATAAAGCTGTATAGACGATGAGTGGGTGAGTAATAATGAGTTGATTAACAGTATTTGTATTTACAAGACAATATTTCTTCAATCCGATTGAAATCATTTCGATTAGAGATTCCAACTTGGCTGTTTACATGGTTGCTGAGAAGAAGAAGAGTTTTTGATAAAGTAGGATTTACGATAAAGTAGTATTTTTTGATATTGTGTGAACTTTCCCATGCCTCTAACAACCCCCTCATTGCACTTCCTCATTCCTTATCATATGATTATACTTCCTATAGCCCCTGTCCAGACAAATATAGCTGTATGTGTTTCCTATCATCTGTCTCTTGGTCTCTCTATGACTTACATGTTAATGACCTTTTATTCTTTTGATGTACATCTATAATGTAGGTGACACAACACACCTGGTCAAAATCTCAAATATGTTCTCTTTACAGATATCCTCAGACACATCATATGTCCATGTGTGTTTGTCCATCTCCCCTTGCTTCAGAAATAGCTGTCGGACGCAGCAAGCAATTATTCTTCCTTTAATTACTTTCAAAGTTACACTTAAGTTCTGCATTATGATTAATTAAAAATTGTTTGTCTCATCTGTGATTGGTTTGATGCTTTGCTATGTATAAAATGGCGAGCCAGCCAGTGCCTCTTCCTTAAACAAGGCAAGGTAAAGACTGGTGGGAGGTTCTTCTGAAGTTTACCGATCAGGAACGAAAGCGAAATTTCACCTAGTGTCACCTCCACATGGGGCAAACTGTGGCAAAAAGAATATAGACCATATTGCCAAACGTATTCGCATGCCTGTCTTAACATGCGTATGAACTTGAGGAACATCTTATTCTTAATCCATATGGTTTAATATGACGTTGGCCCCGCCCCCTATACAGCTATAACAGCTTCAACTCTTCTTTGAAGGCTTTCCACAAGGTTTAGGAGTGTGTTTATGGGAATTTTTGACTATTCTTCCAGAAGCGTGTTTGTGCGGTCAGACACTGATGTTGGGCGAGAAGGTCTGGGGCTCGCAGTCTCCGCTCTAGTTCATCCCAAAGTTGTTCTATCAGGTTGAGGTCGGTTGAGGCCAGTCAAGTTCTTCCACACCAAACTCCCTCATCCATGTCTTTATGGACCTTGCTTTGTGCACTGGTGTAGGTTTTTTTTTTCAGGAGTTGGGCTCGGCCCCTTACTTCCAGTGGAAAAAAATCCTTAATGCATCAGCATACCAAGAAATTTCGGACAATTTCTTGCTTTCAACTTTGTGGGAACAGTTTGGAGATTGTTCCAACATGGTTGCGCACCAGGGTGGGCCAACATCATATTAAACTCCTATGGATTAAAAATTGGATGTTACTTAAGTTTACATGCATGTAAAGGCAGGCGAGCGAATACTTTTGCCAATAGATTTTCCAACAAGAGAGAAATTATCCCAAATTTTCATGGGTAATATTTACATATTGATTGTATTATCATTCTGTTTAGGCCGGTTTGGTTCAGAATGTTCTCGATCGAGGTGTATAGATGCATTTTTATTCTTAGGGCAATGATTGTGATTATTAGTGGAATATTAGGGTCTGATTTAGAGGAAGACTGAATGCACTTATAAGTTACTCATAATATTGACAAGATGGAAACAATACAAACGAGACTAAACATATATTTAAAGCAAAAAA
This sequence comes from Clarias gariepinus, assembly GCF_024256425.1. Lineage (NCBI taxonomy): Eukaryota > Metazoa > Chordata > Actinopteri > Siluriformes > Clariidae > Clarias > Clarias gariepinus. The sequence continues at coordinate 15,656,297 of NC_071127.1, read as the reverse complement.
CTTAAAATAAATGAATGAAAAAACGAACACAAAATTAGTCATAAAATTTTTACTGCTTTCAATTTTAACATTCTTTCTCTTTCTATGTGTGTGTGTGTGTGTGTGTGTGTGTAGCAGTAAAAGAATGGAAGCTAAAGTTGAACACCCACATGCACCTCCTTCCCATTTTCCACTTAAGACAGCAAAAACACAAGGCTTATTCAGAATGGAGAACACTGACACACACACCCCCACACACACACACTACCCAAAATCATATAAATATTTTTTTATAGGTTCTGGGTACAGGAATGCTGGTAGAAGCATGCTGAGACTAGGAGACTGTAGTGGGTGGAAACACAGGTAGGAGGTCTGTCAGTCATTTTTGGCATCAACCACTTGGGAGGATGACAGGCCAAAAACACACACACACACACACACACACACACACACACACACGCACGCACCAAAACTCCAAAAAGAGTTTCTGATCTTATAAATGACTGTAAAATATGTCTAGCTTTGTAGATTCTGCTTTTTCACAGTGATATACTTTACATCACCTACACACTATTGTCAGTATAAATCTGTAGGTCTACGTTTAAAAGCCATTCATTCATTAATTATTAGTATTACAGACTGGATTCATCCTTGCCACGAGCTTATAAGATTCCTAACATATTATTGTAACAGAGTAAAACGTTTAAGGTGGTGTCACCAGCACCTCGGCTCATATTACACCTACAGCTCTCTCTCTCTCTCTCTCGCTGTTTTTAGTGAACGCAGTGTGCTGAAGGTTGAGCTTCCTTTATGTAATACACTTTCAAAATTGCTAAATGAGAAGCTCTGCTGTTAGATATCAGCACGACTGAGCTGTACGAGTCGTGCTGCAAATCATTCAGCAAAAACTGTGGGACGGTAAACAAACAGCATGTTTGTGTTTATTTTGTTTCTTTACTGTATGTTGATCTAATGAGCGTCATTAACCGTATTAATGCGCTCGCATATGGAGGGAATCAAAGGAGACAGGCGGTGCTGTTTGCCGAATTACTGTCACGTTTTTAACATAACATATAGGAGTCACTGTTACCGCATAACGCAGATTATTTCCCAATGTATTTATTCCTTATATTTTAAACAATACCAAAACAAGCTTACGATTAATACAAAACTGGGGTGGGGGGGGAGTTAAATTTCATCATCTTTCTTTTTTAAGAAATGAGAAGCTGCACACTGCATCAGTTAGGATTAAAGATCAGTTGCCAGCTGAACCACATTAATCACTGCAGTAATTACCCAAACCAAAGACTCTTAAGTATTTGCTTATTTAAATCCAAATGACCTGAATGGACTACAGAGTGTGCGCTTCCCTCGCACACGCAAGTGAAATATATGAGGGTGAGTCAAAAATTAGCCGTATTCTGGCTGCTTTCAGAAAAGACAAAGACATCATTCTTGAAAAATTGCTTTTCAGTACACTTCTGTCCATCTGTCAACAGGCTTGTATTTCCTCATTAAAAAAATTTTAGGCATGTCCGTGAGCCAGTGAATGCACCGCTGTCTTCCCTTCTTCATCAGAAGTGACTCTTCGTCCTCGCATGGCTGCTTTCAGGGGACCAAACAGGTGAAAGTCTGATAGCGTGAGATCGGGACTATAGGTAACAAGGATGCTTTAACATCTTGAAACAAAGTTTTTGCAGAGTCTCGACAGTGTGGGCAGAAGTGTGCAGACGTGTATCATCAGGCAAGACCAAGACGCCCTCGGATATCAGTCCTCTGCAATTAATCCAAAGTTCAGGCTTCAGCTCTTTAATAAGTGTCTCACTGTAACAAGCACTGTCGATTGTTGAACCTTTTTCCTGATAATGTTTCCATAATTGCGCTTATGAATCCCAGAAAACTGTAAGCATTAATAAATAAATGTATTTATACATTTACTGTATATCCCAGATGATGGTTGACTTTTAAACGTCTTCTCGGTGGACGATTGAGGTTGTTTCCGTTCCATACTCTGCCGAATGTGACAAATCCATATTACTTTCACCTACCTTGGAATACTCTGCCGAATGTGAGTCTCCTCCATATTACTTTCACCTACCTTGGTATATCAAAAACCGATATCGAAACGCTTCTGTTTATGCTCTTTTGTGAGTTGTTTCAGCACCGGGTACACCTTTAGACCGCAAAAATATAACAAATCACTGCACGCTGCTCTTCTTTCGCACAAATCACGAGTTGGAAATCCACCATGCTCTTACCGTAGTTAACAAATGAACTGATGTAACACATTCACACCAGCACAGCAGTGACTGGAAAGAACGTAGCCTTAAATGTAAAACGCTGATAAAACAGTGCGGCCGACGGAAGTTTTAATATTAGCGGATCATTTTTGCCCCGCGCTTGTAAATTGGTTTAGCACATAAAACCCACATCATATGCTGAAAATCCTTTTGCTCACGTTAGTAAGTTACATAAAAGGGAGGGGGGGGGGGGGGGGGGGGGGGGGGGGGGGGTTGTACCCTTTTGAGGTAGTAAAATGGTGCCTTTTCTTTATAAGCCTACAGGTGGCGCACTCTAAACTATTTACACATTGACAGGCAGCACAACATCTGGTGTTGTAGTCGCAAAAATTATTTACTGTGTTTATTCAGAAGTGTAACATAATCGAAAAAAAAAATAATAATAAAATCATTATTTATAAGATCGTGACCGCGATATAAATGGAATCATGACCCAGGTATTGTGATGATATCGTACCAGGTGGTCCCTGTCGGTTTAAATCCCTACAGGTTAGTGGTGTCAGGGAACAGAGTTGATATAAACTCTAATATTAAAATGGTTCCAATGAAGCCAAGCTTTTCTGCTTCGTATGTGAGCTGCTTCTGAAACACTGACTTGTTTTACATAATCATCCTTCCAAATTACTAACACATACTTCTGATGACTAATTAGTGCGCACAGGCCTTCTCCTCAATACGCTGGATTTTCAAACAGGAACTGCAAATAGGCAGACATTACACATCTGTCTCCTCACACATGCTCCTTTTCCCCTCATAAGTCCTGGTGTTGTTGCTTTTGAGGTCGGATCAAGTGTTTAACAGCTGATGTGTGCGTATGTGTGTGTGTGTGTGTGTGTGAGCATGAAGTATAGGGATGAGGAGGAATTAAAATAGATACACAACAAAGGAATCGCTCTGGACGTCTTGTCACATGCTCTCCCAAACAAACACAAGTCTATTAAATGTGATTGAAGAGATTTGTAACATAAATCATGTTGTAATTTATCACACAGAGCTACTGTAAAATAAATTCTCTATTAATCTTACACTAGTCTTGTTGTGTTGTGCCAGTAGTTCTGGCAATGAGAATCTAGTCCCCCGGTGCCTGTGTGTGTGTGTGTGTGTGTGTGTGTGTGTGTGTGTGTGTGTGGTGTATGTGGGTGTATTATGTAAGAAGCAAAACTGCAACAGGTTATACTGTTACAGGAAAATAATCAATGGTGAAGTGGATTATTTTCCAGTCGCATCATGTCCAACACTGTTCCATTTCTCTTCCATCACAGCAGCGTGCCAAAGCTAACAATGTTTATTTTAGCTATTAAAGAACAGCGTGTCATCTTTTATGTAATGTCTGTGAAACGAGTTAGTTCCTGTTTAAATTTGGCCAGCGCTCCCTTAATAAGACAAAAACCACAGCTTGTCAAGTGACTGAGAAACCACAACGTCCCCTGTCCCCAAAGCGTTCCTGTCTGGAGCGACTTATAGAGTCGTACTGTAGCTTTACCTGTAAAGCACTGAAACTGGAGACTCCTTACAATGAAGCTTTACAGAAACCTTCCAAAGTGTTCATGGAAACCTTCAAGAGCTTGGGTTCTGTGTGTCTCCTTCATAACGGATCAGATTTCCTGTTGACTGACTGTTGACCTGAATGCTTTTGAGCTGTCACTGCTGAGGCACTTACAAAAATCTTTCATACAGCGAGTGAAGCAAATACACTCCGATGGCCAAATATGTCCCTGAACGCTAAACTACTAAATAGTAATAGATACTAATAGATATTTCTGTACATGATGTGTGTATGAAGTAAGCGGCAGATTCATATCTTCTGGTGACACAAAAAAACTCAGCTATCTGTGTCGCTGTTATCAGGTTAGAAATCAATGCAAGTCTTCACAAGTCTTGATAATTCATGGGAAATAGTGAGGGACAGTAGGGTTTTTTTGTGTACAAAAAAAAAAACAGTTTGTAATGCTTCAGTGTTTGGATACCATCAAAGTAGAAAGTTTCCTCAGTACTCGGACTGCCTGTCTGATTCACGTCTGAAACGCTGGCCTTCCAGGAACTCCTTTAAAGGCTCAAACATGTGGAAATGGCTTGGGGTGAGGTCAGGACTGTACAGGGGATGTGTCAATAACTCCCAGCCAAGTTCCTGAGAATGATTATGGGTAGAGTTCCCACACATGCGTCTCTTCTGCATGTAGGCTACAAGTTATCCATTCATTTAAATGTATCAGGTGTTTCACCTGCTGAATGTTAATGGGAACGACTTTAGTGGCCCCCTGGGGGAAATTACATCACGAGTCCCAGTTTGACTTGAACAGAAAAGCTTCGTAAGCTAAAAAAAACCTACAGTAAATTACAGAAAGTATATAAAGTTTGTGTGGTAAATGACACTAAACTAGTTGGTTAAAACTCCAGGACAATAGGAGCTTGATAATAGAACGGAAATTCAAATGGAAGAGGTTTGAAACCCACCAGCTTTCATGGTCCCGCTCTTAATTATTTATTTAAAGTTATTACAGCCCAAAACAAAACGATAAGAATCGAGCACTCTACTCTACACGAGTTTTCATTGAATTACAGTTGCAGGCTTGTGAGAGACACAGGACTCCACATTTAGGCTGTTTAGTGAAAAGTACACACATTTCTAGCTCAAACAGAAGTTTCTTAAAAATCTGGCTTACACTCGAATTCCATTTCTTAGTCGATTTAAATGAGTTTCCTGCTTGCGGTTGCAAATAAGCATTATGAGTAAGAGCCTGGTTTGCAGACAGGAATGAGTAACTGTCGTTTTGACTCATCAGTCAACTGGAGAAGTGAACAGATGAGGTGTGTGTGTGGGGGTGTGGACATGTGTGTGAATGAGAGAGGGCATACAGTATTTCTCGTTACTCTTACTGTATTCAGTGTTATTCTGCCCACTGCTGGTAAACACCAGTATTACAGTATTATTTTGAGGTTGTACCTTCCGACTGGAGGTCATCTTGCACAGGAAGCTGAATGTTCGGACAAAAGGGTTGCCTTTATCTTCATCCATTTCTCCATTTGTTTCGCTCCCGACATCCCACCGAAGATTACGGTCTAGACTGGGACGGAGAAACTTAAAGATAATCCAGGGATCTACACCTAGCCTAACACTGTCTTGCCTAGAATAATTGATGTTACATATTAAAGTTGTTATCAAACTAAAATGACATCACATCTAAAAGACAGGCACCCCAGGAGCAATAATTTAAAAAAAAGGCCCGGTCCTTCTAGCTTCAGGCTCCTTCTACTACTATCATACATTATACTCCTACGAAGAATATCATTTCTACTACAATTCGCTAACTCCTACGATTCCTTTTAAAAATAATTGTTTTTACAAGTTGATACAAGATCTAATCTTGTTTGTCATTTAGAAATGTTATAAGTCATAACACTGAAATATGCCATATTTAAACTAGTAGAAGAGTATGTGCTATTAAAGTCTTTTCCATTAGCATGACATGCTGTACTAAAGTAGGAGCTCATTAATAAAAATACATAAATTCCCCCTTCAACCTATCTTTACTAGTTACTCGATAATCATCAAGTGACTCCAAGTCAGTGGAATAACTACATCTGTTTCTATTATTAATTCTAGTACTTCTACCCATACCAGTAAACCTGCTACCCCAATTCATCTATACTTATACTACTAGCTCTACCCCTACTAGTAATACTGCTAGTACTAATCTTACTAGTAATACTATTTACTAACTATGATGAAACTCCAACTATCATTACTACCTCAACTCCTACTAGTAATCCAACTGTCTACCCCACTAGAAATTAATACTACCCTCTCTATTCCTACTAGTAATATTGCTACCACTAATCTCACTAGTAATACCACTAACTTTCACCTAGCTCTAACGCTACTACCACTAATTAAACTATTTATACTACTACATCTGGTGACACAACTATGTATACCACACTAGTAATGAATACTACAACCTCTACTCCTGCTAGCAATACTACTACCTCTACCTTGACCAATAATACTCAACTATTACGTCTAATTCAACTACAGTATGCATACTGTGCTCATACCTTTGCTTTTACTATTAATACTGCTACTTCAAATCCCACTAGTTATGCAACTGTCTACCATAGTAATGAATACTTCAACCTCTACTCTTGCTACTCACACGACTACCTACAGTATACTCTGATCTCCAATCAAACTACTGATACTCAGTACCTCAACTCTTCCTACTACAAATACTAATATATCTACTCCAACTATCATTACTACCCCGACTCCTACTAGTAATCCAACTGTCTACCTTACTAGAAATTAATACTACCATCTCTATTCCTACTAGTAATATTGCTACCACTAATCCCACTAGTAATACCACTAACTTTCACCTAGCTCTAACACTACTACCACTAATAAAACTATCCATACTACTACCTCTGGTCCTGCTACTAACATTACTACCTTTACTCCTACTAGTAATACTGCTACTTCTAATCCCACTTGTGACACAACTATGTATACCACACCAGTAATGAATACTACAATCTCTACTTCTGCTAGTAATACTACTACCTCTACCTTGACCAATAATACTACAGTCTCTAGTTACTAATACTATTACCTTTAATTCAACCATAGTATACTAATACCTCTGCTTTTACCATTAGTACTGCTACTACTAATCCTACTAGTTATGCAACTGTCTACCATAGTAATGAATAGTACAACCTCTACTCCTACTAGTAGTAATACTATTAAGTCTAGTAATAAATACTACTACATCTACTCTTGCTACTCACACGACTACCTACAGTATACTCTGATTTCTAATCAAACTACTGATACTCAGTACCTCAATTCTTCCTACTAAGAATACTTATATATCTACTCCAAATATTAATACTACCTCTAGTCCTTTTACAAATACTGAAACCTGCAGTATTCCTTCAACTGATGCAGCTGAATCTATTCCTATTTCTATTAAATCTACTTCCGTTACGCCTGCTACTAATATTACTCCTATCAATACTTATCATTTACTGAGGGAAAGGAACTAACAACCTCTGCTTGTACTACTACTATTCCTACTACTGCCCCTCCTGTTTCTACTAATAATAACATTACCCCAACAATTTCTCCTACTAATATGATTTATTATTAATAGAATTATTACTAATAATTATTCCTCTACTCTGACTTCTAATACCGTTAACCTTGTCTTCTACTAATAATTATTTTACATCTGCTACTATCTACCCACCACTACTGATACTAAGATTAATCTTTGACTCTTGTAAGCTAAGTAACATTAACGGGAGCAGTAATATAATGAAAACTTTTCAGTTTACACACCTCTGAGTTGAACCACTGCCTTGGGAGTACAGGATGCTTTCTGCATTTTGATCTGGAAACAAAAACATATTGTGTATTCTAAAAAAGAAAAAACAACTAGGCTGATACATTCCAAATATTATCAGTGAAATTTGGTTCTTCATTTTTTAGAAGTTTAACTTTAACAAGCGCAATTGTAAAGACTAAAACTAGATTCGTTCCCCTGGTTCCACAGGTATTCGAAAGGACCTTTCGGAGTCAGAAGATCAGAAGGAAAGTGGAAAACAATGCTTCCTTACCATAGCAGTATGAGCGAGGACGAGGAGCAGAAGATTTGGGGGTGCGTCTCATCACGCAGAGGCTTGGAGCTGAGACACTGCAGCTGTACATCTGACTTGCCTGCTCCTAAATTTACAGTCCATTTAATTAACACACAATTAACCACACCATAGCAGTAGTGTATTCTGAAACCTGATTGGTCAGAAGGTGATTAATTTGTTTTAACAGTATGGCTCTGACAAAGAGTTTTTTTTACACATTTGCATGTTGTTAAATGTTATTTATTGTTAGAAAGTGATTGCTCCTTGATAATTCCCTAAACACGTTTACTAAGCCTGTTTTACAAAAAAAAAAATTAACAGGACCAGGACCAAACATTTTTGATGGTCGTTAAGATTAAGATCATTTAACTCATTGTGGTTAACCAAAGCTATTTATTTATTTATTTATTTTTTTTGTGACGTGGTAAAACTTAAAGTTAGATCCATTACTTATTCGATGATGACAGCCAGCAACAAGTGATGTAGCTAAAAGGTAATTGGGTTTGCTTGCGACTTTTCACTGTTTTGCCTCCAGATTCATCTCCAGTCCGGTCCAGCACAGTTTGTAATTCGCCAACACTTAAACAAACCCACTGAACCTGGAAATTAACAGATTAGTTGACTCAGCTGTGTTTGAGCAGAAGAATCACACCAAACTGTGTTGGACGTCGGCCAACAGTTGACTGGAGTCGAAGATCCACTTGTGTAGGGTCTAGAACCATTTCAAACAACTGTGATAATATGAACCGGCGTTTACGTAAATTGTTTATTTGTCAATATATTGTGTTAATGTTAATTTGCCAATGTTAAATACAATGGGACGGCGTTGGTATTAGGTTGGCATTAGTTTGCACAGTATGCTTTTGATGATCGTAAATAACAATGAGTGCCACAAAAAGTAAAGTTGGGAGTTTTGGGATCTAAGATGCTAATATTTCCACCGTGAGCATGAAGCTGTTGTATCCGTCCCGATCGAAATTCTAAATCCAGTAAAAGGGCAGTGTTATGCGAAAGGTTGTTAATTATCATAAATGCTCCAAATAAAGGTTATAATTATGTTGTTTTACTGTTGTATTTCCATTATTAATTTCTTTGGATCATTTGTTCAATGTTATCTCATCATCATTCTATCAAAGTCACTCTAACTTTCAAAAACAATGTTGTCCCAACTGTGATGTCACTATGACGATATTGCAACAGTCTTCCAGTGTTAGGGCTGAGATGGCTTCTCTAAGAGCTAATTACCAGTAAAAAAAAAAACCAGTGTTTTTCACAACCTTCTGGGCAAACCGTCTCAAATAGACATCATGTGTTTTCTCTACCTGCCAACTGTTGACCACTGTACATTTTTCAGATTTATATGAAGGTGGGAAATAATTATCTGCACTCTGGCTGTAGAATTTATTTTAATTAACTTTTAGAAAAGACGAAAAAAAAACAGGAATGCACCGCTGTCTTCACTTCTTCATCAGAAGTGACTCTTTGTCTTTGTAAGGCTGCTTTCAGGGGACCCAACAGGTGAAGGTATGATGGAGTGAGATAAGGACTATAGGGAGGATGCTTTAACACCTCAAAACAAAGCTTTTGCAGTGTGTTGACTATGGGCAGAAGTGTGCAGACATTCATCATCATGTAAGATCCAACGCCCTTGTATATCAGTCCTCTGCATTTAATCTGAAGTTCAGGCTTCAGCTCTTCAACAAGCGTCTCCAAGTTACGAGCACTGTTGACTGTTGAACCTTTTTCCTGATAATGTTCCAAAACTGGTCTTTGAGAATCCCAGAAAACTATAAGCATCATTTTCCAGCTAATGGTTGACTGATGTTTCCATTCTACGCTCTTCCGATTACTCTCTGGCTCATACTGATGAATCCGTGTCTCGTCACCAGTAATGATTCTCTTTAAGAAACTTTCAACAACCGAGTAGCGGTCTAAGTTTTGTTTGCTGATAAGACCAACAGAAGTTCTAATATAACCGGAGTGCAGATAATTTTTGACTCACCCGAGTAATATAGGATTACTGCAACATTTGAACATACTATATTATGTACTTAAACTGACTAAAAACCAAAGGAATATTTATTGCACCAACTTACTTGGAAGTAAGTTGGGAGCGTGAGCATTAGCATAGATTTCTTGATTCAGCTTTTAAAAACGTTTTTTTAAAAAGCGTGCTTAAATGAGCGTTTGTTTTTCCACTGTCGCGTTCATTGACCCCTAGTTCAAGAGGGCTTTGGGCTTCGTCGATTTTATTTAAAAACCTACAGTGTAAACAGTGTACAGCATTCACAGACAGTACACACCTCCAGTGATGAGCAGAGCTGTGGCTGTGTCTCAATCCCAGCTTCCTCTTCAGTAAGTGAGGACAAAGAGCCCTCACAAGTGACAGACTTGCGCATGTTTCTAGCTCTGCTGCAGCCCAGAGCACCACCCAGTACCAACGCCATCTCCTCCGCGTCCAGATCTTCCAAACTGACACTGCCAGTGTGAGAGAAAAAAAGAGAAACCAAACAAAAGAGGGAAAGAGGTAAAGTGGTCAAACCTGTGTCCGACAATATGATCCAATTAAAAGTGCACACTGCCATGTCCATCCATGCACAGTGGGTGAATAAGTGTGTGGGTGTGAGTGTACCTGCGTGTGTCGTTGGGTGGGTTTCCCTGCACGACTGCACCCGGCTCCCAGCTGTGCCTCCTCCAGGCATCGAGGTGGGCAAGGTGGCGTGTGGCAGGAGAGCGAAAGATCACGACCCCTGACCTCACAGGAGAAATGGGTGGCGAGGGGATTGTAGAGCATGGAGAGGGAGCAGGAAAGCACCCGTGGGGGTGAGGGGAGGAAGGTGGAGAGGTTGACATCTGGACAGACACAGAAGAACAGCAAGCAATAAAGTAGAAATAAATTGCACTGTTAAATTATACAATGCAAGGCAAGGCAAGTTTACAAGGTTCAAAAGTTGCGAGCCATGCCCTCTCTTTCTGAGCACCATCGTTGGACTCTACACACACAAGTCATTACACACACATGTCTTCCAAACAACAGTCACGTCCCCTGAATCTCTGAATCACATATGACATCAGTGATAGACTCATACTCAACAATGCCAATTATACCTCAGTTCTCTTTCCAAACCTAAGCCAGACACCTAAGACAGAGACCTTTAACCTCCTGAAACAAGTGTTTCCTCTACCCTGTGGTGGGTGAGTGAGTATATACATTTACATTACATATAGGCATTTGGCAGATGCTCTTATCCAGAGTGACCTACAAAAGGTGCTTTGAAGTTTCCATCATTGAGAAGATACGTACACTGGGTTACTACTGTAGGTTGCTAACTAAGTGCCATCAGTCAAACACAGTTGGGAAGGTTTTTGTTGGAGGGGAGATTACTTGAAGTATTGAAGAAACAGATAGGTCTTGAGTCATCATTTAAAGATTGTCAAAGACTCAGCTGTACGGACATCTATAGGAAGTTAACTCCACCAGCTAGGTGCCAAAACAGAAAAAAAGTTTGGATGAATGTCTCTCTTGATCCCTGAGAGATGTTGGGACGAGGTGAGCAATGCTGGAGGATCGGAGGAAACATTGTGCGGTGCGAGATGTGATTAGAGCTGAGAGGTAAGTGGATGCAGCGAGCAGCTACAGGAAGCCAGTGCAGGGACCGGACAAGTGGGGTGGTATGAGAGAACTTGGGAAGGTTGAAAACAAGATGATCAGCTGCAGAGGGCGAATGGTGGACAGAGACAGACCTTCCAGGAGTGAGTATCCAAACTCGTTACAGATGATCTAACCAAGATTAGGCTTCTACAATAAAGAACAAAAGAAAGAAAAACACTCGGTTTGAGGACACCATCATGAGTTGTGCATTGGAAACACTGAGATGTGATTCTGTCATCAAGATGTGGTTCCCATGACAACAAACATTGAAGAACTATGTTTAGGTTTTCCCTTTTGATCCTGGCTCTGTCCCCATTTAATCATTGTTCCTTGTTTTAGTGTCCTATGCTTCATGTTACAACTCATGTCTGTGATAATGCTGAAGACATTATTTGCCATTGTTACCTTAACAAATACTGTATCAGCCTTAATGACCATTTTTAAAATTTCTCCTCACTCACTCCGTAGGGTCACTAGTAGGCGGCTTCCCCTTCAGCAGGTGCACAAAAGGTCGGGGCCACTGGAAAAGGGCACAGCTGGATAAAAATCAACGTTAATGGATCTCAGGAGGAGTGTTGTTTGAGGTCCTGGAGGTCTTCAGAGTAAAGTCGCATGGCAGATGCTAAATGCGGATGGGTGGCATGCGAGTAGGGCGATGTAACACGTCCCAGGAACTACAAAGGCCATAGAATTAAGTGCAGCCGTTTGATCTCCACATGAAGGACAGCTGCGAAGAGATTGCACAAGCTCCCGCGGCACTCACACTCTTGTGTAGTGCCAGCCTTCAGGATCATCTCGCTGAAGAGGAAACAAGGCCGCTAGGCTTAATGTTAGGGCCGCCGATCCCAGCCGGGAAAGCCACCCAGCCGCTGGATGTCAAAAGGAAATCCTGCCTGAGGCCCTGCGCCCAATGGAGAGCTGGGAGGGGCCGGTTCTCCAAGACAGCGGGAGGAGTTGCTTAAGGAGCACGCAGGAGCCCCTGCCAATGTGGGCCCACGCTGACACTCTGAACGCCGCCATCACTGCTATTATGTCTTTATGACATAAACTTATCTAATGAAAGTAAAAACATTTATTCATAGTTTTTTTTGTCTATATAGCTTGTTGGGTCAACACCCACACAAGCCAGAGCAAGATTCAAACCCGTAACTCTTGATATGTTTTTATCTACAGCGCCTGCTTTTTTAGGGTGGTCTTCCATCCAAGTACTAACCAGGCTATATATTTTTTTTTTAGTTTAGTCAGCTATTATGATTTATTCTTTTACAGCTTGAAATACTCAGAGAAAACCCACAAAGCACTAAAGAACATGCAAACTCCATGCACGCGCACAAACCCCAAGACAAGAACCTTTGACACTGGAGGTGCGTGGCCACAGTGCTAACAACTACGCCACCTCAAGGTAATAAACTGATCAGACTGTATACTACAGTGGTGTATGTTTATTGTGGTCAGAACACAAAAGAATGCTGTTGTAAAATGTTTATTATCCTGTTAATAACTCGTACATGTACAGGATCATCACACCTGTACGTCAAAAGAAAATTATTTCTACTGTTGTTCTATTGTTAAATAAACTATAAACATAAATATTGAACATAGCATGGGCAATAAGGCACAACATCATAGAGAAACACACACACTCACACACACACGCACAATCACACTCTTCGTACCGTGTCTTTTCGGAGGGGCGACTCATCGGGACCCATTCTCAGACAGATCTCCAGAGCTCCCCCTACAGCTCCCGCACCGCTGTGACCCTGCAGGTTAATACAATATTGATATCAAATTCCAGTTCCGTCACTTTTTGCGCCAGTGGCTGGTTTGAATCAACAATAAAAAACCTACTGCTAATTTTTTTTTATTCCAGCGCTAATCTGAAACTTAACTTCAAATCAGTCTGTACTACTTCGTTATCAACAGGAAGTGATAAAGCTCCTCATCAGATAATCTCAATGACAAATAAACTCAAGTCCACTGGAGCATTTCTCTCAGTAATAAACCGATTATCTTTCTTTACGCCAGTAAACACAAGATCAGGTGATCTGCTTCATCTCTTCGTTGTGTCAATAGAGAAGTGTCTGAGAATCACAAATGCCCAGAGCTATCACATGCACTCATGCTGTTACAGTTTGTTAACATAATAAGGGTGTGCACTTATAGCATTCACTCAATAACAATGTATCAACTCTCTAAAATGTACTATTTTGCAACAAAATCACATCTAAAAGTATTTGATTCATTTTTTACAAAGGTAATTTTCAATGATGAGTTGTTGTTTTTTACTGTTACAGAAAAAAAATCTGTAGCTTAGATTTTAATTTTTATTTGCCATATAAAATATAAAATATACAATTTTGTTACAATAAAATAAAATGTAAGAATGTAGAAAAGAAAGATCTGTATAAATAAACTCACAATAATCAGCAGTACGAGATGCTCATGGAGTGTGAAATGAAAAGATGAGCAGCGGTAATATTGTTCACCTTTAAAGCATCTCGAGCAATGTTCAATCCAGAAGACAAAGAGGATGCCTCGCAAGTCTCATGTGCCCAATCTTCCATCATCCTTTCCTCTCTTGCACTTTGTCTTGTCTTTTTTTTATAGCTCTAATATAGATTTGTTAATTTAAGCAAGTTTAGTTTAATTTACATTTAGGCATTTGGCAGACGCTCTTATCCAGAGTGACTTACATTTTTTTATCTCATTACACATCTGAGCAGTTGAGGGTTAAGAGCCTTGCTCAAGGGCCCAACAGTGTCAACTTGGTGGTTGTGGGGTTTGAACCTGGGATCTTCCGAACCGTAGTCCAATGCCTTAACCACTGAGCTACCCCTGGCCCCATAATAATTTATGTTGCATGGTCTTGGAGGAGCGTTGTTTTGTTTCACCGTGTACTAAACTGTATATGGTGGAAATGACAAAGCAATTAAAAACCTACTTGACTTGACCTTTAATCCCTGACTCCCACCCCATTGAGTGCATCATTTACATTATTATCTCATTATACTGTACCTGTGAGCATTAGAAGGTTAAAGGCCTTGCTCAAAAGCCCAACAGGGACAACTTGGTGGTCATGGGATTTGAACCTGGGACCTTCCGAACCGTAGTCTTGGGTCATGCCTTGACCCATTTTGGCTTATGCCCTCGTCTAAGGCTACGCTCCATCTCCATGATCTACCTCAGACATTTTTCTATGTTCGCCCAGCTCTGCTTCAGACGTTGCCCCACTGGGCAGCCCGACCTCTGCCAAGGTAACTTCTCTGTTGTTTTGCTCCAGATCGGCCTTTGACATCACTCAACCTCCCTGCTCTGCTAAGATGTCTCTGTCACTACCGTCTCTCACTTTGCAAAGAATGTCGCTCCCTCCCTCTGGATTCATGGAAAACCTACTTCCCCCTGGTGGAATTTGCTTCACCTTCTGACTCCACTTCACTTCACCCCCTCAAATTGCAGTGGCCCACACGCCTGGCTTGCATGTCGTGCCATGTCTTATGGCTTATCACCTCGTCAGCCCAAGGAAACTTATCAGCAAAGACGACTCCATACAAGACTGTTCAGAAGGCCATTTTACTCTTTTCAGAGCCCAGCGTTGGGAGTCATCATGATGGTAGTGGTAAATATTACCCATCAGCACCAGTATATAACAGCAGATAACTTGTTTAGCACCCATATTCAAGTTCCTGTTTCAGTGTCTTATTGTCCGGCTTGTTTGTTGTCATGTGTTTCAAGTCAAGTAGCATGTATAGTTTATATGTTTTTGCCTTTTTATGTTTTTAAGTTTCATATGTTATCACGTTTGTTCGTAACAAGAGATTTCCACTCGCATGTGTCTTCGAATCCACTAATCCCACAGTTAACAAGAAACAGCCAGGTACAAAGTCCTCCGTCTTGAAGACTCTCCCACGTCAGGACACTGAGAACTCCTTCGATAAATGCTAAATAAACATCAGCTTCCTTATAATGGAAGTTTCACTTTATCAACAAATTGCCACAGACACAGATTTTAAAAGACATCCAGAAATGCGACATCTGCTTTCTATTGGAAATAAACCCACCCATTTGACTAATACAAAGTTTGTTTGTGCTTTTTCTCATGCCTCATGTCATGTCAACGTGACTTCTTAGCACACTAACTAGCAGCACAAAATCACCCCTGAAACCCCCCCCCCCAACCACACACACATATACACAAACATACACAGCTACGCGAAAGCTATCATTTGAAGAATCGTGGGTTAATAAGCACGTGAGTATGGACGCGTGTGCATGCAAACTTGCAATGAGCACACCATTTAATCAGTCAGCAAACATACTGGCGATAAGCCTGTTATTACGTCCGTGCACACACAGATACAATCAAACACATACACACCTAGAGACAGAATACAGATAGATGAATAAAAGGCTCTTGGATAAAAAGTCTCACAAACAAACAATTAAACAAAAAACAACAACCATGACGATTAAATGTTTACCTTACTATAACGCTTACTGTGGAATGCAATTCAATTTTAATTAGGTTTAATTAGATTAAGTTTAATACAATATACTCTGCTAATTCAGCTAATTAGTTAAGTTTAACAATACCGAACATGCTAAATCAAGGACAATTATAATCAAATGGCACAAAAACAAATATTCATTTACTTCAGTAAAAGAAAACTTCTGCATTACTGTGTAGTTAAGGAAAACTATGTCACGATAATGTAATCAGGTTACCTCACTGTGAAAGCAGCCAGCATGCTTCTCCTTACTTCTCAACACACCCAATCTCACACTCACTATCTTTACCCCGGCTTATCTCCCCCTCTTTTCACCCTTCTGCTTTCTCCTTTCCTCCCTCCCGAATGCAGTCCCTCTTCCCATTCCTTCCTCAAACATTTGCTCTGTCTTCCTTCCCTGTGCTTCTCCCTCCCTCCCTCCCTCCCTCTAAAAATTCCTAAAATCTCAGCTGAATTTTAAACGAAAAGGCTGATGTTCTGACTCAGTATCTATTCCACAGGGTCCTGCATTTTGAATGCAGCCTTGCCTTTTCCCTAAACTTGATGTTCCACTTTAATACATCATGTTAGGCTGAAAGTCAACAACTTACCAACTTGATTCCTAGAAATGTTGCTTCTTCTTCCTGTTATTTTTTTTTCTTCTCCTCCTCTTCCTTTCTTTCTTTTCCTCCCTTCATTCACTATCCATCGATCATTGTTCTGACGTAACACTTACACCGGTGTCCCTCTCCCAAAGTGCAAACACTCGGTGGAGGCCATGATGTGTCAGGGCAAACTGTAAGACGCCCACAGTCTGCGTGAGTGTGTGTGTGTGTTCCAGGTCAGTTGAGCTTGCAGGTGCATCATGAGGACATTAAAGCTCCATTCATGACTCAAGCTACGCTTGTCTCCTTAGAAACCAGATTAGCATTGAAAACAGAGGCGGATGAATATCTATTTAATCGGGGTTCGTGTTAAACTGGAGCTCACAAACCCAGTGCTATTTTTTTAACCAGCAAGAGTTTCTTCTAAACCATAAAGCAAATTTGGGAAAACATAAGAGTAAATACAGTATATCATTAGTATCTGCTTACTGTGCTTCAGCAAACAGGGTGCCATTAAATAAAGGGGCAAAGAAAAGTTGGAAAAGAGAATAGGAAAAAAAAAACAAGACGAGCAAAAATTATAACTGCTAGCTATGTCTACGTTACGATTTTCTACCCTAATGTGATACGGATGTTTTGGGCGTTGATGGGCGAGTTTTGGCTCGCTAATCTACGACTAGTGAACGCAAAAGTCAAATTTTTGGGGTAAAGTCAACATGTTCAAGCGAGTTCAAGTGCCCTTCTTTAAGGTGTGTTACACCGCCCCCTATTGCTGGGTTAGAAAAAGATAGTTAGCTGGCCTCGAGGAAGAATGTGACAACCTTCACTCTCCCTTGTTGGTACCTGTTGTTTGACAGGGAAGAGCCATAAAGACAGTTGGGAATTTGCCATGAATAAATTAGGGAGAAAGTTGGGGGGTATTGGGGGGTGGGGGGTATTGGGAGTGTCTAAAGTGAAGTGAAACTAACCATCTGTTATGTCCCATAAACTTTCCCCTTCACCTCTCTGTAAATTTGATTCTCATACCGCCACAAAAATGGCAAACGTTTAAACAAAAGAAATAAGTTCGAAAAGAACCAGCGCTTGTTTTTGTTCCCCAATCTTCACTTATTCAGTCCGTTTTGTTGAATCTGTACCTGCACAGACTCCAATTCCCAATCTGATCTTCAGCTGTTGTTTGGTTTCCTTGTTCTACATTCACAGATGCTTTTCTGCTCACCGCGGTTGTAAAGAGTGCTTATTTGTTTATATTACTGTAGCCTTCCTGCCAGCTCAACCCAGCCTTCTCCTCTGATCCTGCTCAAAAGAACTGACGCTCATATGATGTTTTCTTTTTCTTCCCCATCATTCTACACACTGAAAAGTCTACACTGGAAAAAAACAACAGATCTGTTCTATGGGCAAATAACTTGCTCATGGTATGCATTTATTTGTAGAAAGAAGTATTAACGTGGCAAAACAGTAATACACAGTATATCTAGGAAATAGGCTTCGTACACTGGACACGCTGACAAACAGACTTTACTGAAAGTGTGTGAGGAAATCTGTTGCCTCAAATCGTTTAAGTTTTTTAACAAAGTTATTTTTTCGAAATTTTATGTTGTCTTTAAAACGTGCAAAAATTTAAGTAAAATGGACTAAATGTAAAAATGAGTAATTACTACTTAAAGCTAATTGTAGTGTATGTTTACACTTCAATTTTTTCATTGTTCAATTTTATTTATATAGCGCTTTTAATAATGGTCAGTGTCTCAAAGCAACTTTATAGAACTAAAAGAAATTTTTTAAACTACAATTTGTCTTGCCATTGCAAAAGAATTCAATTTTAAAGTCGATTCATATTAAACATACTATTGCAATGAGTGATAACCATTTAATAATAATTTATTGTATAATAAATAATAAATGTACGTTTGATTAAGTCCTTTGATCTTGAACCTAGTTCAATTCATCCACTATTTATTAGTATTGTATAAGATCACTGATTAGTTTGTGAAAAATTTAAATACTGATTTCATTTTAAAATAATTTTCAGGTGATAAATAATGTTTAGTGGATAAATACATTTGAATATAAAATGATACGTTTAATAGTTACGATTTAAATTGCGATCACAGTTCAGTATGCGTCAAAATAATCGCAATGCATTTTTTTTATCAGCTCTACAATTAACCAAATATAAGATTATTAAACCTATTTCTAGACATTTCTTCACTATTTTAAGCATACATTTTCTGTTCTATGGGCAGATAATTTGCTCATTATATGCACTTATTTGTAGAAAAAAGCAAAATGAGTGAAATTACATTTAAAAATGTAAAATTTTAAATAGTAATATACAGTATATCTAAGAAATAGGCTTTGTACACTGTGCGCGCTGACAAATAGACGTTACTAAAAGTGTGTGAGGAAATCCGTTGACTCGAATCATTTACAGTAGGTTTTTTAAGACTGAAGTTGTTTGTAATTTTATATTGTCTCAAAAACATCCACAAATTTAAGTAAAATGGACTAAACACAAACTTAAGTAGTTACTAAGGATGTTTTCACTACAATTTATGTTACAGCAGCTTATTACAGCACATTGAAACTCGCTTGACACATTCCAGCTTGTTATAAGGCAGAGTCAGCCGTAATACAGCATCCCTGTAACAGTCCAAGTGTCAGCTCGACAGTGTCGGGCTTGAACCCCCAACCTTGTTTTAACCGAGCTTATATTTCCAAACCTCACTTGTACACTATTTGTACAGTACATCTAGTTCAGTAGCATCCATCAAACAAGACTTGCCTGAGTTAACCACTGGCGATCTGAATCAGAGGTCCAGCCAGTTAAAAAATTATAACCATTGTACAATACATTACGATTGGTTCAATAATGCAATAAAAAAAAAGTTTAAATGTTTGCTTAAGTGGTTTGTAGAAAATATTTTGTTTTACCAACAGTGTGATGTAAGGTTTGTTGTAATCTTTAATATGTAATAGTAGATGTATTTGACTAGATTTCAGATATTTTTACTTGTTCAGTTGACATTTCTTTCCCTCTATTCCAGTATGTGATGTGGTGATTAACTGAATCTTGAAATGTGCATAATTTTAATGCATTATGTTGCTGCTATGTGTTTGGTTGCTAAATCTTTGCATAAATACAGTACACCACCTACTGTAGCACTTGCCTTCATCCACTATGCACCTTTTGCACTGTCCATAATATCTTCGCAATATCCGCGACGCCATCGGACAGCAGTCCTCCGCGTTTAAGCTGAATTTCAGGCTTTAACGAGCGCCTTTTTTCCTGATGATGTTCCAATACTTCTGGCCCTTGAGAATCCCAGAGAACTGTAAGCGTCGATGAATTTCCCAGCTGATGGTTGACTTTCTAACTTATTCTACAGGATGTTTCCGTTCCATACGCTGCCGCCGTTCACTCTTGGGCTCTCAGGTGAATGCGTGTCTTGTCACTAGTAAAGATTCTATTTAAGAAACGTTCACCTTCCTCCGAGGTATGGGTCCAGATTTTGTACATAGAAATCCAAACGTTTCTGTTTATGCTCATCCGTGAGTTGTTTCGCCACCTGGTACACCCTCAGACCACAAAATAAAAAATTACTGCACGCTGCTCTTCATAGGTGTAAATCACAAGTGGGGCATCCATTTTTGCTCAGCTACAAATAAACTGGTGTAACACGTTTACACCTGCACGGCACCGACTGGAGAGAGAGTAGCCTTGAACGGAAAGTGATAATAAGACGATGCGGCCGACAGAAGTTTTAATATAACCGGACCAGAATTTTTGACTCATATACTGCTTTATGTCCTATTTTAAATATCTACTGCACCTTCAGCAGATAAAACATATGAACTCATGATGTTATTTACTGTAAACAGGCCACTTCTGCACTTCTGGTTAGATGCTAATGGCATTTCACGTGTACTTTGCACAATGAATCCAATCAAATCTAATCTAAATTAACAAATATAACCTGCAACAACACAATCTACATGTGGTAACCTGTTCAACAACTCAGCTGACACGATCTCAGTATCCTTCTGACTATCATAAAAGCACTAAATATAGAGAAAAGTCTAGAAAAACTCACCACTCATCATCGTCCTCCCCCCTGACCCTCCAGTGGGTTTGTGCTGAGATTTTTTTTTGTGTTCTTCACCTCTGCTACAGTGGGTCCATCCCCCGGTCACCTCCTGTGCCGTCACTCGCTCCGTGACCGTAAACGCGCCCTCCCCCGTTCCTCTTTTGTGTAGGACTTCTCCCTTCTCTTTTCTTATTCAGTGAAAAAGAGGGCGAATGTTAACACTAGGGGGTCCTAAGTAGGTCTGCTAAAAAACGTTTAAAAAGTTGCTTTCATATAAAAAAAAATACGAGATCTTTTATTTAATAACTTAAAAAGAGTCGAGAAGAGTTCATTCATCTCGTTCTCATTCTCATCAAAGGAGTTCGTTAAAAAGTAACAATTCTTTTTTTTTTTTCAGACGAAAAAAACGGCATGTGGTGCGCACTAGTAGAGAACTGATCGAGAACGTAGGTCTACGCTAAAGTTCTTGCTCTGTCCTGGGTTAGGATCAGCTGCTTGGCCGTCCTTATGTTTTGACGCCTCTCCCACTTGTAAGTTCTCCGTCCTGATGCCAATAAACCCCCCAAGCGGCTCATTACCTCACTATCATTTCCTTTTACGGCTTTATCTCGGCTAGCACGCACCACACACACTTCCAAACACAAACGGTTCAGGGACACTATAAGCAAGAGATTTCCATGAACAAATCTGTTTTTGTTTTTTTCTCTTCATCAACTTTCTAAGATCAAATTTCCTATTCATCCCGTTTTCCCCCCCTAAGAGCTGGTAAAGAAAGGTTCAGTTTTGCAAATGCTGGAGTCACTAGTGAGAGTGCTTGTACTCAGACATGTTACAACCGAGTCTACTTTTATTGTCATTCCATCCATAGACGGGTGTCGAGCCGAACAAATAGAAAAGGAGCGAGCGCAACAAAAACCCAAGCCGAATGCGCGGCTACAAGCAGACACATGATGCGTGATAACTGAAGTGCATGATGATTCAAATGGAAAGGAGTCATGTTTATCACGTTCTCTTCTGTTCCCGGCTCGATCCCTCGTTTCCTCTGGAGCTGAACTCTTAACTTAGTCTCTCCATGAGCTCATGCTTTTTTAAATACTGTAGGAAGCTATCACTCACATAGCAGGAGGTTCAGGCTCAGATTTAGCTTTAATAATGTAGCATCTCACAAATGGAAACCTCAAATTAAACAATTTCTGGCTAACAATTGTTGTTTTCAAATTAAATCGTCATGTTTAGATAAATGGTCGATAAATAATTGCATGCATGATGATTTAAAATAATTAGTCCCTCACAAATCTACTGTAATGAACCTGACAATTTATAATAAGTAAATTGTTATATAATGTGTTATTTTTCATATTCGGTACGCAGCTTTAATATAGCAAACAATATTAAACCATATAATAAAGGTTTTAATATTATTATTGGTGTCATCTAATGGCTGAATGTATGCTTCCATGCTCAAAACTCAAAAAGTTTTACATGTTAAATCCAATCAAGAGATTTATTTCAAAATAAGCTGAAAAAATATATATATAAGAGCCCACTGCAAAATAATTCTTAATTTTAATTTAATCATTTTTTTCCTTACAGATGCATGTGTTGCTGAGAGGATCAGTTTTGTTTCATTTTTTTTTTTAGGAAATGTTGACAATATTTCTCCTAAATTCAAAATATAACCATTGTTACTTAGAGTGTATATTTAAAGGAAATGACATCATCACAACACATCAAAAATAACCTAAGATTATGCTGTATTTGCAGGGCTTAATAACACAGATAAAAAAAAAAAATGCAAATAATTTTTAATTAATAACATGTTTTTTATGCCTTCTGGCGTGCTCTCCACTGGTTCTTCACATTGCTGTTGGGTAACTTTATACCAGTCTTGATGGTGTGTGACCCTCCATCATCCTCTTGATGACATTCCAGAAGTTTTCTGGAGTAAATTTGTAGTGGTCTCTTTTTTTTTCCAGAGCTGTTTTTTAAGTACCATCATGAACCATTTATTTTTCTTAATAAAGCAGTATGACGCACTTTTCTTAGTTATTTCACCATGCTTGAAAAATCATCTTGTATATTCTCATTAAATAAGGAATAACGGTGGGAATTAGTGGATTTTTTTCCCCTCATCAATTGACGGAAGCCTGTGGTTCAAATGGTCAGTTCTCCCAGCATCTCAGTTTCGGTCCTGTCCCTTCACTGTCCACTATACAATGTTCTCACAGATCATCCTTCACCTCAGTGGATTCCACGTTCCTTTCCGATGCTTATGTGGGCAACGGGTTAAGGGCCTTGACCGAGGGTCCAACAATGCAACCCGGCATTGGTGGGGCCGAAACCCTGACCCTCCCACAATACATTAGTTCCTTAACACAACTATCAAGCATTCATCGTAATAGAGAATAGGAAGACGTAATGTAGAGATTTAATAAATACAGTTTAACTCCCAAGCTATGGATTAGACACATTATCCTCATGCCTGGACACTTCAAAAGTTGCTCAATTAAAACTTTTTGAAAAAGTTCAAAGGAAAACCACAGACCTGGCAACATAGCGATAAGGCGGTCTTTTGATGTTGTCAAGGACGCATCGGGACTCCTTACTGTTTACACTACAAGTGATGTGGTTACATGTGTCCCAAAGTTCCTCGCGTGTTCCCGAGCATTCAGGACATAAAGACCGGATTTTAAACATGTTCACACCTGTATCCGTTAGGGCTCCAACTACCTACGATGCATATTAATACCGTGCATGAACTGAGCCGTGGTAAACCTTAATTACATGGTTGCTACCTCTCTCTGGCCCCTTCATGAAGTCTAAGTTCCCCCACACAGTTTAATCACTGGCTCTTCCACTAGAAAAAAAAAAAAAAAAAGCTTCAGTTTGCACACACTGTAATGTCTTCACAACTAAATTGCTCAACGGCAAATGGACACAGAGACCGACAACAGATGTTCTTGTTTATGCACACACAAGTGTCTCACTATCCTTATGAGGACGTTTCACTTACATGATTACTAACACCAGGCCAAAATCTAACATTGACCTTATTACCTAATAACCAAAGAAAAAAGTATAATTCCCGCCTTTTTTTTTTTTATACATCTATACACTGTCACTGTTTTAGGAGGGTCTAAAGTCTGCATCAACTTTACAATAAATCTAAAATTATCGAGATCATCATACAAATGTTAATAATACACTAAGACAACCCGAGTAAACACAACATGTAGTTTTAAATGACTTCATGCTGGAGTCCGTAAACCATAGAAATGTAACCCTCTCCAGACCCTCGTCAGTTACTGTACTTCCTTATTTATATCTCTTTTTGAATTGCATTAGCTTTTTGAGATGTTTTAACGTGACTTACTTTGTCAGAAAGGTTATATTTAGATGACTTATTAGTTTCAGAAGATCTGGCAGTAATTAGGCCTGTGTGTGGCAGGTGAAATTTTTTCTTGGCTTTCGAAAAATCGCAGTTTATTCATGATTTAGCAATGCGATGAGAAAAATACTTTCAACTTTATTATGTTTTAACTTGCTGGTGCACCTTATCTACAGTTACTTAAGTTCCCACCTAAATACATAATCATCATGTACACGTACATAGAAACAGTATATTCTTATTATGTTTCAACATTTGTACCGCACCTTAAATTGTAAACAATGATTCATCAGTTTAGGCGACAGGGTCCGGGTTCGATTCCCGTCTCTGTGTGCATGGAGTTTGCATGTACTCCCCATGCTTGGTGGGTTTCCTCCGGGTACTTCAGTTTCCTCCCACATTCCAAAGACATGTGAGTGTGTGTGTGTGTGTGCCCTGTCGTAGATTGGCACCCTGTCCAGGGTGTACTCCGCCTCGTGCCCTAAGACTCCTGGGACAGGCTCCAGGCCCCTGCGACCCTAAATACAGGATAATAATCAGGTTTTTTTTTTTTTTCACTTTACCCTTTTCTCATTGTGATTTTTGCTTGTTGCTTATATGAAGGGCAATCTGTGAACCAGCTGCTGTAACATTACAATTTCCCTTTGGGATTAACAAAGTACTCAATCAAGCACAGGCAGTACTGAACCTTCAAACTTAAGCCCTAAGTGAAGTTGTATTGCAAAAAAAAAAAAAAAAACGAAGAGTAGAAACCAGAGCTATGTTTAATAGTGAAACTAAAAGCATTGTGGTAAGCACACAATGTAATGAGAACTCGAGGGATTAGAGAAAAAAGGTTATGTCCAGATTAACCCTATTACAAAGCAATGGGTGCGTCAGGGTAAAAAGAGAAGTGCATGTATAATATCCACCCACTGTACAAGTCTCTGGAGACAGTGTTATGATCCGGGGTTGCTTTAATCGCTCAGGTCTCGGCTCGGAAACGTTATGCGGCGATAAAATGAAGTCAGCTGACGTACTGAGTGACCAGGTTATCATATGTATGTTACGACACGGGAATACTGTCTCATCACTCACTCATCCTGTTTACAGGGTCACGGGGGGGTCTGAAGTCTATTTCAAAAGATTTAGGGCACAAGGGTGCCAGGGCACACACACTACGGGAACGGCAATTAGCCTAATCCGCATGTCTTTGGACTGTGGGAGGAAAACGGAGGACATTTATCAAGCACAGGGGAAACATGCAAACTTGGTGCACACAGACCCTGAAGCGGGACTCGAACCCGGCCCAAGGAGGTGTGAGGCAACAGCGTTAACCACTATAACACACACACACACACGAATCCCAAAAGGCCCTGGATGATTGAAAAAAAAATAGTAATGAAAAAAATCATTAGAAGAACAAAAGGGCACATTTATGACATCACAAACAGCATTATCAGAGCGATGACGTCATAGCTCTGGCGTCATCGTGCTGTGGTCAAAGTTCTCGGATCCTAATAATAATACAAATGACAATCATTTAAAAGTTTGTCAGCTTTTATTTTCTATAAACATCGCACATGAAATTCATGAAGTGTAGCAGTTGTCATGGTAACGGGTATTCCGCCTGGTGGAAAAGCGTTTTTAAGTTCATGATGTTTTTTTTTTTTTTTGTGACCTTTAGAAACCGAGAATCTGTTTACATTATGCTTCTGTACATTAATTTTCACTAGTGTTTAAACTTCCAGGAAGCTCGTTAAAGTATTTTTCAGACACGGTCTTCTACATGACACTGTAAAAGTGCTCAGTCACGCCTTTAGTGTCGGCTTAGTGTGTGCAAGTGCTAAAGCAGCATTTTCTGTCATTTATTTATATCGAATGTACTATTTCTAATGTAAGGATAACGTTACCTGTAACGCTTCTGGAAATTTCTCCAGGTGTCTCGTGCGCTCCCTGTGATCCCTCGTTAGTCCAGCGAAATGAGCTCATTAATTAGTTAGTTCATTCATTCATTTAAAAAAAAGTCCTCAAAAGCCGCTGAAAAGTATTCTTCTCCCGAAAAAAAGTTCTCTGTTCATGCTGTGTGCTCCTCTTCATCTTTACTTGAATAGAGCAGAGGAGGGATGTGTTTAACCACACACTATTTGTCGAGGTTGCCAGATTGACCATTACTGCTTCGAATCACACCTAACAGAGTATTACCTCAGAGTAATGAAGTTCATCAGTTAAAGCCCTGATTTAGTTTATCAGCATGGTGTCTATAATACATTCTTGAGAGCTGAACCAAAATTCAAGTAACTGTTTAAAAATTCAATAAAACAAGGGTAAATATAGACTATATGGACAAAAGTACAAGTACTTGTATACAAATGAAAGAACAAATACTGTCATTTGTAAATAAATACAAATAAAAGCAATGTCGTGTTCACAGTGGTTGATCTGGTGGATTGTTTTTCATGCCGTTATTTGATACAACAGTACTCTTGCTTGTGCAATATTGCTTAATTATGTTGTCAGGCTTATCTTGCTGGTCTCAACAAAATAAGAACATCCCTGTTTTTCTTTTCGTTTTTTGCAATATAGGACAAATCAGTCTATTGACTTATGTTCTTCTTCTTCTATTTACATGCAGAATAAACATCGTAAACTTAAAATAATCTGTGTAACATACAGTATGCATGAGTACTACATAGATTAACATCGCTATGGTACTACACATACCAACATAGTCACGTATGGACTTGTCTCATTTTGTGTGTATGCCCTGTATGTGTGTGTACATTTTTGCATTGCGTGATGTATGTAGATTTGGGGAAGCTGATATTATCCCAGGCAGATCTTTATTAACATTACACAGTATCAAACAATACAAGTCTGACATTTTACAATAAAAACAAACTCATGCTCTTAATTGCATCCTTACAATTTATGAATCGAAATACAAAAATAAAAGAATAAAGACAAAAAACAACAACACTAGACTCAAACCGCACAATTCAATACTGCTAAAGAAAATCCTGTAAAAGTAAAACTGCTGTGAAATTACAGCTTCATTAGTCAGTATCACTCGTGCATTACGGAAAGCTCACAATTTGGATTAAATTAAACACTACAAAAACGAATGAACAAAAATACACATATTTGGTTATATAGACATAAAATATATCATAAGAAAATAATCTGCTTAACATCCATGCAAAAGACCTGCACTTTTCAAAATGGAAGACTTTCCAAAAAAAAAAGTCCCTTAATACAGATCACTATTTAGCAAATTTGTCATTTTTAACAGTCCAGACTGAATAAGTGATTAAATGTATCTACTGTATGTCCATCTAAATTATAAGACTTGCCTGACATGGCTGATTTCCAGCCTGTTGAACGATATCTTAAACAACACAATGTGTTAATTTTGTGATAAACAATGTACAGTAAGTGTAATAATTAAGATGAACTTTCATACCAGGTAAGACATTCTACCGTTACAGTGTACAATTAAATTGTATTGTTACTGTTAGGCGACATGGTGGCAGAGTGAATGGACAATTACTGTTGTGCTGTACAGTATAAATAATAAAATATTACCAAATATACCATTATATTTACAATTCAGTGTAGGCTTGCTTTGTCCGCTGTAAATATTCCTAATATACACAATATATGTGTTTGTTGCTTTAAAAAACGACTTCTTCATTGCATTACTTATCGCAATATACTGAAAATGTAAGCTTACTTACTATAGTCCTATAATTGCCCCCCATTAAATATTAACATGCTGTGTAACTTGCTGACTGTTTATTGTTTAACAATTGTCTGGTACAGTTATAAACTATTCCCAGTTTTCTGCACAACACTCCAGTCCACTAGGTGACAGTATTTCATCTTTTAACTGCCTGAAACTGCCTCAAAAGAAAGGATAATTTTGCAAAACAAGCGTATTTTATAGCGCTTGCAGAAAAAATAAATGGAAGCAGATTATATTTTGTGCAGAAGCTGCAGTATATTTTTCAAGCTATGTGGCAATTTTTTACATTTTTAGTATACTGACAAAAGATCAATTAAATTGCATAATCGATAGACTTTGCGATCCAGTGGTACCTCGGCATACGAAAGCCCCGCCTCACGAATTTTTGCCTTAAGAACTAAAATTTTGCAAGGAATTAGCCTCGGCATATAAAACGTATGTCTGGAAGCCGTTCAAAATTTGTTTGCATCGGTGGAAAGCCAAGTGAAATGTGGTTTTGTTTTTTGGGGGGGGGAATTTTGTGCAAGATTTAGTAGACAAAGCACTATTGATCCCAAGATTGTTAGCAAGGACAGTAGAAAGAAGAAACCAGAGTCAATTTCAGTTTGGTTTTTAAAGCAGCCGGTGCCAAGAGAAAATCATAAATTTAGGTTAAGTGATGTTTAATGTCTATTTATTTAATATTTTACTTCATTTACATACCATTTCTAAATGTTTTTGGTTGATTTTATATACAATGAACATGGTTATAGTGTTGGACATGAGTAATAAAATAAAAGTGTCAAAATAAATGCCAGGTTCCAAACCCAACAGCAACAACGAGGAACTTCAACAAGGCTTTGCAAGCAGTTCTCCTGGCTTAATCGTTAATATAATGCATTTAATCCACCCATTGCATATTGAGTCCATTTTTTACAGACGCCGGTCACAAACTTTTCGTTGGTCGTGATTTACCTACCTCTCCCCGGCCCCTGGTGTAAGCGATTCTTCGTTCTAGCCCAGAACAAAGTGCTGGTGCTGCCACGGAACCGTTTCTTTTTTTTCAGGTCTTAATAGAGCAATCAATATCTAACTTGTCTTTCGACAGCGAAGGCCTCTATGAAGCACACAAACAGCTGGACCACATCGCATTCGAGAACTTACAGATGGACGCTGTTATATTATATTAGGTCAGATCTCAACATAATAAAATATTTTTAAGATTTCGGTCCGAGCTGTTACGCAGAGCTTATCACAATCATGATCTAAACAATGGTGAACCTACTGATACTGACAAACAATCAGAATCTGTATTTCTAAAGCAAGGCAACTGTGCCAAATTCTGCATAATGCCAACTGCATTCCAGCAGAGTAAAACCACTCACTCGTCTCATTCCAGGAGGCAGAACAGCTGAACCTTTTCAGTTTCTGTTGCAAACCTGCAGCAAATGTTACATTTATTTCCCCAGTTGGCTCAAAGCAGTGTTTGTTTCACGCCCTGCTACGAACAAACAGCTTAAGAGGAAGGATACTAACAGACAGCAAGCACTATTCCACATAGTCTGAAGTCTTAATGCAATACTAACGCCACTATGCTGGTCTTTTGGCAAAGGAAAGGATTCAAAGATGATCCAATTCCAACTCATTTGCACATTGATCCATTTGGTCCACCATTAGTGTCTGGCAAAAACAAGAATTTGACGTACTAGCCTGAGGATAGAATAGCTCAACAAGTTGCGACATTATGAATAGACCACATGTCTGCTAGAATTATAGTCTTCCTTTTTTTTTCTTTTGAAGATTGATATGCTTTAATGAACATTCATTCAGTAGTGTAGGTTTACCATTGACGAAAAAAAGACCTGAAATATTTTAAAGAACAACTCTAACCAAACTAAGAATAGAAAAAACATCAGGTGGCTTTGCTATTTGTATGTAACAAGGAAACAGGCACATGAGAACATCCCTGGCGGTGTGGAATGTGAGTTACTAGAAAGACGAGACTGGGTTGTATGTAGTCCATGGTACAAAAATATTCTATCCGATCTAATCGCTGCAATAGTTGCATTGGGTTTAACGAGATACTGGTGATATTGGTTTGTCTGCATACCGTAAGTCAGGCTGTTTGCATAAGCTTAATTTTTGATTCCTGCCTAAAAGTTCGATATTGTGATGTAAAACCTAAGTGATGTTACCTTAAGTTACATTGTTCCCATTCACGCTAGTCCTGGGACCTAAACCGATCAGCATTCCACAACGGGCGGCTAATATAGGAATGCATAAACACACAGTGTGATAATCCTCAGCTGGAACTTTTGGCTTCGAGCCAAACACACACACACACACACACACACACACATATGAATAAAGCAATATTTCTTAAAAAAAAAAAATAATAATAATAATAAAAAGATGGTTATATTTTATGTCAGTTAAGGCACACAACTTTAAAACACGTCTGTCCGTTCCGGAAGGCATTTTATCAAGTAAAGGTTCCTTTGAGATATTCAAGTTTGGTGCTTTATGAGCACAGATGTCAGGACCCAGACAATTCCAGGATGTTCGGATCATATCCAATCTGACTCGAATGTTGACTTTCCTCCGGATTTTTGAGTTGTTACAGAAGTGAGGAACTCTTGCAGCCCAGAGAGAGACAGGATTAAATGCGATATTAACGCGAGCAGTTTTGGCACCATCGACGCACTTAAGAGACTTTGCTGTAGTCCATGTGTATGTGTACAAAAAAAATACAAGATATATCCGTATCGGCATGCATTCTAACTATCTGGCATTCTTACGAGTTAGAATGCGCAACAAACTAGCTGGCTAACTGGAACACTACGTATAAGCAAATGTTTTGATACGAGGTCGTATCGAAAGGTTTCAAGACTAGTTTCGTAACACGTCAACAGATGGCAACGCAAGATCACAAGATACAGGGAGCACCAATCTTTCATAAGTCAGCGTGCCAAAAGACATTGTTCTGTGTACATCGGGAGCTGGTGCTATACTTAACCACGTCTGCGTTTTCACAATGGACAGGAAGTTAGAACAAAGAGCAAATGTGAAATTGTGTGTAAAATTGGGCAAATCTGCCTTAAAGACCGTTAACATGATTCGGCAAAATGTTTACGGTGATGCTGCAACGAGTCGTTTGAGGTGTTTTGAGTGGCACGCATGCTTCAAGAATGGAAGAACGTCACTGGAAGACGACGATAGATCCGTTGAAAATCGTTACCCACCCTACTCGCCAGATTGTACAAAGTATTCTCTTGTAAACAAAGCAATCTTGAAACCTTTTTATACCACCTCGTATATGAAATATTTTTAATGTTGCTGTTTAAAATTTAAAAACATCTTCATTTGCTTCCTTGTTTGAAATGGAGAGCTCAAAAAGCTCTTATAGTCTATAGTGATTTGATGTAATGGCACTTGAGATGCTGTTTCCCAAAGGAAACAGGCGATGGGAAAAAGTTCTGGAGCACGGCTCTGGGGGTTTATGAGACGGTGACGTGTCCTGTGTCCTGGGCACATCAAGCTGAATCAGCTTTATTTATGTAGCATTTCAGAGGTATCTGTCTTTGAATAATCTTGCATATCACTTTAAAGAACGTTTTGGGTTTGGTCCACTTTTCCAAACTTTCGTCTCCTGGTATAGCAGGAAACGCTGTGGGTTCAAGATGAGTAGGACAATTCCTTCAGTCTGTAAAGCTTGACGCTTCCTGGTCTGCCCTGCAGATCGCTGCTCTATTCTAGGAAGTGTTGCTAAGTCGGCGCCGGAAGAGAGAGGCGGGTTTTGTCTCTATGTCTTCTTGATCACTCTCGCAGTCTCTCTAAAGGATGAGAATAAACAGACATGAGGAAGAAAAAGAGAATTGGAGAGACGGTAAGGAAAGTCAAATGCATTTGTTTTTTTGGGGTAATTAGTCGTAGTTTTAGACGAAACAAAAGTACAAATTTTTCAAGTAATCCAAACATCTATATGAATGAAAGAAAGGTTTCGTCTGTACATTGTTTAAAACTCGCTCCTTCAATGATCTCTTTACGTTTTATACGTTGGAGAACACAAAACCAGACCAATCTCTCTTTCTGTCTGTATGTATGTCTGTGTGTCTGTATGTCTGTCCAGCCAGATCTTGTCACAGCATCACACAAAACTGGCTGGACAGAATTTAATGTAACTTTGACAGTTCTTAGGTATCTGCCTAAAGTTCAACCTGCATCATAAAGGAAAGCAAAATGTTGAGTTAAGGTGAAATTATTAACACTTATGTGCCAGATTATGGGCAGTTATGGATGTTTTGAAAGCGTACTACGCATACATCATTCGTGGACGTGTCTTAAACCGACCGCTGGACAGAAATTTTTGGCAGTACTTAAATATCCAAGTTTAACCTGCAGCAGAAGTGAAGTCAAAATGTTGAGTAAAAGCAACGTTATGAACAGTTATGTGCCGGATTTAATAACTGCTTTAAAATAAGCTACAGAAAAGCTAAACTGAATATTTTTACTGGAATTAGTTCGTATTTTCACAACTAAAATACCAGCGTTGAAGTGGTACTGTACAGTATAAGTGAATTTTAACATGCTGTAGTAGTTTTAAGAGAAAAGTTTATCTTTTTTATCATCTTTATCCGTTTTACTTTTTCCATTCCTCATCTGTGATTCACTCTCCGATTACCGAACAGGGAGTGTATTTGGGTGACGACGAAAGAAGTACAACTTGGGCTTCATCCTGTAATAATATCAATATCACTGAGTACATTAAAGCGGATCAGCTTATTTTTAGCTTTAACTTTTTAACTATTATCTTTGACCGTCAACGACTGGTGCTTTAGCTAGAAAAAATAAGAATCAAGTTAAAAAAAGACACATAAACACAGATGAAAAATATAATGAATTAAAGCTATAATAGTATAACAAAAAAAAATAAAAATAATAATAATAATAATAATAAATATCATACAAATAGTTAAAATTCAAATTGTTGTTTTTATTTTAAAGTGCTTCATATTTCTTAATTGTGTTTGTATAAGACAAGAATTATACGGATTTATTAATATTTATACTTAAACAGCTGTAAAAGTATTTTTTTATATTATTATTATTATTATTATGATCACTTGTTTTGCCATCTTACCAGTTCTTGTGTTTCCAAAGCTGTAGGCTTACACACCAGCTTGAGCTTGCACAGGCGATTGCAGGCCGACACCATGTTATAGGACATCTACAAATAAAATACAATATTAGCAATTACAGTCAATTTTATATCAGAAACTACTGACCAAAAAAACATTGCTGTCGACTAATTCATCTCCGACCCACCAAATCACACCCCATATACAGTGACTACACCGTCATCCTAACATACAGTACACTTCTGATATAAATCAGCTTCAGCGCCTTGTTTAATCTATGTGCGTGTTATCTAACAGAACCATGACCTGGAGCCCCAAAGGTCAAAGCGAAAGTAAGGACAGCATTAGTCGAAGACACAACCAAGAGGCCATGGGGACAAACATGGGCTAGAAAAAGACAGAGCTGAACAAATACAACATGAAAAAGCTCAAGTGGGGTAAATATTGTCCTTAAGCAATGTATTCTATATATGGCTGTCAATAGTAACGCATTAATGCATGCGATTAATCTTGTGTTGATATTTTTTCTACTGCAAATTAATCATATGACTAAGTATGACCCCAATGGCTCCCCCATGGCTTCCCTAATGGCCATAATGGCTTTCCGTTTGATCATTTTAAAATTGCGATTAATCATGATTAATCACAACCAGATAAATTTTTTTTAATCGATTGACAGCACAAATTTATACAGATTGCAATTTATTTACATTTAAAAATAATATTCCATAAATGAGGTGACTTTGGTTGACGTAGACGCCTACAGCATACGCGAGGAGCGTTCGAGTCAAACCGGGACTTTTGATTGTGCAGAAGAACACAACACAGTCATGTGATTCAAAATAAAAAGCAATGAAACTTTTTTTGATTCAGTAGAGTTACGATATAAACTCCTTCTAACAGATCTGTTCTAATAATATTACTGCATACAGTTAAATAAATGTACAAAATAATCTCAGTGACTACAGTGATTTTCTTTTTATAGTTAACCCTCCACACCCTTGCAAAAGTGTGCATAAGGTGCAATTCCGATCTTAAAAACCTAATAGATATTGAACAGATTGTAAAACTGCTGAAAGAAGATGAATCAGAGAGCTTTATCTACCCAAGAAGTTAAACAGAATCGGCGTGCACACCTTCTGCAGGTGATGTTTACGCAAGTGGTGCTGTTGAATGTGTGGTGATTCAGAGCCAAGAGCAAACATGACCCACCTTCCACTTTCTCTTAGCGTTAAACATCCTAAAGTTCTTCATGTTGATGGAAGAGCGATTCCTCTTCGCAATCTGTGTCCTGGTCAGAGGCTGGAATAGACGTCATATTGAAACGTCATGTACCTGAGGAGATTATTCTCAGGGAAAATGGTGTGTGTGTGTGTGTGTGTGTGTGTGAGTGTGATGGGGTAATTCTTACTTTAATCCAAGGATGAATCAGGCATGCCTCGGCAGTCATCCTTTCACTGGATCACACACACACACACACACACACACACAAACATGACAGATAATCAACCATGATGCAATAGTAAACCTTAAAAATATCAATTAACGAAATCTCCTACATTTCCACTCATTTCCACTTTGATATGGAATATCAGCCCCCTGCTTCTGTGGTTGAATCCTAAATAGTATTAAATGCGCTAGGGTGTACAATCCCTTGTGATTCGGCCAAGGGAGTGGGTTCACTGGACAATTTTGCCTAAGAACACAGCCATGAATAAAGAACGGTACAAAAAACATCCTCCAAGAGCAACTTCTCCCAAACAAGAACAGTCTGGTGACAAACAATGCCTTCTCCAGCATGATGCTGCTCTTTAACCATATGGCAAAAATGACAACTAAGTGGCTTGGAGAACAAAACGTTGACATTTTGGGTCCATGGCCAGGAAACTCCCCAGACCTTAATCCTATGGAGAACTTGAGGTCAATCCTAACACAAACTTCAAGCATTGATTATGCAAGGATGGGCTTCCATGAGTCAGAAGTTGATTGACAGCAAAGGTTGAATTTTGAAAAAGAAGGGGCACGACTGCAAGCAACATCTACACCCTGATTACTGTGTAATAATACAGTAGCTTGCACATACAGAAAACAGTGACGACATCAACAACTGGTACACGTCATATTTTAAACAAACAGTATCATTTCTTAGTTTATTATCCACCCTTGTGTAAGACTGATAATAAAGTGCAGAACCTTACCGTTAAGCTAGACATTTCCTAACGGCAAGGATGAAGGATTTAAATGTTTGCCAGATTGTCTTACCTCTGCTCGCTGACTAGCAGTTTCTGGATGAAGTCTTTGGCCATACAGCTGG
Organism: Clarias gariepinus; assembly: GCF_024256425.1. Lineage (NCBI taxonomy): Eukaryota > Metazoa > Chordata > Actinopteri > Siluriformes > Clariidae > Clarias > Clarias gariepinus. Next base: position 15,621,000 of record NC_071127.1, on the reverse strand, counting down.
TTTGGCTGAAGTAGCGCGAGTCGAACTCGTACTTTAACTCCACAATGTTCTTCAGTGTCTCCTCATCTGTATCGCCTTGGAATGGAGAAAGGCCGCTCAACCTGGAGGAGACAATAAAGCATTACATCAATCTGAGCGATACACACCGAGTAACTTTGTATAAACCCTCATTCAATTCTTGTAATATAATTTTATTATATAAAATAATCTTTTCCCATAGAGGTGCATTTTTTTTTTTTTTTTTTTTGGCATTTCCTTAACCTGAGAATAAATTCCTACATTCCAGCATGGGTTCCACCATGAAGCTCAGGGTCCAGCACAGGTTGGTGATCCTTCTGCTCAATCACATTCGATTCAACTAATATAAGTGCTTCCTAAATGACGGATGGAAGGATGCTAGTTACTGTATTTAAGGGGTTGCCAGCTTAACACCCGATTGTCATTCACACACTATGGGCAGCTTGGGAACGCCAGTTCGCCTAATCTGCATGTCTTTGGACTGTGGGAGGAAACCGGAGTACCCAGAGGAAACCCACCAAGTACGGGGAGAACATGCAAACTCCATGCACACCGTCCCCGAGATGGGAATCGAACCCGGACCCTGGAGCTGCAAGGTGTAGTGGTAGCCACCGTGCTGCCTTTTAGATGATTACGTGTTATTACAAAAATACTGGATGCTAAAATCTCTGTAATGGTCGACTTTGTACTACATAATAAAATAAAAGGCATTAACAATAAACAAAATTTAAACCCTATTACAAGACTGAAAAATTGAAATATTGTACTTATTTGTTATAAATGAGGTTTGGAGGCTCACTTGCATTACCTGTATGGCCCACTAGAGGGCAGAGACTCACACCTTGTTAAGTGATTTTGAACCAGAATTTAACTTCTGACTGAATCAGATACTGTAGTCAGTAATATAGTAGAAAGTTTCAACATTCGATCATTTCTTCAATAGACAATAGTTATTAGGCGCACTTCTCCAGACAACCACAAGAGGTCACCTTCCCTAAAGACCTGCACCGTCTGCACACCTGTTTGCAATTCACCACATTTTTCCTTTTGTTGCGCTTCATCCGTTGTACCTGTCTATGTGGCGATTTGCAAGTCGTGACAACGTCAGTCATGCAAAGCGGAGGAAAAAAAAACCTGGATGCCACTACGAAAGTATGTCTTTTGTCTGCCCTGTCAGAGCATGTAAAGCTTATAATAATAAGCTACTTTAAACTTCACTATTAGAATTACAGGCCTGAGTGACTACTGCTACTGTTTCGCTAGGCTTTAACTATTCATGCAAGATTTTGGGCCGAAGCACCCTGTGCCATCGCCAGCCGGTTGCACCGCACAACTTGCACACATCACACACTATACAGAGCTAATGTCAGTTTGGGCCAAAAATATTTGTTAAGTGCGTGTGTGTGGGTGTGTGTGTGTGTGGGTGTGTGTGTGCGGGTTAATGTGTGTGAGAGTGAGGAAGACGACTGACGAGTAAATGTGTTTTTGCATGTTTTTGTGTGATGTGTGTGTGTGTGAGACATGTGACTTGTTACTGTGTGTGTGTGTGTGTGTGTGTGTGTGTGTGTGCTTCTGCGTGCGGGCGTGTGAGAGAGATGTGAGTGTTAAAATTTGTGATGTGTGATATACAAGATTATGAGTGTGTTTGTACATTCGTGCGTGTGTAGCGTCTGTGTGAGTGTGAGAGTGTTAAAATTGTGATATAAGTGTTTGTGCGTGTGTGTGCGTCGTAAGAGAGGTGTGTGTATGTATTCCTGTGGGTGTTAACATTTGTAATGTGTGCATGTGTGTGATGTATGTGTGTGTGTGTGTGTGTAAGAAATGTTTTTGTGTGTGTGTGTGTGTGTGTAAGATATGTTTGTGTGTGTGTGTGTGTGTGTGTGTGTGTGTGTGTGTGTGTGTGTGTGTGTGTAAGATATGTTTGTGTGTGTGAGTGTGTGTGATGTATGAGTGTGTGTGTAAGATATGTTTGTGTGTGTGAGTGTTAACATTTGTGATGTGTGCTTGTGTGTGATGTATGAGTGTGTGTGTGTGTGTGTGTGTAAGATATGTTTGTGTGTGTGTGTAAGATATGTTTGTGTGTGTGATGTTAACATTTGTGATGGTTACGTGTGTTCAATAGGCCACAGATGCTGGAAGTAAAACATCACACTATGATGTCACTGAATATAATGCAATAACATAAACACAGGAAGTTATTAATCATTTTTCAGCATAAGTTTAAGACATTACCATGGCTGACGCGTTTAAGATATCAAAAATCCCTCTACAATTTTGCCGCCTCAATGTCTTTAGATCACATCGGCCCAGTTTAATGACGATCATATAATTTCCCTAGGAGGAGTATATCAAAATCCATCGGGTGCGTTTTGCGAACGACCTAAAATAACCTCCTGTTGAGTTGAGCCCGGGACATGTGAACGTTGTTCGGCTCAATAAGCTTTAAATGTGTACTGAGTTTCGTGTGCTTACGTGAAAGTGTGTATAAGCTATCCAGCAAAATCGCGTGGGGGGGCCCTGGGGGCCCCTGGGGGCCACACGACTCTCAGGCATCCTGATGGCCGCAGATCCCAACCTGTCTGCCAATTTTCATGAGTTTTTGAGAATGTTAAGACCCCAAAAAGCCCAAAACGTGGAAAAATACATAAATAATCCTTAGAAAAACAAGAGGATCCTGCGCACCCTATAGTGCTTGGGCCCTAAAAATGAAAAATTGTATTTAACGACCAGCCTGCAGTACCACCACGGCCCACCAGGGTGCAGCGGCCCTCAATTTGAGAAACGCTGCTTTACACTCATCACAGTTTTGATCTGATTACACTTTGTAAACCAGGAAGGAGCTGCCAGTGAAAAAGATAACCCCAGGTCATCACATAGGCGTGAAAGTCTATAGCAATTGTAACTTCCCTTGAATGAAGCATGGAGTATTACCACTGCTTATTGAACTTCCCTTATCTATGTATAAAGAGTGTGAATTTTATGCTAATCTACTGTGAGAATGCCAGAGCACCCGGAGAAAAAACCCACCATGCAGACGGACCCGAAACGGGATTCGAACCAATCGTGCAAATTCACGGCTAATTTTTTTTACTATGCTCACTAAAAAAGTTTTCATTATCTAGAAGCATTATTATAAAGCATTATTCCGAACATGATTTTTGGCATTTGGAATTTCATTTGTGTGTGTTTTCAAACGGTAAGAAAACGTGTACTTACAGGATGTAAGTGATGACGCCGATGCTCCTGAGGAAAAGAAACACACATGAGAGAACACTCTTTCACTTCTCGCACCCCGGCTTCGAAACAGGTAGGACGGTTAAACAGAAGCAGCACTGAAGAAGTAAAAACATGCACAATACTTCAAATGTACAGGACGTTACTCACGGTTTCAAGTGCAAGGGATTGAGGCTGACTTCCCTTCGCAAACGAAACAGCGAACACGGAGTTCTTTTTGTTGTTGATGTTTATCATGTGTGTGTGTGTGTGTGGAGTGGAGTGGAGTGGAGATGTTTCAATGCTCTTAACGGTGCACAAAGTTAAGCTGAGGGTCTAGAAGGGAGTCAGTTTGGTGCAGACGTGGTCAGGTTGCAGCATGCCAAAAATGCTCTCTGGGGCACTTTGACACGTGTGTGTGTGGTGAGTGTGTGGTGTGTTTCTGTGTGTGTGTGTGTCACTGGGCATGTGTCTACATGTACATACCACATATCTGCTGCTGTATTAAGCGGCTGAAAGTTGATGATCTCCGGTGCTGAAAGGAGAAATAAATAGTGTCTCGATTTAGAAGACGGACTAAAGCTTTACCTCGCTCTTTAATTTTTAACCAAATGTAATATCTTAACTGCCTTGAAACCAACAGTGACTGTGCTTCAACAATCTTATCATCGTGATTATTATTCCAGCTTGCACGGTTCAACCTTCAGCTCTGGATAAAGAGTGAAGGAAGGCCAACAAGAGGTTCTCAACTTAGATCATCACTTAGAATTACGGTATCATGTATACTACTCCAGTATACTGTATTTAACAGCTATCTATCTATCTATCTATCTATAGACCCATATATGGATAGATATTCCATTATTGCATCCATCTATCTATCCATCCCTACTGTATATACTACACACATTGTTTTTCAATGTTCAAAAGTATAGTAATTGACTGTTTACCCAATAACTTTGTTGTTCGCCCTCTGCAATCAAGCATTAACTGCCAGTGGCAGTGAGTCTTTAACGTTGCTTTGGAGAAATTTTGGCCCAATCTTCTTTGCAGAATCGTTTTAACCCATCCACACTGGGGTGTTTTCAAGCGACTCAATCGGCCACACCAAAACCTTCATTCATTTTGTATTCTATGTTTGTTCTGCTGCATAACCCAAGTCCGCTTGAGCTTAACAGCTGGAACTGACGGCCGGATATTCTCCTTCGAGATTTTCTTGTAGAGCGAGAAATTCATGGTTCCATCAAAATTATGGCTGGTTGCCCACATCATCACGCTACCACCACCATGTTTGACTGCTGGTCTAATGTTCTTTATATGAAACGCTGTAGTAGGTTTACACCAGATGTAACAGATAGATTTCGCTTTGGAATTCTCCCACGTTTGCCCAGTCTTCTTCTTCTTATGGATGAATTATAAACTAAACATGGAACTTACATAAAGCAAGTGAGGCCTGCAATTCTTTGGATGTTGCTCTGGGTTCATTTATGAGCTTTATTATTTATTTATTTTTTTATAATTTTGGTATTATTTTGGTTATTATTTGGCTATTATTTATGAATGTTTTCTCCATTTGTCACTAATGTCCCTCAATGGTTCTCTGGAGTTCCAAAGACTTAGAAATGGCTTGGTAATCCTTTCCAGAGTCATACATGTCAATTACTGTGTTTCTCATCTGTTCTTGAATTTCTTTGGATTCATGTTGCATTTTTAGATCTTTCAGCATGCTTCACTTTGTCAGACAGAGTCTAGTTACATGATTTCTTGATTCAACAGCTCTGGCAGTAATCCAGCCTGGGTTTGGCAAGATGAAATTTAACTCAGCTTTCCAAAAATCACAGTTCACTCACGATTTAGCAAGGGTGCAATTACTTTTTCACATAGGGACAACTTTTTTTTCCTGAATAAATGAATTTTGCATTTTGTATTTACTCAAGTTATCCTTATGTCATATAAAAATCTGAATCATTCAAGTGACACAAATATGATAAAAAAATTAAAAACAGGAAGAGAGCAAATACTTTTTCATGTTACTGTACATCTCCATCAGAGACCTAACTGAATCCATTTTTCTCTTCCCGTTTCACTCCACTCATCTCTCACAACTGACCCTGACCATGTGACTTCCACTCATCACTATCAGACCTGAAGAACCCTACATACTCTTTTTCTTTTTTTCTTTCTCTTAAGGATGTTCACTCGATTAAGCACAATTAATCCTTCACTGTGCCACTTACCAATATACTGAGGGGTGCCTCCCATGCTCTTATACTCCTCTCCTTGTAGAAAGCAATGTGCCATGCCAAAATCGATGATCTTAATATGCGGATTGCGGGCATGCTTATCAGATAGCATGATGTTCTCAGGCTGATGGAAGACAAGAGAGTATATATATATATTTTCTTATGCAAAAAATAAAAAAAACCATTTCCCCTCACCAAACATGCAAGGATCTATAAATGTAGATGAGAGTCAAACTAAAAGCAGCCTCGTTTCCTCCTGACATCCAAACCCTCAACTGTTCTAACTGCTGCCCTGGTTGATTTTTACTCAATTCTTCGACTAATACTTATAAGACTTTACCTTCTTCTGAATGCTGATTTCTTATTCCTACTCAATATTAGGCAGGTGGTCATAATGTTATGGCTGATCTGTACTTTATTACTGTGTTGTTGTTTTTTTGGACAATAAATACCCCTGGTTTCTGTCTCTACATTTTTATTCCCATGACAATTAACTCTTCCTATTATTTTCACTTTCATTTCACTGAATGCCATGCTTTCATTTGAATTCCTGAATAATAAGCTTTAACATTCTTAAGGCTGTCATGCAACGTTTCACCACCGACATAGAAACCACCGAAAACAAATAACATAGCACATTCAGGTAGAGTCATGGCCAACTTAATATAAAAAGGTGAAAGGTGCTTTATAAAATCCGAGGAATTCTATAGAGATAATGTAGAACATGTAAGGCAAAAACAATGCATTGACAATGTTATTTCAATCACAAAGCACCTTTAAGTCGAAGTGCCCGATGTGTTTGCTGTGCATGTAGTTTATTCCCTCTAGAATCTGCTTGAGGAAGTCAATGGCGTCCGTCTCAGTCAGGTTCTCCTTCTCAGCGATGAAGTCAAACAGCTCACCGCCTCGAATACTAGAAGGAAAAACGATAGTAAAAGATTTTTTTTTAATCAGAAAAATGGTATAAATTAAATTAACAATTAAAAAAATACAGAACTGGTTATTTATGACCAATTGGACGAGAGGTATTCTATGAGTGCTGATATAGAATATATCATAACTGGGATGTTTAACTTATTTGAAGTCTGAATGGTGCACACGGACACCTCCCTCTTTTTAGGGTATTTGGTGCATTCCAACTGGAGAGCGCTAGCATAGCATAACGCTATATGTAGTATAGTATAATGTTATCGTATAGTATAACAAAGTATGAAACAAATATACAATATAGTATAGTACAGTATAATGCTGTAGTATAGTGTAGTATAGTGTAGTGTAGCGCTATAGTAAAGTATGCTATAGTATGGTCTAATATAGTATAAATTCTTAATTCAATTTATTTGTCACATACACAGCCATACACAGTATGTATAAGTCGACGTGTATAAGTCGAAGTATAGTATAGTATAGTATAGAGTAATATGGTATGATATTGTATAGTGCAGTATAATATACAGTAGTATGGTATAGTATGATATAGTATGGTATAGTATAGTACAGTACAATATAGTAAGGTATAAAACAGCATACAGTAGTATGGTATAGTATTCAATAGTATGGTATGATATAGTATAGTACATTATAATATAGTATACCATACAATATAGTACAGTATAGAGTAGTATAGCATGATAAAGTATAATATAGTATAGTATAGTGCAGTAGAATATAGTATACAGTAGTATGGTATAGTATTCAATAGTATGGTATGATACGATATAATACAGTATAGAGTAGTATAGTATAGTATTATAGTACAATATATATATTATAGTATAATATAGTATAGTTTGATATAGTATAATATAGTCTAGTACAGTATAAAATAGTATACAGTAGTATGGTATGATATAGTATATGGTATAAGCAAATGATATCTATAATTATAAATTTTGTAACAAAATCTGTTCTTAAAAAAAGAAATCATATTGAGATATTTATAAAATCGTGATAGTTAAAGAATCGAATCAGCCCCTAGGTATCGTGATGATATTGAACATATTGAGCACCTGTATGTCCTCAGATTTGTATATTTGCATTTACGCTGTTTTACTTCCAGTTTAATTTGTATGTAAATGTATTCAAACCGTTTTAAACCCATCCTTCTTATCGCCCCATGCACTTCCTCATCGTGCATGCAATAGCACTGCATTCAGAGCTTCCGTCATGGTAAAGTAGAACTACTATATACAGAACATCAGACTCTTTATGCTTAGAGATTTTGTTTACACACACAAACACACAAACTTACAGCTCTACAATAAGGACCACCTCCGCCTTGCTCTCGAACACATCTTTGAGGGCCATGATGTTCTGGTGTTGGAGTTTCTGCAGGATCTCCACCTCTTTCTCCACACTTGCCCTCTCCAGGCCCAGGCGGCTCCCCACGCCACGCTGCAGCTTCAGGAACTTTCCCGCCCACAGGATGCCGGTAGCCCGCTCACACACCTCACGCACCTGCCCGAAATGACCACTGGGGTGGCGGGAACATACTGTCAGTCAGTTCAGCTGAAACCAGTTCTCCATGTTCATACAAAGCAATGGCCTGACCAGGGAAAAACCCTAAACCAGGAACTTTTGTTCTATCAGTAAAACATTTCATGACTTGTTTATTTTGCTCTGTGTTTGACGTTGTCATGTTTCTTTCTTTATACGTCTTTTTTCTTTACAGCGTCAGTACCGGGTTGATGCAACACCGTTAAATACGTGACGATGGGATAATGTTGAATAAATAACGCCCGAATAGATTTTTCTCTGGTTACTATGGTAACAGCACTGCATGATTACCATCAGATCACTCTTGATGAGGAATATGCTCTTGATGATAGTAAATGCATGCCCATAAGAGCATCGAGCATGACAAATAATACCAGACAACAGGTGGTTTTTTAATCATTCATTCATTCATTTATTCATTCATCTTCTATACAGCTTATCCTGTCACAGGTTCGCGGAAACCTGGAGCCTAAAACAGGAGAGGCGGGATACAACCTAGACCATCCATCACATTGCACACTACGAGCCATTTGGGAACGCCAATTAGCATGTCTTTGGGTTGTGGGAGGAAACTGGAAAACACGATGGAAAACCCAACATGCCACAGACCCAAGGCGGGGATCGAACCCTGATCCTAATAATAATTATAATATTACTTTGGAACGCAGGCAAAGTGGTTAAAAAAACAAACCCTGCTTAATGTCTGAGATCTGTTCTGTGAAGCGAGTTTGGATGCCGTGCCAAGACAGAGGTAACGTTACAACATTAATAAATGCGAGACATGAGATACACACGATGTGTGCGGGAAGCTGTTTTGTCCATCAGGATCCCTGAAACGTAAGGGAGCATGGATGCAGTCGGACGCTGTGTGAGTGGATGTTAATCGGCATAAATGCTCTAAATAATGGTTCATTGTTTGGGTCGTTCGTTCAACATTATCTCAATGTCATTTTTATCAAAGTCATTCTAACCTGGACGTCTTTACAACGTTGTTACAACTCTATTACAATGATGGTCGTCCATCATTAGGGTTCCGATCAGCTCGACCCTTATAATATATACATATAAGGCATTATGAACATTACTATATGTCAGAAATTAGATGTATTACAGTTCCATACTCAGCTTATGACTGTTTAATGGTATGAAAAAAGTCAGATACTAAACTTATAAACTTACTGTACATCGCTATATAGAAAGCACATTAATATGGAAAATCCTTACCTGCCCAGGACGTCCTTGATTTCATACAAATCCTCAACATTATCTGGTTTAAAAACCGCCATGATTCTTCCTTTTCCTCTGTTTTCTTTCCTATTAGAGTCAAAGCCCGACCGACTACAGCATTTTTCCTGATATGAACACTGGAATGTTCAGTCTGAGAGAGAGACAGAGAGAGAGAGAGAGAGAGAGAGAGAGAGAGAGAGAGAGAATGCCTTTGTTTTTTTTCCTTAATGTAAATTATCTAGATACTGGATGAGTAACACCCATCACCCATGAGTTCAAATTAGGTTCAGAGATTTTAACATCATGTTCCAGAAAACAAAGTCATCATGATCAGGACATTTTATTCATTTTGAATCATCTAGAAGAAAAAAAAAAACACATATGAAGAAATAGTCATGCAGTCGTCACTGTCACTGTAAAAGTAAAAGCCTTTATCCTGTTTGTACAGTAACTTTGCCAACATTATTACAGATTACACAACGCAGCTTCCCGTGTAGCACAAGGGCGTGTTTGCTGATCCTTACGTAATGCAACCATTCCCCACATACTCTCACACTTCTTTCATTCAGACTTTGTGAGCGTTTTTTTTTTGTTTTTTGTTCTATGACGAAAAAAACATAGAACGAAATGACCAAGTTAGATCCAGAAACCCGATCAGCTGATTCTGAACTGAACGTTGTGTTTTTAGTGGCAACCTTTTATTCCTTTTATCATATATACACAAACATGATGTACTTTCGAACCATTTACAACTACACTACCTGTCCAAAGTTTAGCATGGACACACCGCTTTTCTACATCCACGCTCTTTCACCATTTTAATTTCGTTTTACATTGTAAAGTTTACTGTAGATTTTTGCTAATTTATAGAAAAGAATTTAAAAAATAAAGAAAGCACATGTACGTAGGTATTCACAGCCTTTGCAAATTGAGCTCAGGCGTATCCTGTTCCCCCTGATCATCCTGTTTCCCCTGATCATCCTTGAGATGTTTCTGCAGCCTAATTAGAGTCCACTTGTGGTAAATTCAGTTGATTGGACATGATTTGGAAAGGCACACACCTGTCTATATAAGGTCCCACAGTTGGCAGTTCATGTCAGCGAACAAACCAAGCATGAAGTCAAAGGAACTGTCTGTAGACCTCCGAGACAGGATTGTCTCAAGGTACAAACCTGGGGAGGGTTACAGAAAAATTTCTGCCGCTTTGAAGGTCCCAATGAGCACAGTGGCCTCCATCATCTGTAAGTGGAAGAAGTTCGAAACCACCAGGACTCTTCCTAGAGCTGGCCGGCGATCGGGGGAGAAGGGCCTTAATCAGGGAGGTCACCAAGAACCCGATGGTCACTCAGAGCTCCAGAGGTCCTCTGTGGAGAAAGGAGAACCTTCCAGAAGGACAACCCTCTCTGCAGCAATTCACCAATCAGGCCTATATGGTAGACTGGCCAGAGGGTCTCATCAGACCTGAGAATTTTGTTTCTCATGGTCTGAGAGCCCTTCAGGTGCCTTTTGGCAAACTCCAGGAGGGCTGCCATGTGCCTTTTACTAAGGAGTGGCTTCCGTCTGGCCACACTACCATACTAGACTGGACTCCCTGACTAAGGCCATTCTCTTTGATTGCTGATACAGGGTATCCCAAAAATGTTGACATCATTTCATAGTTTAACAACATGGCCAATTCTCACTCAAACAATCTAAAATTTTAACAAGCGACGTAAAAACTAACTAAGTTCAATGTTTTACTTTTGGATGTGAGAATGTGCTGTTGAAATGGTCACAATGTTCACCTGACTTGACACCTTGACTGGTCTTTATCACCCCCGCCCCCAACCGCCCCCTTCCTACAAGCCTAGAGGAACTCAAGCAAACAATGGTTGAGGCGCTGGAGAATGTTACATAAAATATGCTGTAGCGTGAAACTATTTAATTTCGTTTGCCTAAGGCATGTAGTTACTCTGATAATCATATATATACAGTATGTTTGCATTCATCCATCCATTCATCCAACACTTTTCCTTGGTTTTAGACAGGTAGAATTGATTGATCAATATATATAATTGTATAAGATAGATAGATAGAAAAAGGGTGATAGTTATAAGGTGTATGTGGTTAAAGCGGTTTAACGGTGTAGTGTAAACTTTAGCAGTGTGATGGTTGTGGGAAAGAAGATGGACCTGACCCTGCTGGTTCTAATGCAAATACTGTAATCCTGACCTGCCGTCCCATCAAGGATGTCCTCCCAAGTCACTCCCAGTGCACACTCTATGTATAGTACCTTCATCCCACACAAGTCTAACAAAGACTTCACAAGTACATTTTGTATTGATATAATAACGCAGCACATTTTCAATGAACATAATGTGACTCGTAGAACTCCTTCTTCTAAAATTGGGCGTGACATGCGGTGAATGCTCTTTTATTATCGTGGTTGGGATTGGGGGATTGTGTGGTTTCCACTCGCACCAGTGCATGTGCTCTGTGCGCTACAACATGATATGGAAGTGCATATACATTTTTATAGATCAGGAAACCCATATTTATTTTAATCCTCAGTGGTTTTAATGTTATGGCTGATCAACGTTTATTCATGTACAGTACAGACTTCCTGGTGAAAAAAGTCACACTTTATTGTTGATTACGGCGCACGTTTGCTGTGGCAAATTTTTGGCCAAATGCTTTTATTGATGTCGAGAGACTCTCTATATATATACTGTATATATGCATGTCGGTGTGTCTAAGATGCAGTCCATCCACCAAAATGTCTTTGGTTTGTCACACGTTCACCTCAAACCTCACCAGCTTGTTAGACAGTCTCTTAAATAGATTCTCATGCAGAATTTCCGGGTAGTCTATAAGCTGGCAGCTATCATCAAAAACAGGAAGCTATTCAGGAAGGTAAAGAAAAAAAAAGCACCTGTCTGATGTCTTCCTTTGAGAAGACAAGTAGATTTATATGGCACAACTACACACACACACACACACACACACACACACACAGAGCAGATGGCCAGAAATAAGCAGACAGATAGACGCATGGAGATACTGTACATCTAGTTGGATAATGCTGTTCCTCAAGACATTCAGACAAACAGACAGACAGACAGACAGACAGACAGACAGACAGGAAGGCAGGTAGACAGACAGGAAGGCAGAAAAACAGATAGAGATTGACTGACTGACTGACAGACAGACAGACAGGAAACCAAGCAGACAGACAGACAGACCGGAAGGCAGGCAGACAGATAGAGATGTACAGACAGACAAACAGACAGGAAGGCAGACAGACAGATTGAGATGGACAGCCAGACAGGCTGGCAAGCAAACAGGCAGGCACACAGACAGACAGACAGACAAGAAGGCAGGCGGACAGATAGGAAGGCAAAAAGACAGATTGAAATGGACAGACAGACAGGAAGGCAGACTGGCAGGAAGGAAGGCAGACAGACAGACAGACAGATGGGCAATAAGACATATAGGAAGGCAGAAAGACAGATCGAGATGGACAGACAGCCTGGAAGGTAGACAGACAGACAGATAAACAGACAGGCAGATAGGCAAGAAGACAGATAGGATGGCAGAAAGACAGATCGAGATGGACAGACAAACAGACAGACAGACATACTGTATCACTTTATAGATAAAGCATCATGTTTTCTCATAAATAAAAGTTAAGGGACGGTGTAATGCATCTCTCTGTATATGCATACAGACTTTACATTGCCTTTATCTCTGCTGTGCACCACCAGGAGCTGATAAATATTTTCCTGATAACGGCCCCAGTCCTCCTCCTCCCACTGGCTTCCTTCAGTCTCATAGCAGGAAGTCAATCACAACACACAACAATAAAGCTCATTCAATCAGATACAGTCTCTCTTAAGCCATAAACCACAGAGGAACAATTGCCATCAGACTGCTGAAGGACAGAAATTCTGAAGACGAGCCAACTTCCACCTACCCTGATTGAACTATCAAGCCGCCATGAACTTGACGTTAACGTTGCGTCAACAGAAGGCCAGGGCTACAAAAACATAATCAGAATACAAGTCGCTGTTTATAGAGTAGAGGCCTATAAACAGCCACGCTTCTGTACAAACATCCTGCAAGCTTTAAGACTCATTCCCAGCAAATGTCCCAGCATGCTTTGCATATCGTATTTTGCATACGGGTTATTCATTTATCTTTAGAGCCATGTGTACTTTCTATGGAGTTCACTGTAAGTCCATGCACCATCTGTTTTCAGTGTGTTCGGAGCCTTTCCTTTGTCTCTCACTAACCAGCTGCCACGACGAGAACGCTTTCAATCACCATACTGAAAATTAACCATTTAATCAGAGGCAAGGGTGAAATAATATTAGAATTAATTAATATTGGATATTAAATACTAAAAACAGCAGGTAAATGATTGATAAAAAAAGACTTCTTCAATGAAAAGTAGAGAAGGGAATCACCAGTCACCTCCCAAAATTATATCACCATTTTATTAATTCCTGATTCTTTACTTTATTACAAAAGCAAAAAAAAATAAATAAATGGAAATAAATTATGGAGTCGATGTGGGGATAAGTGAATACAAATATTTTTCACTCTTGAATAATTAATATGAAAAAGTAATTGCTGTGAAAAAATAATTATTTTTTTTTACATATTTTTCACACAAATGATTGAGATGAAAAACTAATTAATTAATACATTTTAAATTAATAAATAATAATAAATAATAATAATTTTATTTGCATATTTTTCACACTTTAATGACTAAGATGAAAAAGTATTTGCTGTGAAAAAGTATTTGCCTGATTTATTTATTTATTTGCATTTTTTCCCACACTTAAATAACTGAGATGAAAAAGTATTTGCCCCCTTCTTGATTTTTATTTTATTTTTTTTTTTGGCATATTTTTCACACTTAAATTATTGAGAATGATTGAAGTATTTGCTGTGAAAAAGTATTTGCCCCCTCCTGGTTTATTATTTTTTATTTTTTAAAATATTTTTCACACTTAAATGATTGCGATTGAAAAAGTATTTGCTGGATTTTTTGTTTGTTTGTTTGTATATTTTTTGCATAATTTTGTGTCACACCTAAATGATTCAGATTATTAAGCAAATGTAAAGGTTTTGACAGCATTTTCCCTTAATAAATCAAATCATGACTTAAAATGTGCTTTTTCTATTTAATCTTTGTGTAATATTCAAATTCGTTTGATCATCTGAATTATCTAAGAGTGACAAATATGGCAAGAAAAAAAACAGGAGGGGGCAAATATTTTTCACTGCACTGTATTTGTAAAAAATAAAATAAAAATAATAATAATAAAAAAAAAAATAATAATAATAATAATAATAATAATAAATACAGGTTAATATCCTGAAGTATTTTTTTATTTTTATTAGTTTAGAAGGTAAATTGTAAAAGGTTGGTACGGTCATGAATTCAGCACAGTAGTTTTCCCTCACGTGACAAGAAACAAGCAATGGTAAGGTGCAGCTCAGCACTGATCACAAGGTCACAGGGTCGAAGCCTCGGTACCACCTTGAGCAAGACACTTGACCCTCAACAGCTCAGATGATTAAAATGAGATGATTGAAGGACATGCTAGTACATAGAAATGCTAAACCCATCAGAAACCAATTGGTGAAATATAAATAAGACGCAAGCTGAATATAGCTTACCACAATGATGTGAAAGTACCGTCATCCTGCATGCAGTTGCTACATTTACTGTAGACAGAGTGGTGAAGTTTGAGTAACACATAGCAAATGGAGAAGTACTGAAGTGACACAACTCAGTTTGGAACACAACCAAGGTGCTTCAGAAGTCTGAATAAACACCGGCAGTTAGTGGGTTACTTTTTATGACCGGTGATGTGCCTAAAAAGGAAAAGAGGAAGAGCTTTCTATATATAAAGGACACACAGTACAGTACTGTGCAAAGGTAAAACAAATGCGACAGGCCGCAAAGTGCCTAAAGATACAATTTGATTTAAGATTAATAGTTTATGTAACAACCTCAGCAGCAACCTCATTTCCCCTCTCGTCTGTTCAAAACCGGTCCGCGTTCAGCATCCGCTGTATACTAATTAGAGCTGCACGATTAATCTGAAAAGAAATCACTACCTTGATTTACATATACTGTGTATATATATATATATATATATATATATATATGCAATCTCATTTCAGTATGACGGCGATTCACTTGCGTGTATTTCCCTGCATTCAGTTCACGCAGCAGTCACGAGTTCACTTATTTACCTGACAACAATCCCAAATTGCTCAGTCAAGGTCACTGGGGTGCACTCAAACAGTGCAACACAAAACACTATTAAATGACCAATCAGGCCAGAGATTAGCAAATGATTTGGTTAAACAACTCAATCTCTTCTCATCTCTCTTCCTCATTTACGGCATTCCGCTGTCACTCACATGACGTGTAACCTGCATGCTAAAGTACCGTCAGTATCTCAAAACAAAAGGATAATATCGTATTTGGTCAACCCTGGTGATTCCCATCCCTACTAACTACACGGCTAAACAGTCATTGTTGCATAAGATAAATAATTGGCTAAGAGGCACTAAACACATTTTTTCTGATCATGTTGAAGTTTAAACTAAAGTTAAAAGTTCAGTTTACAATCGTTTGGATGTTACAGTATATCTCTAAACCAGCTCACTGCACAGCCATTTATTAATGATAAACACATCTATTCTCATTCTTTAAGACTAAACAGTATGGGCACTAAACAATATTGTCTACCAAAAAAAAAAAAAATGTGACAAGGGTTTGATGTTTGATGTTTTCATTAGAATAAGTCCTTAGACGCTCTATCAAGTCTATGGGTCTCAACACACCTTTCCTTTCTTTTTAAAGATATTATGCAATTATTTTAAGTAAATCATCGAAAGAACCTTAAGCTATGTTTGAAATAAACGATGCTAGTTAACTACATCTTAAACATCAATGATATAAAGAAACCAAGTCTGGTCACCCATCTAGAAATTGAAAATATATTTAATTCAATTCAATTTTATTTATATAGTGCTTTTAACAATGATCATTGTCTTAAAGCAGCTTCACAAAAATGAAAGAATAAAAAAAAAAGAAAATAATAATAATATAATATAATAATATATACATTGGAAAAATCTTATATTAACGCCAGAGATGTGTTTTTTGAACAGTTAAAAGTTTTCACTGATTAATTTACTCACGCATCTGTATAAGGGTAGTGCGGGGCCTGGAGGCCTCTATCCAAGGAGATTTAGGCCATGAGGAGGGGTACACCCAGGATGGAATGCAGGGCACATGCAATTTGGGAATGGAAATTAGCCTAATCTGCCTGTCTTTGAACTGTGCGAGAAATATGCACCTTGCAAACAGACCTAGGGCGGGAATCGTACCCAGACCCTGGAGGTGCAAAGCAGCAGAGCTAAACTCTAAGCCACCATGCACCATAACTTTTGATCCAGTTATTTAAAATAAAAAAAATGTATGGGTGGGAATGGCATGGCATCATGGAATTATGTACGGTATTACAGAACTAGGCTTGAACATCTGCTGCTTCAGCTCCTAATCATTTTGATCAAGAGTGCCAAAAGATTTTTCCACTCCTTTCATCCCTAAAGTGACTAGAAAAACTTTTGCAATAAATTGTAAAACATGTCACTTAAATCACTTAAACTTGCATGTCAGGTTAGGTCCTATAGTCACCTGTGCTCTTAATTCTAATCATTAATAATGCACGTCCTACTTTAAATTCATTCGTCCAGTTGCAGCATGCACACCAACATCTGCACATCACTGGCTATAAGTAGTGTATGCATGCACATTTTTCTGCAAGTGTTTGCAAATTTCTCCCTATTGCACTATGTTGACTGTTGGGGTGAATGCAATTGACTATCAGTAAATAGTTGAATGGGATGAAGAAGGGGGAAAAGCATGCATAATGTAGTATAGTATAATATAATATAGTGCATATAAATAGATAGAGCAATCAGTACAAGTTAGCAAGAACAATGCAATGCAACAATGAAATTATATAATTTTAGACACAGCTGAGTGTACTGTACCGCCGGGTGATCTCGTGCTTTGCTTCTCACGCTTATGGTAATAAATTCAGCGCATGATCACGACTCGAACAGCTGCGTGACTGCGGAGGAAAGCACGCGACCGCAGGAGAGAAAGAAGGAAAGCCTTTTATCTTCGCTCACCTGGATCTAAAGAAGCTCCTGATTCACCACTAGTCATGCATTTGTTTTATATTGTATAATACTGTAAATGATAATGCACGAATGCAAACTTGTTTTTCTATTCGTATCCTGAATTCTGCAGCTTGCTACGATCCAGTCGTTTGATCAGTGGATACAGGACATCTGATCCAAGCACTTATTTCCGTGTAGCTCGTGCGTGATCCACTATACAGTACTACTTGTATAACACACACACACACACATGCAAAGAAAGTCACACTCACCCGTGTCTGAACACCGACCTGTAGAGCCTGACCGAGGTTCTGCGTTCCTCTCTGTGTTGCTCATGTGGATCCTCTAACAGGATCTGTGTCTTTTTTCTCTCTCTCTCTCTCTCTCTCTCTCTCTCTCAATAGTAACCTGATGACTAAGAGAGTGCGCGGGACCTGGTCGCGCGAGCGAGAACGCGCTTCTCAGCCCTCGTGCGCGCTCTCGTGCACTTCGCGGTAACTAGCGTCCATTACAGGAGGAGCTTCAAGTGAAAACATGAAATAGTGTGTGTGTGTGTGTGTTTAACCTCAAGCGTTTCCACACTAATATAGTAGAATATGCTACACGATATAAAGTTGTAGTTTATAGATTTAGTTTTCTGCTCTATGTTACAGATATTTACCTTCTGACTAACAGGAATACAAACAAGTCATTACTTCTGCTCAGTTTCATCATTTCAGTGTCCAACATGACTTAATGCTGTCTTTCACTATGTGTAAATAAAAGAAATATATGATAACCCGCCCCCACAGCAGAACCTCTAGAAAAATTAAATATACAGAACATACAATTAACGCTTTGATTTTATCGCTATTAGGCATTTTTCATCTTTTTTGTCTCCCCGTGCTTGGTGGGTTTCCTCCACGTACTCTGGTTTCCTCCCACAGTTCACATACATGTAAATTCGGCATTGTAGGACTGGCGTCCCCGAATTGTATATGTGTGTGACCTAAGATAGATTGCCACCCTCTCCAGGGTGTACCTCGCCTCATGCACTAAGTCTCCTGGAATAGGTCTCTATGCCCACCACGACCCTGTACACAGGATGAGCAGTATAGAAGATAAATGTATAGAAGATATATATACAGAACTAACAGAACAGTAATTGGTTGGCCTTGTGGCCTCGCACCTCCAGGGACTAGGGTTTGCATCCCACCTCGGGTCTGTGTGCGTGGAGTTCTAACAATTCTTACAGTCCAAAAACTGTGTGGATCATGGAAAGTATCCTGGGATAATTCATGACCCTCATGACGCTATATAAGCAGTATAGCAGATGATTGACCCCTGTATCTCACCATTTTTTTTTGTTTACATTTTTTTAATTAGCTTGTGTCCCTAAATTAACTCTCCCCACTTCTCTGAGGCAACGCCCACAATATTTATAACCGCTGGTCTCTCCTATAGTCACATGACTGTCCGGAAATAACACACACTTTTGGAGAAAAATCATTTAGAAGAAACATTTTATCATTGTACCAATGCCAATGTACACCCTGTTATGTAATTTAAAAAATATGATTGAGAAATACCATAAAATTCTCTCATTGGTCTTTGCATGGTAACAGGCTGCACAAGTAATAACAGGGCTAGCGTAAGTGGGCCAAATTAATAAATTGTTACAGCATAGTGACTATTAATTCCAAATAAATCATGCATATGATTAAGGATGTTCAAGCCACACTCCAAGCCATTTCCACATGTTTGGGCCATTAAAGGAGTTCCTGGGAGGCCAGTATACGCTAGGATAAGTGCTTTAGTGGAGCATGGGATTATATAGGGAAATAAAGAGAGTTGTCAAATAGTACACTTGTCAGGAATGGTACCACTATCTGATGCAAAAGAAAGCAGTTGCGCTACAGTGTATGTTGTGATGCAAACCTTGAAAGGAGGCAGCGTTACCTCAGTAAAGAAACAGAAGTGGAGAATGACAGAGAGGAAGGAAGCAAAAGTAAGTGTCAGACATCAGTGAGAAAGAAAAAAAAGACCACAGAGAAAGAATTGGAGAAAGAAGAAGAGGCAGTTAAGGGGTCAATCCTAGACAAACATTCAGTCAATGAACTCCTTTGAGAACAGACAGTCCTCCAAAACAGTAAATGATGGAGCGTCAAGGTTAAAATTACACAACTGAATGTCAAAGGTTAATATCAAGGTAATAACAACAAGTGACCATAATAGTACTAGTTATTATAGTCTTACAACATTATACATTATAATAGGGTAACAGTACTGTAGTGGCCTCTTTATATGGCCCGATTGTTAACCTTATTACCTCTGTTTTTGTTTATAATTTAATATTACATATGTTTAATATTAAAAAGAGATAAAAAAAAATAAGCTATTTAAAAATGGGAACAAATTCCACTGAAATTAATATTCATTCTCAAAAATGATATTACATTCTCCCCAAATTAAAATGTCTTTTCACAAAATTTGTTTATTTTTTTGCTTAAAAATTTTTGAAAAAGGGCTTGCCCTGGACTGCCGACCCAACAAACGGTCCTGACCTGGGCCTGTCATGAACTTCACCAGTTTCTTTAAATCTTTTTCTTATCTTCTCCACTTGACATTTTGATACATTAAAGATGTATGCTACCTCAGCGAAAGTCTTGGTCTTCAGGTTTTTGATGATCTGTGCCAGCACTTTGGTCTGTGGTTGACTCCTTGGCATGCAGTCAGGTCAGGATACATTTCAAGTAAAGGTTGGGTGTGCTGGGGTTCTTCTTCTACGCACCTAGGAAGGTGTTAATTACAGTATTTGTCTTTGGCGATTTATTGAATCCTTTTTGTCTAAGCAAAGTCTGACCTTTTTGTCCTAATTAAATAATTTAAAATCACGGCATGATAAGATTTTATTTTGGTAAAGTAAGCTTAATCTAGAGGCCTTTGCCTTTCATATAAGCCACTTCTGATTCCAAATGATCAACTAGAAGTCAAGTTATTATTTGTTGTTCCTACAACTTGGATAAGTAACAAGACTTTTGTCGGGGTGTGTATGTAATTATATATACATATATATGTACTGTAGTATATATATATCGACAAGACTGGTATAGCCAAACCTTTGGTCACTCGTGCCAATGGCAAACATTGGTTTCAATGGTGCCAGCAGCGAAAATATTGGGCTGTGGAAAATGTGAAACTTGTATTGTTCCCTAATGAGTCCACCTTCACTGTCTTTCCCACAGTGGATCAGTGATGGTTTGGACTGCAATATCATGGCATTCCTTAGGCCCAATACTTGTGCTAGATGGGCGCGCCACTGCCAAGGACTACCGAACCATTCTGGAGGACCATGTGCACCCAGTGGTTCATTGAATCCTGAAGGTGGTGTCATGTATCAGGATGATAATGCACCAATACACACAACAAGACTGGTGACAGAGTGGTTTGATGAAAGTGAAGTTGAACATCTTCCATGGCCTGCACAGTCATCAGATCTAAATATTATTGAGCTACTTTATGGTGTTTTGGAGGAGCGAGTCAGGAAAACGTGCTCACATGCTGACCTGGCCACTGTTCTGTAAGAAGAATGACTCAAAATCCCTCTGGCCACTGTGCAGGACTTGTATCTGTCATTCCCAAGACGAACTCATGCTGTACTGGCCGCAAAAGGAGACCCTACACCATACTAATGAATTATTGTGGTCTAGAACCAGGCGTTTCAGTTTCATTGTCCAATCCCTTATATGGTTATACTAGTCCAAGTTATTTACAATTGCTGCATATGAACTAAAATATAAAGACATGCACAAAGTAAATAGATACCCATACTTTTATTTAATAACTAATGTGCACCAAAATTTGTCTTCATTATTTGGTTCCTTCTTTTGAAATCAGAACACATCCATCTTTACACAGAAGCACAGAAGTGAAAATTACAAAGAAATATTAGATTTTTTTAAAAGGCTGGATTGTTTGTCAGTGTGAGGGTTGAGCGTCCTATGGGGAAATGGCTAGCAATCGCAAAAACCCCCTTTATACCATTACCAGAGTTCTAAGCGAGTTTAAAGAAAAAGGGTAAAACATCAATTATGTCATGACTTGCAAAGAATTAATAACGAACAAGAAAACCTTACTTGCAGAAGAATTTAACAAAGTTTTGGGCCACACATTTTATTATACCAATAAGGGTAAATACTTCTTGCATATTTGTGCATTCAGTAGCCACTGTAGATAGTAAACAAATAGCTAATTTGATAATCAGCGCATAGAAAAAAACAGGCACATTACACAACTATTTTATACTGCTGACAATGTTAAAAATTCAACTTTTTTTCATACAATAATACGTTTTAAATAAACCATGTCAGTGTTAAAGGAGTGTTTTATGAGTAATGCACAAAATCTCGGGTCATTCTGAAAGGTTAAACAGTACATACAGTCAATACTAATATAAATATACTATAAAATTATATATACAGTATATAATATGTATAGTCAAAGTATGTGGACAGGATCTGAACTGAGCATCATATCATAATCACAAAGTTGGAAGCATGCGGTTATACAGGACGTCTCAGCTAACTATGTCTGCATGGACCTTGCTTTGTCATGCTGGAACAGGTTAGGCTTCAATCCCCTATTTAAATTACAATTGAATCTAAGGAGTCGAGGCCAAACCTGTTCCAACATGACAATTCCCCTGTGCACAAAGCGAGCTGGCCTTCTGGCCCTGCATCACTACCTGACCTCACTAATACTCTTGTAGCTGAATGGACACAAATTTTCACAGCCACACCCGAAAAATCTAGTGGAAAGCATTCACAAAAGATTACTGCATTTCCTGGAGTTTATTATAACTGCAAATCCAAATCAATGTCCATGGTTTTGGAATTAGAAAGACTTAGGACGATCGGGGTGTAATAACCTGAAATAAAAATGTAAAAATAAGTTAAAGAAAATATATATATGATTAAAATGTATCCATAATATATATATATATATATATATATATATATATATATATATATATACACTCTATGGGCAATTTGGGAACACCAATTAATCAAATCTGCATGTTTTTGGACTGTGGGAGAAAACCAACCAATCACTGGGAGAACATGCAAACTTCATGCACACAAACATGGCCGGGAATCAAACCCTTGACCCTGGAGGTTGCGAGAGGCGACTGTCCCAATCACTACACCACTGTGTCACTTTACAGAAAACATGCATGCAAAACAAGATATTACAATATATTCTATCCTTTGCATATTTATTAGGCGCATCTAGAAAAAGGTACTCTGTTCAGAGACAGATAAAGAGTAAAAATTATAAGGTTTGTAGGGTAGTGGGGTTAGGGTTATATTGTATATGGACCCATTTTTACATCTATAAATAATAACCCATTATACCACTATCATGTTTTTTTTAATTTTTTAATAAATCCTAGTCTTAACATTATTTAAGAAATCCAGTTGAATTCGGTGCTAGGTATTTGCATACAAATATCACTATTTACTGTGTGTTCTTTCTTGTACAATATTTCAAACTGTATAATGTACTGATGTGTTTACTAAAATGACTTTTCAGTAAAAACTAAAATCCCAGCTTTCACTTTTAGTTATGCTCTTATACAGGAGCTAAATGACTTCCCAGGGTCCTTGGGTGATCACAAAGCACCTTATATGGGATCGTAAGGTACCTCTGATCCTGACACGGGTCTGTGTCGCTGTGGCTACTCCCTCCATCTGGGCCTGATTCATCCTGACCTTCTACTTCTGCTTGGAGCTTTTGCACTTTGACTCACCTTCTGCTCCTGTAGAAGTTTCCACATAGATACCACAAAGATTTTCACTTCCCAAAAACAGTTTTCTGTAGGGGATAGTTTCATCTGGATGCTGTAGATTCGAACAGTATCTAAATAAGGGTGCTGTAATCATAAAGACTTTGCTTATGCATATTGCCATTCTTACAATCGCACTACAGAAGATGATGTGTTCCCTTTTTTGTGTCTTAAACCTCCTTTCTCATGTTTTCTCAGGGAGTTTTTCCTTTCCACGTTTGCATTTAGCTGGCTTATTTGAAGCTATAGATAAACAATAGTTGGCTCTAAAGCTGCTTTAGAGCAATATAATAAAATATTTTTGAGTGTATGGATAATTATATAGCCAACGCTCATGAATTATCAAAGTCAACTGAATACTAGAATTTATTTAGTGACATCATACATTAAGCTAAAGGATCACTCACTCACTCATCATCATCTGTACCACTTTATCTTATTATTTAAGGTCGTAGGCCCTGGAGGCTTTGGCAGGAGGTGGGGTACACCCTGGGCGAGGTGCCAATCCATTCCAGGGCATACACACATACGCACTCTCATTTACACACTGCAGACAATTTGGGAATGCCAGTTAGCCTAATCGGCATGTCTTTGGATGGTGGGAGGAAACCCGGAGCAAGCTCAGGGAGAACATGCAAACCCAAGGCACTTAATCTTAACTCCAGTTAACTGGAACTGGAGGTAATGACTAAGCCACCATGCCGTCTTTTAAGCTAAAGGATTTATTTGGTAAAAACAAAAGGTTTAGAACATAAACAGTCTTTGACATCTTGTATATTTAAATGTTGAGATTTGGCTTTGTGTGGTATTAGAAGAGCAAAATTATTCCTTGTTGTCCTGAGTGATTCTAGGAAATTTGTCTAGGAACAGAGTAGTAACAATGGAACACTGCCATCTAGTGGATAAACTGAGACAGTACAATTTATTACTTATGGACAATCTGGAACATAGTTTGTAACAGCATACATACAATCCTGCACCCAAAGAGCTTTTAGAAATGACAACATTCTTACACTAACTACATTAAGAAATATGGAAAATCCTGAACACAAAATTTTAACAGCATAGTTATTGTTTTTACCGTACACAAGGCGATTGCAACATTACATCATCAAACAAGGAAAAAAAAGATTTTAAAATAATTTAGGTAATTATTATTATATAAAAACTTTATAATAATTTAAAGGTAGCAAAAATTCATATTTTTTTCATATACAATGTCACAATGTCAGTTAAAATTTAGTAATTCAGTGCTATAAAGTACACACAATTCCTGTAAAACTGAAAGCCATATTGTAAAAATTTTAACCACAAAATCTATATGACGTTGTTGTATTAGTTAACTTCAAATGCATTGTAATTTTTTTGAGTCCAGGATTTGCTAAAGTGCCTTGTTATTAGAGTAATCAGTCAGATTTTGTAAAGATGAAATGAAGTATAAACTTACATTGGATCAACACTGGGTCTAAACACTGGGTGTATTAGGTTTTTGTTAGTTAAAAAAAAAAAAAACTTTAAAACTGAAAATTGTCACAAATAGGAGAAATTTCAATGGGAGAAGGCTCAGTTTAAATTAAAGCAAACAAACAATCAAACAAAGAACAAATTTTAACACGCAAAAAAAAAAAAAGACTAGCTAGGAAAGTTCGAAAGAACTTAAAGAGTACAGTATTCTGGCATATTTAGGCCAAGTTACACCAAGCAGTGTAGGTCCCCAAAGATCCCATGTGATTCCACTATATAATTCCAGTATATGATGCACTTATTTTATATCTCAATCTATCTTACAGACTACAGTCCTGTACACACCTTCATCCATCTACAGATTATCTGTACTGCTTATCTTTTGTAGGTATACAGTATACATGCTGAATGGGGTGCCAATCCAGGGCAACAACAGGGCATAAACACACACACACACACACACACCCCACTTAGTAAACTGGAAAAGGTATAATAAGCATGTCCTTGAAACTGAATGTTCAGCAGGAGTAACCTGCTTCTTTTTATTTGGCCTACTATCAACACCAAACGAAACCAGTGTACCAGTTAAAGCTTGAACTTGTGATGGGAGTTGATGGAAAAGCTCGTCTGACTTACGCTGACAGTCACAATAAAGGCCTGTTTGTTGGTCTTTCGGCAAAGGGTCGCTACAGCGGCACCATCCGACCCACACACACGACTTGGCACAGGTTTTGAGCTGGATGACCTTCCTGATGCAACCCTCCCATTTCATCTTACAGATATACTGGGTAAGATATTACCCTAAATACTCACAAACTGGCAGCAATGCTCAAAGTGATGTTTTTATGCTAGTGTTTTGATTATACTGTAAATGCATGATGTGTGATTCTGAAAGGTTAAAATCCAGCTCAAAACTGTTCGTAAAAGCAGTTTGACATCCATCAATGCTCTAATTCAAAATACAGTATGCACACAATAAACATTTTTTTAAACTATGGCAACAAAAACGAACAAAC
Source organism: Clarias gariepinus (assembly GCF_024256425.1). Taxonomy (NCBI): domain Eukaryota; kingdom Metazoa; phylum Chordata; class Actinopteri; order Siluriformes; family Clariidae; genus Clarias; species Clarias gariepinus. Next base: position 15,595,300 of record NC_071127.1, on the reverse strand, counting down.
CATGGAGTGTTCTAGTCGCTGCTATAATCCTCATATCATATTTTAACTTGGAAATGTGTACAAAGAAACAGGTAGCAATAGACAGGGACATGTACATGATCTGCAGGTCAATGTCAGGTCCATGTGGGACAAAATAATTCCGTTCAATTCAATTTTATTTGTATAGCGCTTTCGAAAATTCTTATTGTTGCAAAGCCGCTTTACACAATCAAACAGTCATACACTACGTGGCAATTTGGGAACGCCAGTTAACCTAATATGCATTTCTTTGGACTGTGGGAGGAAACCTGGGTACCCGGAGGAACCTGAGGGTTTTGTAATCAAAATGACAGTATAAAGACGACTGAATAATGAATAACGCTCAGGGTTAAAATCTGAAGCACTTTAAATAACCTTCGTGTTTGAAACGTGCTGTTAAAACAAAGCTGGTGCGACTTAGTTAGGAGCAACAGTTCAAAAAGATTGGTTCTGTCAAACACAGTATGTCGACTTAATACCACGGTTTAGCCACAAGGGGGCGCCAAGTGTTATTGTTCTCTCTCATTGAATGTCTAATGTATGTGTAAATTCTTATTGACCAGTTTCTCGTGCCCAAGTCTAACCACTGTACTAGTCGGATATCTTCTTCTTCTTTGTCTTTCGGCTGTTTCCTTTCAGGGGTCGCCACAGCGAATCATCTGCCTCCATCTAACCCTATCCTCTGCATCCTCTTCTCTCACACCAACTAACTTCATGTCCTCTCTCACTCCATCCATAAATCTCCTCTTTGGTCTTCCTCTAGACCTCCTGCCTGGCAGTTCCAACCTCAGCATCCTTCTACCGATATATTCACAATCTCTCCTCTGAACATGTCCAAACCACCTCAATCTGGCCTCTCTGACTTTATCTCCAAAACATCTAACGTGGGTTGTCCCTCTGATGAACTCATTCTTGATCCTATCCATCCTTGTCACTCCCAAAGAGAACCTCAACATCTTCAGCTCTGCTACATCCAACTTTGCCTCCTGTCTTTTCTTCAGCTCCACTGTCTCTAAGCCGTAGAGCATCGCTTGTCTCACCACTGTCCTGTACACCTTTCCTTTCATTCTCGCTAATACTCTTTTATCGCATAACACACCTGACACTTTTCTCCACCCATTCCAACCTGCCTGTACCCGCCTCTTCACCTCCTTTCCACATTCCCCATTGCTCTGGACCGTTGACCCCAAGTACTTAAAGTCCTGCACCTTCTTTACCTCTGCTCCCTGTAGCCTCACCGATCCTCCTGGGTCCCTCTTATTTACACACATGTATTCTGTCTTGCTGCGGCTAACCTTCATTCCTCTGCTTTCCAGAGCATACCTCCACCTCTCCAAATGTTCCTCCACCTGTTCCCTGCTCTTGCTACAAAGCACAATGTCATCTGCAAACATCAACTGTACTAGTCGGATATGAGATCTAGTAAAAACTCACCCAAACGTACAACCGAGACATGTATATTAAGTTAGATTACATAAACTATGGGCAGTTGTTACTCTTTGAGAAGCTGTTGAAATGAGATTCGTTGCCATGCAATAACAAAATAAAATTAATACACGTGTACATCCAGATAGCAGATCCTTATATCCTGTGACTGTAATGAATCTACACCAACAAGAACCTGTTTGGGAGTGATGGCAAAGTTCAGACCTTTGGCTAAGACCTCTCTCTGCGTATTAACTCTATTGAACACAAATATCAGGGTCACCAGAGAAGACACCAAGGACAACAGTTTGGCCTTCCTGGACTGTGCAGTTCTCATAAGGAAAGATATGAAACTAAAAACAGAAGTATACCTTCACCTGAAGGACAAAGGACACACATTCATGGATGAAAATGTACAGATTTCGGACAGAGAGGATAGATGGTTCGAGAGTGGGGTGAAAGAAGCCATCTACCTATGTGCAGGTGGAAAACTGTTCTCTAAACAGATGTGGAGGTCTTCAACACAACCTGTCTCTCATTTTTCATGCTGGTCTTTCATCTATCCCAAGGAAGATTAAGTCATCTTCACACGTCCACCAAGAAAACCACATTTATGGACTTCCCTTACTTTTTCTGCTTGTTACACATTAATGACTCTTTGTAATCTCTGTCTATTGTCTTCCTAACAGCTCTACTCTCTAATGACCCTCCATCCTATTCTCACCTTTTCCATTTTAATTTCAGATAATTTTCTATCATTTCAGATAGGAGCTGATCCTTTGACCTTGGAGGACTTAAATACGAGGATTTCTTCTTACCTTAGACTGAAGAAGCTTCTTGGATGAGAAGTCCAGTTGGCATGCCTCATCTGTAAAGGGATTGTTTAGGTGAATGTCTTTTTCATAAGAATCATGATCTTAATTTTGACCAAAAAGAATGGTGGTTATGATTTTCTCCATGATCAAAGTCTTAACTGAGGTCAATCAATCAATCAATCAATCAATCAATCAATCAATCAATCAATCAATCAGAGTCTGAGTTTTGCTATAAAGATAATAAAGCCAACAGGTTGTTGTTGTTAGGCTTTCGACTTTTCCCATCGAGGGGCCACCACAGTAGACCATCCGATGCGCACAACAAATTGGCACGGGTTTTACGCTAGTTGTCCTTAGTGACGCAACCTTCTTTTTAATCCAGACTTGGAACCGACACTGCGTCCACTGGCTGGGGTAATTTATTATATTAATAACAATGATCAATAATTAAATATAACTCTACTGTATATAGAGGTGTTTAACTGCGGAAAAACTTGTGACATGCTGCTGTGATGAAGAGACATATCAAGATTAATTATGTGATAAAGTGCAATCACAGTTGAATGATTATAACGTCAAGTTACTAAGTGTAGAATTGAGGAAACTGCAAAATCTTCCAAGTTGCTTTATTGCTTTACAAACTTCAGACAAAATTTCAATGGAATTGACTTCATGGACACATCTTGTTTTGTTAGCATGAACATAGCAAAAGTCACAAGACTATACAGATTTTACTTTAAGACAAAGCATATTAAGCAATACACTGTGTAATAAGCCATAATTAACATGCATGTCCTTTTATCCTTCTGTTGAGATCTTTCACCATGACTTGGCACATCCTTGGTCAATGGAGATGACATGGGTTTGACTTGGGTTGTCCTGCTGAATAAACCCAGTTGCAACCAAGTTTTAATTTTCTGTTTAACGTCGTGGGGTGAAGTTTCACTACCTCTAGATAATCCTCCTTCTGTTTGCTAAAGTGCACCAACCTTTTTTCCAGAACCTCAACATGATGTTGCCACCCACATACTTCACAGTTGGGATGGTGCACCTCAACTTAACAGCCTGACAGTTTTTTTTTCAGCATGCATACAGTATCAGTGATAAATACAGTCAATCAGTTTAAAATTTGTTTAAAATGATAAAATCAGCCTTGCTAACCACTGGTAGGTGAACACACACATTTTCACCAGTTCCTTTGATATTATCTTGGGGTTCAGTTGGAACCTTTCAGACCAAAGTTCATTCTTCTACTGGAGTTCATTTGTTCCTCTTTTCTTGTGGTTGTGTGTTGCAGTTCGCATACAAGGTGTTTGAACAGATTCTCAGACAGATTTTTATGTCAATAATTTTTACATTTTTGAAACTTTTTATAGTTTTAAACGATAATTTCATGAAGCTATATCACATTGTTTAATACTTCCACTTTAGACACGCTACAAACTGTCTATAGCTGTGTCAGGAAGTGGACAATCAGTTGATTTTTCAATAATATCGCAGAATCAAAGTGTATATATATATATATATATATATATATATATATATGTGTGTGTGTGTGTATACGTGTGTATGAAATATATATTGAACATCAACACCTATAAACTTTTATCATAACTTAAAACCCAAGGGGGACACATCTGTCAAGGCAACACAGCATAGATCCACAATAATAATAATAATAATAATAGTATAAACATTTGATTATAAAAAAATTATATTATGATTATATACTATTATAAAATTCTAATTTATTAATATATGATGCAAAACAGTAAATTTAGTAATCAAGTAAAGAACTTGGTTTGTGTAAACATTTGTGAATTCGGATATAGTGAATGAAAACTCTTTACCCAATTATTGTTTTAACAATAAGTAGACACCTTAACCGATTGGCCCATAAATATGAAGGAAATGTGTAAAGTTGTAAAAAACTGAGATTGAATGAACAATTGATTTTAATATAATTGAATGTATATTTTTTTCATTATAAAAAACATCACATATGCACGAGATCAGAAAAAGTTCTACTTTATGAAACCAGCGAAAAGTTTTTTCCCCTTCCCTTATGTTCTCATTGTTGTCTTCCTGTGTAACACAAACTGTAACTCTCTCTCTCTCTCTCTCTCTCTCTCACACACACACACTGTCTCAGTTTTTCTATCTCTCACAAACATATCCTTAGTTACATGCAGACGTCAGGAGTTCATAAATGGCTGTACTGGGTAATAATCTGACTGTGTTGTTAAAACTTCATGGTGTACAGTTTCAGTTCATTAACTAATAACCAGCTCGGGGACAACAGGAGCTGTTTTATTATTATTATTTTTTTTGCAACAATAATTCTATACTGAAATGAGATTCAGAGTGTATCACTGGTTATTTCCTTTTCTCTCTCTCTCGCTCTCTCTCGCTCTCTCTCACACTCACACCCCCACATGCACAGTCTCAGTGACGCAAAAACCACTCATGAACAGTTGATGAGCTGACAATACCCTAGCATCCTGTCTCTGAAGATGGACTTTGACTATCAAAAAATTAAAGGTCAGTCTCTTTTCATCGATTTACACAGATTAACGTCGTCACAGTGCAGATCCGTAGCGATCCTCAGGCATCTCAGAGTCTAAACATGGTTCTGTGGTGTGTGTTTTACCACCATTCTCTTAGATGTTTCAGTTTCTTGACAGCGACAGTGTTATTGTACTGTAGCTTGTGGTATTCCATGCTTTAGTCACATTGTGTTCCGTTCAGCATTAAGGTCATGGTATAAGCATTAAGGTTAAGGGCTGTGAATTTGACGGATAAGTGCTGTAGATCTTACGTTCAGATCATTTTGGTAATAACAGGAAACACTATAATAGCATGCAGTTTCATTTATTCAAGCTTGTTTAATATATATTTATGCTTTTAAACAGTTCTATATGTGACAACACTGTGGTTAAAGAGAGATTTGGTGTTTCCGTTCTACGGGCCATTTTAAGATTCAGGACAAATGTGAAACTATTGTGTCTGTTTAAAGGAGGAGATAAGGTCAAGTCTCTTTGTGATCAAGCTGAAAGACTGGAAGAGTTTACAAACCTAAACGAGAAAGAAAGTTTTATTCAATATGTGCATTTGAGATTAAGAATCATTTGGGATTTTGTTGTTTTTTTATGTCAGAAATGTAACAATTAAAAAAATATTTTCATAGTTTTAAACAATAACTTCATGAAGCTAAATTAAAGTAAAAAATAAATAAATAGAAAAATCATATTATATAAAATCATATTATAATAAGATTATATATTATCATAAAATTATTCTAATAATATTATTATATATATCAAATATAAATATATAATAATATAACGCAAAAAATCCATTTAGTATTAAAATTTATGTACAAGTCTTTCTTTTCCTAAAGTGTAGACATTTCTCTTGACGCTTTAGGCATCAAACTGTGTATTTAGGTTTTTGAATATGTCAGATATAATTATTTTTATCTACATTTGACCACAACCGGAATATGAGAATGACGTCGCAAAAAAGTAGAACTTTCACAATTATTATTTTTTTGGTCATAGGAACATCCAGAAAAACACATCATCATGTGTATCTGTTCTATTTCTTTGTCTATGTGACCCATTTTTTTTTTTTTTTTTTTTTTTTGGGCGGTCATGTTTGGATAGTTGGTTAAAATTAGGTTGTGCTAAAAAAAAAAAAAAAAAAGATACTGTATGTCACTCTGTCCTGCACAATCCTAAGCTTTATATACTGTATCTTTATTAAAAAACAAAACAAAAAAGATTAAAATGCTCTGAGTTTTAAGATACAGCCTGGCTTATTGCAGTCACAAGGCAGGTTGTCGGTGGTTTTGAAATGGTTTATTGATTTTTTCTAGAATGTCTACATAAAGTGTTATCACACATTTTAACCTCAATTTCAGAATTGAGCACTAAGCACTCACAGCAGTATTTTTAAAAAAGGCACAGCGCCAATAACGTTTGTGTTTACTACAAACTGCAAACCTCAGAGTATTATGAAACGCCATGAAACACTACTTCAATCTTTGCTTTATACCAGGCATAGAGTCAGGCATATGTTTCTGTGGTCAGCTTTTTAACTCAAGAAGCCGTGGCAGCCCTTCATTAGAGTGGTGAAAGGAGACTTTCTTAGTTGCTTGGTATAATTAGTCCCAAATGAGGAACTTCTCAAGACAGCGGCACTGATGTTGCCCTTTAGGTTGGAAGTGCATATTTCCGGCTCAAGTGTTCTGCATACTTAAGAAAAACATCCTGAATGGAACATGACAGCTTTTTAAAGAAAAAAACTTTTTATGAACTTTGATCGAGATAAATCATTCAACTTATTATTGCTACATGCCTCGTTAAAGATATTCCCAAAATACATTTATAAATATTACTTTATATGTTCATTAAATATAAATTCCTATTATATATTATTACAAAACAAATGTTAATTGACAGTAGCTCACAAGACTTATATATGTTATAACCTTACAGTATATGCTGAGGATCCAGGTCAGAGCCCAGGACGCAATGGTGGCTTAGTGGTTAGCACTGTCGCCTTGCACCTCCAGGGTCCGGGTTCTATTCCCAGCCAGGTTCAATTCCCGCCTTGAGTGCATGGAGTTTGCATGTTCTCTCTGTGCTTCTCTCTTGGGTTTCCTCCAGGTGCTCCAGTTTCCTCCCACAGTCCAAAGACAGGCGGGTTAGGCTAATTGCCATTCACAAATTGCCCCGTAAAAAGTCTCCTGGGTTAGGCTTTAGGCCCCCCATATAGGATAAAGTGATACAGATTGAGTCAGTGAGGTTGGAGCCCCACCCCATTGGGGGGTTGCCACACCACATACATAGCATTGCTGGAAGCCTGGATAAAATGGTAGGGTTGCATCAGGAAGGGCATCCAAACCTGTGCCAACCATGGATTGCATAGTCTGCTGTCACGACCCCTTGATGGGAGCAGCCAAAAGAAAGGTATTTATATGTTGTATACACTAGGAATGGGAATTACCAGTGAACACCTGATAGGATATTATCATAACACCACATTTTTATCACAATTTTTTATATTGCAAATATAGCAAATAATTTGCTTCTACCATGCAGGATGCCATGCTGCCTGCCAATGTGTGAATAGTTTAGAGTCCACCACTATAGGATTATAGAGGAATGGCAATGTTTAACCACCTCAAATACAAACACATTCATAAATAAAAAGATATAATCAATAAAAAATTCTTTTGAATCAATGTTTTCCTTATCTCTAGTATATTCTGTCTGTAGTGCATTGCCAAAATGTTTTGACCAAATACAATTATAACACATTTAAAAACATTTATGGCAATAAAATATCACCCTACTGTATATATTGTACAATAAAATTGTAATAAAATTCAATTCAATTCAATACAATTTTATTTGTATAGTAGCACTTTAAACAATTGTCATTGCTGCAAAGCAGCTTTACACAATTAAACAAAATTTTGGAAGTTTCTATAAAAAATAATTTTAAAAAAAATGCAATTTAATATTATTTAATAGATGAGGAATCCCGTCAAAGGGAAGAGCGAATCAGCTCTGTACCAGCCCTACAGCCAAAACCCCTGCCTCGACCATCTACTGCTACAGAAGCTCCATCTACTCCTCGGAAGCCTCCAATCAAACCCAGACGAAGCATCAAATGCCGTCCTATCGCACAGCCAGTCTCCATACAACCACAAATCCAGGACAACCAGATGGAGGTTGAGGTAACTACTATCGTCGATTATTATGAACATTGCAGTCAATGCTGATGACATATTATGGATTTGGAATGTAAAAATATCTGTTAATAGATATCATACATTTTTCATATATTGATATGAAAATATATGGTTAAAATGTAGATCATATTTTTCTTTAATGGCAGCAAACACTTTCACTTTTTCACTTAATTAAAATTTTAATGTATATTACAGATCTGCGCAAAATAGTCCACATTTTAAACATATTATATTTATAATGAAATAATTATGTGCTTGGGGTCTTTGTCCTGTTGGAAAACAAACGATGGTTCCACTAAGTGGAAATCAGATGGGATGACATGTCATGCAAAATGCTGTGGTACTGTAGATATGCTTGTTAAATGTGCCCTCAATTTTGACTAAGCCACCAACAGTGTCACAAGCAATAGAACCATCTATTGACCCTCTCTATGTCAAATACATGGTGGTTAGAACCAACAATCTTAAATTTGGGATTATCAGACCAAAGCTCAGTTTTCATTATTTGTGTTTCTTGGCCCAAGTAAGTCTCTTCTGCTTGGTGATCTTCAAAAGTAATGGTTTCTTAGCTGCAATTTGACCATGAAGGCCTGACTCACGCAGTCTCCTCTGAACAGTGGATGTTGAAATCGCTTGAATCTGAGGTGCTATAAATCGGTGGTTTCTGAGGCCGGCCATTCAAGTAAACTTATCCTCTGTAGCGGAGGTAGCTCATGGTCATCCTTTCCAGAGATGGTCCTCATGGGAGCCAGTTTCATCTTAACGTTTGATGGTTTTGGTGACTGCGCTTGGGGATATCTTCAAAGTTGAAAAGTTGACGGACTGATGTTTATTTCTTAAATTAATGATGCACTGTATTTTCTCTTTACTTAACTAAATGTTTTTTGCTGTAATATGGATTAGTACAGTAGTTTTAGCAGCAGTATTGACAGTGTTTCCACCCTTCCTCCGCACAAGACAATCAATGGTCTAAAACACATTAAAAGGCAAGATATGTCACAAATTAACTCTTGACAAGGCACACCTGTGAATTAAAAACCATTCCAAGTAACTCTCTCATGAATCTGATGAAAGACTTTGGACAATCTAAAATATATAACATATTCTGGGTGGTTTAACCATTTTTGTTTACTACATAATTCTATAAGTGTTTTTTATAGATTGGATGTCCTCAGTATTAATGCACAATATTGAGAATAATAATTTTTTTAAAAAAGTAAAGGAGAAGGCGTGTCCAAACTTTTGACTTCTATCATCTTTGAGCAAGAAATGTGATGAGAAAAACATGCAGAATGAGGATGATGGGAGATGACTGAAACACTTAGTCAAATCATAAACTACAGTAGAACTCATAGCTATGTTTAATAGTGAAAGTAAGCACATTTCCACACATAGTGTGAAGAGATTGGGACTAAACAGTGGTGTAGCCTCAAGTTACAATATGACTAATTGGGAAAAAGGTTTTAGTTTGCTATAGGGAGCATAAAGAATGGACTGTTGAGCATTGGACAAGGGTCATGTGGTCTGATGACTCCCGATTCCATGATCCCCTGTTCCAAAGTGATGAGTTCTTCACGGTAAGAAAAGAGGCAAATGATCATTGTTTGGTGCCCAATGTACAAGCCTGCGGAGGCAGTGTTATGGTCTGTAGTTGCTTTTGTTTTGGATTTTTTTCTTCAATGAGGGCACAGGCCAATTGCAAGATGGCATTGTCAATATTTATCAAGCTTAAATTGTGAAAGATTGGTTCAGGAAGCATGAGACATCATTTTTTACACATGGATTGGCCAAATCAGAGTCCAGACCCTAACCCTATTGACAATCTTTGGGATGTGCTGGAGAAAGGTTTACACAGCGGTCCAACTCTCCCATCATCAATACAAACTCTTGGAAAGAAATTGGATGGATAAAAAATGTTGTGACATTGCATAAGCTCATAGAAATAGTGCAATAGGTGTAATCAAAGCAAAAGGCAGTCCAATTAAATATCGGAGTGTATGCCGTTTTTTTTTGTCTGGTCAGTGTATGCATGTAGCCATTTTGAAGATCATTATTGCAGTGTGTATCTCAACTGATCTGAGGTCTGTATTGACTTTGATCTACTATACTTTGATATAGTACTTATGCACAGCTTTGTAGTGCTGCATGGAAGTCATAAAATAAAACTGATGCACCAAGCTTCTCCAAGATTGAGCATGCAGTCTCATAATGTCGGATGACATTATATTGCTACAGAGAAATGATACATGACTTAAAAAAAAAAAAAGAAGCAAAGGACAGTGAGCTGTGAGTGAGCGCGCGTTTGTGCAAAACCACTTTGCAGTGTTATGAAAAAATACATTGGAAACCACTGCTGCTCTATTCCTATTTTTAACCAGATTACCTCATCTAGAGGCTTCACACGAATAAAACTGGAGAGGTGGTATAAATCTAAATGGAAAATGTACTAAGTGGGGTGTGTGTGTGTGTTTGTGTGTGTGAAAGGAACGGAAGCGAATCGCTCCCTCTCAAGTGCTGAACCCTACAGGGCCTCTGGATGCTCAGACTCCATCTCTACAGGCGCATAACCTGCTGTGGTTTCAGAGAACGCAGCTGCCTCGGCTACCAAAACCCGTACCTTGTTGGCTCCATGGCTTCGCCACACGCAGGTTCTCTCTCTCACATCAGTTCCTTACACTAAACACACCCACTTTTTTACAGCAGTGAATGCCGCAGCTACTACAGGTGCAGGCATCCAACCAACCACATTTAGCGATCACATGCACCATGTCCTATTTTAAACTACTACATACGTTGATGCTTTTTTTTTTTCACAGGGAAGCAGAGCAGCTACTGCAGGATAAGCAGCAGGGTTGTTTCCTGTTGAGGCTCAGCGAGTCAAAGGTTGGCTTTGTGCTCTCTTATAGGTATGTACCCATATGTAAGCATGTCCTTTGCAGCTACACGGATACACTCGAATCCGCGGATTAAAATGTCATTCGATTCCAGAGGTACAGACAAGTGCCGTCACTTCATCATAGAGCAAGACTGCGATGCGTCTGAGATGGAGAGTCAATACGTCATAGCTGGAGAGACCAGCAAGCATTGCAGTCTGGAGCAACTCATCAACTACTATACCCACAATCCAGTGGGGCCTTTTAATGAAAAACTCACTGTGCCTTGCGTGCAGGTAGGATTCTGTCCACACATGCAAATTTCACTCACTCACTCGTTGTCTATACTGCTTAATAATATATACAGGGTCACAGGGGGGCCTGGAGCCTATCCCAGGAGACTTGGGTGGGGTACACCATGGACAGGGTGCCAATCCATCGAAGGGCACACATACAAAAACATTCATTCACACATTATGGGCAATTTGGGAACGCCACGGGGAGAACATGCAAACTCCATGCACAGAGAGATGAGAATCAAACCCAGACCCTGGAGGTGCAAGGCAACAGTGCTAACCACTAAGCCGCACCCTCCATCACTCCTACTTAAAAAATATAAAAATATATTATTTAATCATTTAAAGTCAACATTTAGCATCCCGTTTGCCAACTATTGGCAATTACACAAAACGTTTTATCCAGAAAGGGCCAGTGTGGGTGTAGGTTTTCATTCCAAAAAAGCCAAAGCCATACTTGTGCCATGTCCTGATAAAAATCAAAAGCTGGTGGAATCAGGCGTGGTTCCGGTTTTATCGCTATGCATGGTAGAGGCAGTAGTGGTTCAGTGTTTTAAGGCTCTAAGTTACTAATCAGAAGGTTAATGGTTTGAGCCCTTAAGCAAGGCCCTTAACCCTGTCTGCTCCAGGGGTGCCGTACTGTATAATGGCTGACTCCTAACAAAGCTGGAATATATGAGGATTTTTTTTTTTTTACTGTGTTGTAATGTACAGTATATGTGATAAATATACCCATTAAAAAAATATGCCCCCTAAACCCATTAAAACAAGATAGTGGGTAAGATCGGATTGCCTAATCGTCTCTGAATGGAAGACGATTTTTACCTTAAAAGGACATGGTTTTACGAGTTTTACTAATATTGAAGACTGTAATGTTTTAAAACAATTTGGAAACTGCATAAACTGTTCTTTTTGATGCTCCTCGATCTTCAGCTTGAAGCAGTGCTTGTTGTGTAGTTCAATATTTGACCACTAGGATTAATATACAGTATACTTAATGTTTGTAATGAAAAACTTTTTGTTTTTCAATTCTAGTTACTCAAACAGGTTATATATATATATATATATATATATATATATATATATATATATATATATATATATATATATATATATATATGATGTACTGTGTAAGAAATCATGCAAATGTTGAGCCTCTGCCCAAATGCATTAATGATGGAACCATAACTTTTTTATTTTTTTGTTTTGCTGTTTTTTTTTTAAAATAAACATATATAGGGTTCAGGATTGTGCTGTATAGAGTGGGCAATGTAGGCAATATGATGAACTGAATGACCAAATACTACTCTTTCACAGCTGAAGCAGGCAGACAAAACGTGTAAAAAAAAAAAAAAAAAAAAAAAGTTAAGTAAAAAAAACACAATTATGATTTTGTGGCTGGTGAAATTTTATGCATTAGAGTAAAATTGTATGTAATGAAATGACAACCTGGCTCACTCATCTTCTATACTGCTTTATCCTATATTCAGGGTCACGGGGACCTGGAGCCTATCCCAGGAGACTTAGGGCATGAGGCAGGGTACACCCTGGACAGGGTGCCAATTTACTGCAGAGCACACACACATACACCACAGACAATTTGGGAACGTCAATTAACCTAACCTATATGTTTTTGGACTGTGGGAGGAAACCCACCAAGCATGGGGAGAACATGCACACAGAGATGGGAACTGAGTCTGGTCAGGAATCGGACCCGGACCCTGGAGGTGCAAGGCGACAGCACTAACCACTACACAACTGTGCCGCCAGTGGCCTTCAGGCTGATCTCTTTAATTACTTGTGCAAGAAATCCTTCCTGATCCTCCAGAAATTATTACATATACACCATACTATACACCACTTTGTCCTTCCATGGCCCTTTTAAAGAAATTCAGAATGAGGGTGATCTCCGTGCACCAGACCTCAAGCTCTTTCACTTCCTTTTTGTTAGTTGTCTTATCACTGCTCAAGATGAGCCTCTCAAAAATGGTGTTAATGATGCAGTTGCTATCATGTTAGGCAAAATGTTTGAGCACATTTACGGTATATTAGAGGACACAGGAAGAAGCATATAGGGGTTTCTAAAGTTCAGCCTGCATATAGAATGAGAAATGACGTGAAAGACATGTTTGCTTCTGATTTCAGCTTTATTAAAGTGAACTTTGACAAGAGAATGAACAAACAAGGCTGTGGTGTCTTGGGTCAAACAAATGCTTATTATTATAGAACTGACGCACTGGACTAATTCTGTGCTGTTTTCTTACTGTTTTTTTATGTATCTGGAAAGTAATTTGTGGGGAGCATAGGGTCTGGGATTGATGAAGCTCTAGCTTTTGGGTAGCATCACTGCCTCAAAGCTCCAGGGTCTGGAATTCAGTCAACACTTGGGGTACTGTCAGTGTAGAGCGTCTCAATATCCTTACAGGTTTCCACCAAGTTTTCGGGTCTCTTGGTTAAGACAAATTGACAATTGGGGTGAATGTGTGCGTGTATACAGTGCCTTGTGATGGCTTGACATCCAGTCTAGTACGTATTACCACACTACACCCTCACCTCCCATACGCTCTGGTTCCTCCACAACCCTGACCAGTATGAGCATTGACTTGAAATGAAATCGGATGGGCCTTTGCATGGCACAGTGGTGAAGGGCTTGCCCTATTATCTGGAGATCGCAAGTTCCATTCCTGGGTGATGGTGTAACCTCTTGGAGGCCTAGAGAGAGCTGATTGGCCGAGCTCCCTCTCAAAGGGGAGGGATGAAAGGTACTTAGTGCTCTTACATTAATTACGGCTCTACAGCCTATCAGGGGCGATATACGTGATAGTCTTCAACCCTCCCAACTGAGTGGTGGTAGCCTCAATGTGGAGGAATTGGATACGACTAAATTAGGGAGAAATTCGGGGGGGAACTCCCCTCCCCCCAAAATGAAAGAGGTTCTACTTTGGAAGGTGGCAATTGAGTCCTGAATAAGGTTCTACTGAGGTAGTTGCATTGATTCAAAGGATGGGGATTTATCATTTGTTCTTGTGTATCGATTGATTAACTTCCTTTACTTTCTCTTCCAGGCTAATGGCATCTTTGAGGATAAATCCAAGCTGGAAGTGGGAAATAAAACAGAAAGTGGCGAAGAAAGAGTTGCCACTCCAGGAATTAGCCAAGAATACCCTCCTATGGGCTCCACGGGGCAAGATGTCCGTCCTGCTGCCGCAGATTCGGCGCAGTATGCTGTAGTGAGGAAGGCTCTAAGGAAGACTCACTCTCTCTCTGATTGCATGGTTTTATCTCACTTGCTACCTCTTGTCCCAGAAAACACAGAGCGAGAAACCAAAACTGAGGTATTACCTTACAGTCCAAACAAAAACTATCTATTAATATAGTTTAAAGTGAAAGATATGAACAAAAAAAATCTGTTTCCACCTTTCAGAACGACACACCAGAGTCTGTGTTTGGAACCGCAGACATGCGTGGTGGTGGCGATGTGGCCCACCCTGTGGATGCCCCCTACGCACGTGTCAACAAACCCCAGCGTCCGCCAGCACAACCTTCCTCCGTCAACGTCAACGGCAGCGATGCCGACACCAGCTTATGGGGTGCGTCAGCAGCCATGGACTCCGAACAGTTTCCCAGTGTTGCAGCTGTAGCGGAACAGAAATACTGCAAACTGGAGCCTATTCATACATACGAGGAGGCTCTGCACACGCGTACACGTGACAATCAGATTGATTTCTACGCAGTTGGACGGCAGAGGGAAAATGCAACAAATGCAGGTAAGAAGAGAAGGATGGTGGAGAATTGAAAAAGAGATAAGGGGCAGGATGTAGCTCAGTGGTTTAGGTGTTGGACTATTACATTTAGGCGTTTGGCAAACGCCCTTATCAAGAGCGACTTACATTTTTATCTCATTATACATCTGAGCAATTGGGATTAAGGGCCTTGTACAATGACCCAACAGTAGCAAGTTGGTGGTTGTAGGGATTGAACTTGGGATCTTCCAAACTGTAGACCATTAGCTTTAATCACTAAGCTACCCACTACTGATCATAAGGTGCCAGGTTCAAACCCCAGCACCACCAAGTTACCACTGTTAACCCTCAAACTGCTCTGATGTACAAGGAAATGTAAAAAATATATATAAGTTGTTGTAGATAAGGTAGTCTGGCAAATAAAATAGGTACTTAAAAACAGTTTTATCATCTTACTGTGCTTGAAGTCTACTGTAAACATCAATTGGGTTTTACACCTTCAATTCACAGGAAGTCATTACAGGACCCGGTTTGATGTGTACACCCCTCGTATATGTAAATGCATGCATTAACATAAACTGCTGCTTTGTTCTCGGTGCCGTGCAGTTATGGAAAATTCACATCAGCACTTTTTTGATCAGATGTGAGACTTCAATAGAGGTGTGGTGTAAGTCGCATATAGACGAGCACATTCTCATTATGAAGGCCATCATTTATTAAACGTTTCATGTAGTAAACTTGAGTTTAGCTTGTTTTCAGATTGTTTAAGATGCCCAGGTGGACTGGTTCGACTGCAATTCAAGATTAGGTCACAATTCTAGACTAGACTTTATTTCTGGTAATTTATTTCTGTTTGTTCCCAGCAGCGATCCCTGGCAGTCATGTCTACGCAGAAGTTAACCTTAGAGGAACAAGAGATGACACACTATTGGCTACTTCACCTCCTCATGCAGGCACAACATTTATTTCTGCCCAATCCTCCATGAGGCCTAACCCTAGACTGCCCCCAAGACCTCCAAATGCTCCAGTACGAGCCGAGGGTGGTAGTCAGGTATGATTCTTCACGCTCTACCAATATTATTAGACTTGATTAGACTAGCCGAGTCTACAAAAATGGACAGTAATAAATTCACAAAAATGTTCTTTCTTCACAGAATCCTGCATTTTCAGCAATGAGGAATCCACCACCATACCAACCCGAGCAGGCTCTGCCAGAAAACGCCGGGTCCTCCATATACGAGCAGATTCCAGAAAGACGAAACAAACCCAGACCTCCGTTGCCGCCTCTGAATCCCAAACGCTGACTCGAGGTCCACCATCAGTGTTGTTGAAGCCTCTCTACTACCAAGAACAGATTTCAAACTAAATGGTATTACAAACTTACAACAGAAGCCTACAGGAATTACTCCTTTTGATGTATATGTGGTTGCACATTAAGTACAGTACATGCTTAATCTTATCCTTCGACTTTTGCGTTTAATGTTGAATCTGTTTGGCTGCAGAAATATTTAGCCCGAACTTTAATTTAATGTCTTGACAGCATCTTGAGTCTTATTTACTACTATCTATGTAAAAGAACTGTAAATAAAGAGGATTTTTATAATACCATACAGTAGATATGTGTTTGTGGTAATACTAAATTAATATATGTATGTTTACAAAGAATTTTATTAAGGAAAAATTCTCAGCTATACCAACATTCACAACTATGTTTACTTACAACTTTTAAATGTTGTGTCTCCTAACAGTCCTATCTTTAGCAAGTATGCCAATTACACACGACAAAATTGTTTGTACCCTTCGGTCAATGAAAGAAAAACTCACAGAAATAACTTTAATCTGACAAAAGTAATAAATAAAAATTCTATGAATGTTAACCAATGAAAGTCAGACATTGCTTTTCAACCATGCTTCAACGTAATTATAAAAAAAAACAAAAAAAAAACTCATGGAACAGGCCTAGACAAAAATGGGTCATGGGTCTTGCAACATGACAGTGACCCAAAATACCTGCTGAGAGGTGCAAAAAGTCTCATTGACAGTTATAGGAATCGTTTAATTGCAGTGATTGCATTGATTAAATCCATTTTAGTTCAGCACAAAAAGATAAATACTTATTGATTCTTCAAACAAATTAACAAAGTTTTAATCCTAAACACAGCTTTAAAGAACACTATGCAAGGTGGTTACTCCAGTTTTAATAGAAAAACTAGCATTTCTTCCCACTATAAAACCATGCTGCATGGGAGGTCTTGCAGTGTTGCCTCAAGCGGTTGCCTGAAGCTTAATTAACCAGTAGTCTAAATATATGCATAACTTAAATGCAACATAATACCTGATCTGATGAAAAAGAAAAACTCAGGTGTATTTTTATTTTGTAAAAACCCACTTTTATTTGTTATTTCCATTGTAAATCTCAGCAGTAATAAATCAATTTGTCTTTAAATGCTTGATCACAAACAACAACAAAAAAAGGTTGCCTCATAGCCTGGGATGGCGATCGATGAGTTCTAAAGAAGGAAAGAGGACCTCGGTCATTCTTCCGAACGGGTGGAAAAAGAAAGAAATCTGGCCGTCCCGTAAGAACTGTCTGAACTTGAATCCATGGTCATGTTACCCCCAATATGGGTAATAAAATGATTGAAAACCTCTGGAAAATTTTTTTTATCAACGTACATTCCTACCCCTTTCCTTGATTCCTTTTGTAATGCTTTAACCCTACACATATTAGTTCTTCTTGGTCTTGGGGGAGTCGTATTTCCTCTTGCTGGAGTACCAGAGGAGCAGCGGGATGCCAATGGAGGGCAGAGTCATCACACCAAAAGCAGCCCAGTCCAGCTATAGGAAAAAATACAAACATATTGCACACGTCTCTTAAACTCTTGCAGTGAAGTATTTAAATGCTAAGGCTGGTTAATATTAAATATTATTATTATTATTATTATTATTATATAACCAGGAACATTAACACTGGTATTAAGTCCACATTAACGTAAACTTAATTAAGCCAGAAACTTTTTATTTTATTTCAAGTTATACACAAAAGGCTTTGAATTTTATACATTTTATGGCTTGAAGGTGTGATGGAATATTTGATCTGAGACACTGAGAAAACCTTATCTGAGAACTGATATACAGTAATAAAACAAATCAAAACACAACAAAACAAAACACTTACATAATGTGGAGAAAAGCGTCTGTCAAACTCCCTCTGGGCCAGAATGCCTCCCTGACCAGGAGCGCTGGTGTAGCCAACCTTACAATAGATTAACAAAATCCTGATTATTGTACAAAATACTGCATTAATGTTTTACCATTTGTACAGATCTCACAAACAAAACCCATAAAAACATGCTGAGTATGAGTATGTTTACATTCTATTATAACCTATTTAAAATCATCAGCGATAAATGAACAGTAGTAGTTTTACACAAAACACATGTCCTTGATGTTGTTGTGCTAAAAATATTCTGTTGGTTAACCTCAACCGGTTATAAGATATCCTGTTTTCAAGAACTGTGAGCACATTTTCCATTGAAAGAAAAAAATAAATAAATATATTGCTAGAAGATAACACTTACCACAACTTGACCTCCTTCTTGGGCCAAGTAACTGACGGTGGCTGAGGTAAAGTTGAAGTAGCCGGCTTTCAGTGGACGCAGAACGACTGTATGAGACACATTACTGGCGCTGAGAGTGAAAGCGAGTCACGGAACATGACCGATCATCAGTGGACTTAAAACAGACTATAGTGCTAAATTGGTTAAACAAACAAACAAACAAACAAACAAACAAATCCTAGCACAACCAATTACCCAAAACGACAGACATGTTACCTTGAATTTTATGACGTTATCTTGATATCACTTAATACTCATAATAAGCACCAACTTCTCTCACACTCATGCAGAAAGCGCGAAGCTTGCAAATTAGAACCTCACCGCTGTGAAGCGTGTAACAGTTTCAAACATTTAGCTGATAAGAACAAAGAGATCAAAGAACTCTGCATATAACTCTCAAGATAAAAAAGCAGCTCATGTCTGTAGCCTCATTTTACATGGTCCTCTCTGGGGGAAGGGTGAAGACCACAGACACACACAAAAAAAAAAAACGGCCTTTCATCATGCAGACCGTTTTGAAAAGTTTAGTTTCTCTTTTTGAAGTTTTTGTAAAAAAAATTGTAAAGAAAAAAAAAAAAAAAAAAAACTCCTCCCAAAAATATATTAAACAGTTGATGTGCCCATGACTTCGTTCGTGTGGAATTTAATTGCACACTCATAAGCATCCGTAAAATTTTGGAATGAACTAAAAATTTGGTGTTAGCGTAAAGTGCACAGAATGAAGGTGTAAGATCGTGTTTATTAAATAGATTTCAATTGCACATTCATAAGCATGTGCTTAAAAAAAAACAAACATACAGTGCCATCTGTTGATTTTTGAGGTGAACTAATGAGGTTGATCTTTTTTATGATATAAGGGCGTGCTCTATTTAAATGTCAAATTATATCTTCTCTTCCGTTGGCCGATTGTGACGAAATGAAACCTTTATTTTATCTCGAGCTCGGCCAAATAACTATACTGTTAAAAACTCATTAAAATTTATTCTGTAGTTTTTACATGACGCGTGCACAGACAGTCAGTCAGGCAAAAAAATCAAAAACCATCTTGATGTGTTCTATTACTCATCTTATGTCCTTACAATTTTTTTCACAAATATCAAATTTACAGACAAGCCAACTTGACAGTTTCATTATATGTAATAGATTAGAGATTGGGGAGGGTTCCTCTATAATCCTACAGGTGGCGCACACTAACCTATTCACAGACTGGCAGGCAGGCCCCTGTGGCAATAGCGAGGCAGAGTCACTCATATAATATGCACGCTTTAATTTAATCGCTAAATGCTTTACGTACACTGTTGCAAATAGTTAAAAATTTATTGATGAACTTAATTTTTTTAATTAAAAATAATAATTTTACATTGAGGGGTTTCAGCCGTCTTGACTGTGATCTGAAACCAAGGTTTGCCCTCAATGCATCTGTTAAATATCAATCAATTAATTCATATTAAAACCAATTAACAATTTAGTAATTGTTAGTTTTTCTAGCGTGTTTATTTATTTTGTTTTAAATCCTCTTTTTAACTACGTTGCTTCATTCATTTGTCTCACATGACACATTTATTGGGATTGTGCCGTTAGGACTGCTTTAAAAAAAAAAAAGAAAAAAAAAAGGTTATTATTTTAAGGCACAACCTTGCATCAAACCATCTTTCTGTACTAACATCATGGCCATGAAACAGTGAAATAGTTAAAATAGCACAGATCTACTTGTCTACGGATCTACTTGTCAGTGATATTTTAGTGGTTAAATCTGTTGTCACTATAAAACGAACGCACTGAAGTGTAATTATTTGTGTCAGTGAAGTCTTGTGAAGCCTGTATCGGGAAGCATCTCGTCTAATATCACGGCTTAACATGTATCGTTTTATACAGCAAGAGTACAAGCAATTAAGATTATGATAAAAAAAAAAAAAAAAAAAAAGGATACGGGGCGATGCGGTCCCACTTCACATTAAGCATCCCGGAGACGATGCCAAAATCCTCAGGAGGAAACGAGTCGTCAGAGAGCTCCACTTCCAGTGCGGCGCTAGAAAGACAGATCATAGAATTACATGGAATATATTGTTTACTATATTTAGTAATCGTATATATATATATATATATATATATATATATATATATATATATATATATATTATTCTACACAAAAATGACATAAATCTATACCTACTTTGTACAGCTGTTTTCTTTTTTCCTTTGTTTCTGCTTATTTCTTTATATATTTTCTATATTGTGTATTTTTTATGTACATTTATTTTAATTTAACTTTAATTAAATTTTATTCTTTCCTGGTTAAATTCACCTTTTATTTTAATTAATCTCAGTGGTTAAGGCATTGGACTACGGTTCGGAAGATCCCAGGTTCAAACCCCACAACCATCAAGTTGCCACTGTTGGGCCCTTGAGCAAGGCCCTTAACCCTCAACTGCTCAGATGTGTAATGAGATTAAAATGTAAGTGGATAAGAGCGTCTGCCTAAAATGTATGTATGTATGTATATATATATATATATATATATATACATACATACATACATATACACACACACACACACACACAGTGAGGTCAATAAGTATTTGATCACCCTGTGATTTTGCAAGTTCTCTTACTTAGAAATTAATTAGAAAAATCCGGACATCACACTGCATGATTTTTTTTTTTACAATTTATTTGTGAATGTGGAGTGTAGCCGGACTATTTAAAGGCAAACAGGTCTTTAAGGGTCAGAAATCAGGCTGATAAGCAAGTGATCCAATACTTATTTGACACAGTAATTCACAAATAAATTGTTTAAGAAATCATACAATGTCAAATCAACAATCAAAAGTTTGGACACACCTTCACTCATTCAATGTGTTTTCTTTATTTTCATGACCATTTACATTGGTAGATTCTCACTGAAGGCATCAAAACCATGAATGAACACATGTGGCGTTATGTACTAAACAAAAAAAGGTGAAATAACTGAAAACATGTTTTATATTCTAGTCTCTTCAAAGTAGCCACCATTTGCTCTGATAACTGCTTTTTTTTTTTTAAGTACATAACTTCACAGATAGATGAAAAGGTGTCTCCAAACTTTTGGCCTGTACTGTATATATGTATATATGTATATATATATATATATATATATACATACATACATACATACATACATACATATACACACACATACTACCATTCAAATGTTTGGGGTCACTTTCTAACTCCATGATCGTTCCTGATTTTTATTTCTTTCTACATTGTAAAAGAATGCTAAAGGCGTCCAAAAAAATTAATTAATCTCCTTTGAACAGTTAATGGTGAGATGTGTCTGCTGGTTATGCTTCTGTAAAGACTTCATAACGCCTCTAATCTGAGGTGCTGTTAATTGGTCATTTTTCAGGCTGATCACGCATCTCATCTGCGGCAGAGGTAGGTTTTGGTCTCGCCCTCCTGGGATGGCCTTCATGAGAGCCAGTTTCATTATGGTGCTTGACGGATTTTGCAAACGCACTTGGCAATACTGTTCTTGCAAGAACTATTACAGAAAGGCTGACCTCTGTGTCTTAAAATAACAACTAACTGTTGTTACGTAATTACCTAATTCCATATGTGTTATTTTATAGTTATAGTATATATTTATTTTATTATTATTATTATTATTTTTTTGTGGGAAACAATAATCATAAACACTTGGTGAAGTAAAATTCATAGCTACGCATGTGCAGTTGTAAAAGATTTCCATAAACACACAGAGTTTCATGACAACTCACAAGATTGGGACTAAACAGCTGTGTGGCCATAAGAAAACCACTTATTAGTGTGACTATAGCTTCAAATTGCTATGCAGCACGAAGACTGGACTTTGGAGCAATGGAAAAAGGTGAAGTGGTCTGATGAGTTTAGATTGACCGTATTCCAGAGTGATGGGCGTCAGGGTAAGAATGGAAGCTCATGATACATAGTGTCTACTGGACAAGCTTCCGGAGACAGTGTTATGATCTGGGGTTGCTTCAGTTACTCTGGTCTGGGCGCAGTAATGTCATGGCAATAAAATGTAGTCAGCTGAACGACCTGAATGTACTGAATTACCAGATTATCACATGCATTGAGTTTTTTTTGTTGTAAAAGTTCATTTAAATAAAAAAAAAAAAATTTTTTTAAAGGAGTGATTCTGGGAACATGAGGAATCATTTTCACACAACAACTGAACATCAAACTTCGTGTTGTAATCAAAGCTAAAGGCGACTAAATCAAATCTAAGGGGCTGCGACATTTTTTTTTTTTTTTAAAGGCACGGTTGAAGAGAATCAATTTCCAGATTGACTGTAATCTATGTAAAAGTTATTGACCTTACGCGGGCCGTACCTGGTGCCTACGTTGTAGATGTTGTACTGCAGCGTCAGGTCTCGGCCCTCCACGGCGTAGCGATTTAGCAGGGACTTGGAGGCGAGCAGTCGAGCTCCTTCCTCCCCGGTAGCCACCAGGGCCAATGAGGCGAGCACAGCAAATACACACAGCGCCCTCATCTTAGGGGGGGTAAAGAGAGAGAGAAATACACATCTTTTATTAAAAAGAGATCCCAGGCAGCCCTGATTAATTTTTTCCTTATTTTCGGAAACTGTCATATAATAAAAGTTACTATATTTATAAATCTTTTTTTTATACTTGGTAGGCGGCCTACATCCTCACCTGAATTAAATTCGAAAATCAACTAATTTAAGAAACAAATTTGCCTATAGATATTTTCAAATTATTTTTAATTAGACTCAAATAAGAGGATAGATTAAGAACAAACAAGCCACACACCACACACCCTTCATGACTTAGGGTTTCAATAATTAAACAAACAAACAAACAAACAAACAAACAAAAGAAAAATCCCTGAAGAGATTTTAAATTAATAAGTTTTATGTCTGAACAATTTCATCCTATGCAAAAAACTTATTAAGGTGGTCATTAAAATTATTATTATTATTATTATTATTATAGTTATATGGCTATCAAAAATAAAATCTACTGCTCATAATCATCTGGAGGGGAAACAAAATTCTTTAAAGATGGGCAAAATCTGTCCATTCGCTGAATAAAACAATTAATTTATTATTATTATTAATAATAAAATTTTCCACAAGCCAACATAACTAGCATACAGTTGGAAAACCATAAACACAACAAAACTACATTTCTGTTTTTAACCTCTTGAGCCGCAGATTGCAGTGATCATACGATCATCACTAGTATACTTATAGACAGAGCGAAATATTTTACACAAATGGAAGGAGTCTCCAGTGTCTAAAGTGAAGTTTCCAGGTTTCTCAGGAACATGTAAAGTCAGGTTTGTTTGTCTTACAAACATCGTTGATTGGTTTCCTAAAACATCATCATGACACTTATGGTTTTACTCCCCTGGTTAAACTGGAAACTTGACGTCCTTTTCTTTTTTTAAGTAAACCAGCAAGTTAGAAAGCTAGAGAGTTTAGAAGTATTAAAAATACATTGACTTTTTTCTATACAGATGACTCTGTATTGTTTCTGTACATCATGTCATCACATACAGAGACCCTGCACAATAAAAAAAGGATGAAACATTTCTACACATTTAAAGACAAGGAAATTTAACTATATATTTTTATAATACACTGATAATATTCAACCCTGATAAGAATAAAAAAGATTAATATGTTGAACAGCTCAATGCTAACAGTGTGCGCTTACGTGGACTTTAGCTCTTTGCTAATCTCTGCAGAACACCATTCATTCAGCATTAAATTTCCCTCAAATTACTATAACAAAACCTAAACCTTACACAAACCCGTGTAAATAAACATATATAAGTCGAAAAGTCGCATTACAGTTGGTAGAAATATAAATAATTACAGATTAAATCAGTAAGTTACTGTACCTCCTTCTGTTAGGTTCCTGGTCGGTAAGGTTGTGAAGAGCCACGCATGCGCAGTCGTATTCATCTGCACTCAGACATGACGAGTCTTTGGGAGGTTTTTTTTTATTTTTATTACTATTGTTGTTGCTATTATGGCGCAGAAAATAGCACACTGCCATCCAGTGGTTCGGAGGGTGAAGTGAGGCAGAACACCGCCAACACTACTAATAGTAATACAGCATGTTATCCACAGGGGGTCGCCAAAGTTTCATCTGTTGCATTTGGCCGACTCAGACAGACAGACAGACAGACAGATAGATAGATAGATAGATAGATAGATAGATAGATAGATAGATAGATAGATAGATAGATAGATAGATAGATACTTTATTGATGTGTTATTCTTTTTGGTTTTATTCTTATGAAAGAAATAATAGCATGGTGAAAAATTTACATGTGGTTCGTCTGAGGTTGTTTTTTTTTTCATGATGATTTCAAGATTCAAGATTCAAATAACTTTATTAATCCCAGAGGGAAATTGCTTATGCTCGGTTACAGGTGCTCACAGTTGTTAACAAAGAAAAGGTAATAAAGGTAATAAAGGTAATAAATAATAATAATAATAATAATAATAATAATAATAAAAAGTTCCTAAAACAGTAAGTACCATCAGAATATGACTCAAGACCACTTGTAAGTATTGCACAGTAATCTAGTATATGTATGTAATATTGTATTATTATATGTAATCTTGTATTGCATCTTTTATTGGGGAGTAGTATTGCAGTTATCATATTATTAATATGGTAAGTGTTAATGTCCTGTTGTGTAACAGTTAGTGAAAAATCCACATACATGTGTGTATGAGTTACAGAGAAGAGTTGTAAACCTTTTTGGCCGTTGGGAGAAAGGATCTCCTGTGGCGCTCTGTGGAACACTTGATAGTAATCAGTCTCTGGCTGAAACTGCTCCTCTGTTCAGTGAAGACACTATATAGAAGGATTGTTCAAAATGGATTGTACTTTGGATAGAATCCTCCTCTTTGCTACTATTTTTCACTTGCGACACCCAGGCCTAATCACTCCCAGACCCTTTGAACAAAGAATTTCCTTAAATAGAACCTGTCTGACAAAGTGAAGCATGCTAAAAGATTTAAAAAGCAATGCAATAATCAATTAAAAAAAATAAAATAAAAGAACTTATAATTGACATGTATTATTCTGGAAAGGGGTTGCCAAGACATTTCTAATGCTTTGGGACTTAAGGAAATCACAGTAAGAGCCGTTATGCACAAATGGAGAAAATTTGGAACAGTGGTGAACCTGGTGAGCTCATAAACGAACCCAGAGCAATATTAAAAAGACTGGGCAAAAATAGGATCCATAGGCGAGTTCCAAAGCAAAAGCCACTGCTCATCAAAAGGACACAAAGGCTCGTTGCACATTTGCCTATACCACAGACTTTTGGAAAAATACATGTATAAAGGACATCATACCATCAGTCAAACATGGTGCTGATAGTGTGATGGTCTTTTGCAGCTTTAGGATCTTGAAGACTTTCCATAATTTAATGCAACAATGAATTTTGCGCTCTACTGAAATAGAATGTCAATCATCAGTTTGTGACCTCAAGCTGAAGCACATTTGGGTTATGCAGCAAGACAAGCACACCAGCATGTCTACCTCTGAATGGCTCAAAAAAGACCAAATTTTTGGTTCTTCTTACAAGGTTTTGCTGTGGCCAAATCAAAGTCCTGACTTAAATCTGATCCTTAAACAGGCCGTTCATGCTCAAAAACCCTCCAATATGACTGAATTAAAATACTGCATAGAAGAGTAGAATTCCTCCAGAGTGATGTGAAAGACTTATTGCCAGTTTTGTTTGATTGCAGGTGTTGCCGCCAAGGATAAACAACCAGGTATTAGGTTTAGGCGCAATTACTTTATTCATATAGGGCCAGGCAGGTTTGGACAGCTTTTTTCCCCTTAATAAATGAAATCATCATTTAAAAACAGTGTTTTTAATTTACTTGGGTTATTTTTGTATAATATTACAATTTGCTTAATGATTTGAATTATTCAAGAAATTCAGAAAATTAGAATATTGTGGAAAATTACAATATTGGAGACTCGTGGTGTCACACTCTAATCAGTTAATTAACTCAAAACACCAACAAAGGTTTTGAAAGCCTTTAAATGGTCTCTCAGTCTGTTTCAGTAAGCTGGCTGGTCACAGAGTGCTATATCCAAGCACATGAATGAATAATTGAATGGAAGGAATAAATGTGTTAGGGAAAAAGTGCAATTATTTGTAATTTTCTGAGAAATAAAAAGAAATAAAGACTTCAAATATATTATTCTGTGTGTAATGAATCTATGTAGTATGAGTTTCACTTTTTAAATAGAATTACCAAAATAAATCAACTTTTGGATGATATCCTAATGTGTTGAGATGCACCTGGCTCTACTGGGCGCGCATGCGCAAATCATCGCAAAACCTTTGTAGGTTCTGGACAGGAAACAGAATTGAGCAGTTCGTCTCATCCGTATTCTGGTTCCGTGACTCCCATAGCCGCTATGAAGTTATATTTACATATATAAAACAAACACCGTAATTATAAATATTTTATTTATTTATTTATTTTTAATTGTAAAATTTAAATACTTTAATTTTTTAATGAAATTAAATTGTTACAATCTGTTTATGTAGATGTGTTGGCGGTCTTTGTTTTTCTTTTATTTCTGATCAAAGGAACGAAATGAAAAAAAGATTCGTTCATTTTGATGAACGAGATTCAAGTTTTATTCAAGGAACCGAGTCACCAAAATGATCCGATCTTCCCATCACATGGTGTGTTTACGCGCCTCGACGCCATTTTACTTCCTGAGAGCAACAAGTACTGTTGCGTAAGTCAGTCTAAGCTTTTTATCTTTCTTGTTTTTCTCATTTACTGTTAAATCTTGTTTCTTTGTCTTTTTTTAGTTAGTGAAATTTGTTGTGGGTTTTAATTATTTTTAATTTTGATAAACATGTTTTTGTCCCTGTGTCAGCCTGTGACGACAGTTAATGTGGATTAAACCTCTTAATATTCGTAGAGTAATAACACATCCTCCCCCAACAAATGTTATATAATGAATATATAAGTCATAAATTATTTTTATTAATCTTTTTTAATCTTGTTTAAAAAAAATTATATTCATGATAAAATTCTGTTAAAGTTTTGCTTTCATTATTACCACCAACTGTACAATTATCTCACTTCACGCTTCCTGTTGTGAACATTATATTTAGATGTTTATAGAGTTTCATTTAGTTTAGTTCCTTCTTATTAAAGCACTGTTTATTTTTTACATGTTTAAATGATCTCTTTTTTTTCTCTTTTTCTTTCTTACCAGATCATCTATTTGTGCATTAATCAAATTAAAAGTGTCAGGGAACAAATAAATGTGTTCTCACACTTTTCCTTTGATTGCGGCACAAGTAGATGATCAGGTCAGGATGCCACCGAACATTAACAAGTAAGTACAGTTGTAATGTCAATTGCATACACAAGTTATAAAACTTTTTACAAACACAAAAATGTGTATATATATTTAGTATAACCTATGAACAAAGTTTAAATTAAATGTTATGTATTTGTTTGGCACTTTTAATAACGGACATCATCATACATTATAATTATTATTATTTACAGATGTGATGGCTTTGAAAGTGAATTAGCTGGACTCTACACAGAAGGTAAATGTAACTATCAGCTGACATTTAATAAGGGTTTTTTACATGCTTAGAATTTTTAATACTTTAATATTATTGTATTAATATGCCATCAAAATTTAATATTACATGTATTTCATTATAATAAATGTATTATACTAATTGCAATGTAATTTTTAATTTCTTTATTTTTTATTTATGCATTTAAGGTGGTCATGTAGATCTTGATAAAGTTGCCAATGTTGTACAAAGGTACAGCGGTACAATAATTCCCCTAAAAAAGCCAAAGAGTTACAGTGTTCGAGTGTGTGGTCAGGATGACACGGTCTATGGTGGAAATGAGGAACAGCTAGAAGCCTGGAAAGATTTCTACCTACCAGAAAGAATGGAAATGGTGGTTATTGGTGCGATTGATGATTTCCCATGTGATGCATTTGGCCTGCAGTTAGTTCTCTTGTTGTGTGAAGACGGAAACATCTATGCTTATGAAGATGAAGTTCTCCACCTCGTAGCAAGAAATGTAAACGAACTGTTTGAAACTGGCCTTACCTTTCCTGGACTAGAATGCTACAGACTGGGGGAATGTTTCGAGGACTATGTGAGAATTCATTTCTAGAATAGAATTTTCTATTTGTTTTGTAGATTTACTTGGTCTATTATGCTTTATTTATTTTTAGACAGAAGAAGAATACAATGAAATCATGGAATCTGATGAAATGAAGAAAATGAAACAGGAGCACCACAATTTCCGCGAAACGTTAGAGCTTGAACTACTGGAACTCCTAGAAGACTCTCAAACCACTGAATTTAAGGTGATGCTCACTGCAAGTAAGAATGACAAAAAATATAAAGATAACCCATTGCAGTGTCCAATGCAATTTGTAAGTAATTTTCATATTTTTAAATGCTCCTTTTTTATTTATTTCCAGGATGAGGAGAAAAGCACAGTCCAGCCTAAGATGAATTCAGACACAAAAGAGTGTAATAAGGTTGTTCTCTACAACATGCAAATTAGTCACTTTTGCACAAATGTACACAATTACTTTCCCAGGAGACTTAGAGCAAGAGGGTACACCCTGTACCCCTGTTCCTTGTTCCATACAGACAGTGCAGGTATTTGGAAAACTCCATTTAGCCTAATCTACATATCTTTTGCCTGTGGGAGGAAACCGGAGTACCCGGAGGAAACCCACCAAATTTGTGGAGAATATGCAAACTCCATGTACACAGACACCGAGGCGGGAATCAAACCCAGACCATGGAGGTGCAAGCCAAAAGCGCCACCGTGCCGCCTTACACAAGAGGCCCATTCAGGGCATCTTGTTCATTAATTGCGGTCAAAAATAATGAATACAAAAGAAAATATTGAAACAGTTTGTACTGTTTTAATTGAGACCTTTATGACTTCTGAGAAGTAATGTTAGGAAAATTAATATCACAGTCCACATAATTTTTTAAGTACTTAATGGTGATTTGATTCAAAACTAAAGGGCGTTCTCTGAAAGTATACTGTATGTACAGTGCATTGCATAAATAATCACTCCCACTCTTGAACTTTTCCCTCATTTTTTCCCACATTTTCATGTTTATTTTAAAACCACACTACAGTGTTTTAAAGAATCGCTACAGTGTCATGTAATAAACATCCCTGTTCTTGGAGGGATCCAGAGTTTAATAAAGGTAAAAAAAAAAAAAAAAAAGAAGAAATAATTAAAACAAAGATTTATTAAAACAAGTCTAGGACATAGTCCTGCAAGTGTATCAATCAGGGTTTGCTGGTTTAACAAATATCCCTTATCAATAACTAAAACTAATGTATTTCATGTTCCCTAAGAAACTCTGGAGTACACCTGCCCATTTATACAATTGTCTAATCAGCCAATTATAAGGTTGCAGTATGAATCAATGAATGAATGATCCTGCAGATAAAGTTTAAGCGCTTCAGGTAAAGTTCAGACAAAACATCAGAATGAGGATAAAGTGTGATCTCCGTGACTTTGATTATGGCTTGGTTGTTGGCACCACGTGGGCTGGTTGATTATTTCAGAAACTGCTGATCTTCTGAGAACTTCTCAAGTACACAAACCAGATCCATGGAACAGCAACTACCCTGCCACAGCTAAAGTAAATCCTTCAATATTTTAGGGGGGAATGTAATCAGGATTTAGAGAACATATAGAGACATTTAGTCTAGAATAATCTCCAATAAATACACAATCTAATATATATTGATTGAACCTGCACATGTACACACTTACATTAGAGCACACTCATAAAATTAGTAGGTCATATTTCCTTAGTATTTGGTAGAATTGCCCCAAAACTGTTTCACTTGGGCCAGATTTTTCAGGTATCCATCAACAAGCTTTCTACAATAGTTTGTTGAATTTTGGCCCATTCTTCTTGACAGAACTTGTGTAACTGGGTCAGGTTTGTAGGTCTTCTTGCTCGCACTCGTCTTTTCAGTGCCGCCCACAAATTGTCTACAGGATTGTGATTAGCGCTTTGTGATGGCCACTGCAATACCTTGACTATGTTGTCCTTAATTATTTTACATAATTTTTTAATAATTAATTACATAATCTTATCTTACATAATTTTTTTTTTCATGCCATCTATTTTGTGAAGTGCCTTTATAATCATCCACAGGTGTGCTACCAGTGAACTCAAATGGAATCAAATAACCTATCAGTAGTTTCTTAAGCTCATAATGAAATCACCTCGTGTTTTCTTTTTGTTTAAAGACACAATAAACTGTGTGTGTATTTAAAAAATTAAATTAATAAATAAACAGAAAGTCTCCCCGCTCAATTCTGACATTTAACAAATGCAAAAAAAAAATATATATTTATTGATCTAAAACAGAAAACATTTAGTCTGATTTAATGTTTTACAGTTTAGAAAAAAATGTCTTTTTCTGAAGTGTATGTAAATATCTGGTTTCAACTGTACTAGTATATGATGCTATCTCACTGTATTGCAGTATAGTAGACTGTTATGTCTATAGCTGTACTAAGTTTCCTGTTGCATTAATTTATTTGCTTACTCAATCACACATCCTTCTTAATTACTTATTTGTTTAGCTCCTTTGCTGTAGAACCCTTCATATTTAATCTACTGAGACCTGGACCCTACTATTGTGTACATTTCAATTTCCCCTTTAGCACTTTACAACTATGGACTCAGATACAGTAGAGAAGTTGTATTTGGGAGAAAATGCCACAAGAGGTTAAAAATCTTAAAACCCAAGCAACACAAATACATGCTGGCAGCACAGCATGGGCCAATGACAATAAAAAAAAACGTGTTTATACAAAAACCTTGCTGGCGTGTGTTAACAGGAAGGCTTCAGACTTCAAACTGTGTATTTGTGTTTCCGGATATGTCAGATAGAACGGAAGCTATCATTACTTTCATAAAGGGTCAATTTTACCACTACCAGAATATGAGATGTATTAACTTTTAAAATATATTATTTTCTGGTCATAAAGACAACCTAAAACAACAATAAGAACATGTGATCATGTGTATCGATGCTATTTCTTTGCTATTTGAGCCATTTTTAAAATTTCTGCTCAGTCATGTTTAGGTAGTTGGTTAAAGTGAAATTCATTTAATCATATTGCTTATTTTTTGCTGGAAAAAAAAGGATATGTCACTCATTACTCTGTGTACTGAGCTTTATATATGTTATGTATAAAACCATATATGTAAAAAACATTAAAACTAATGGCTAAAATGCTTTGAGCTTCAAAGGCTACTCTAAGTGTTATACTTCACATTCCTTAAAGAAGGAAAGGGCATATTAATATACATATATATATATATATATATATATATATATATATATATATATATATATACTTACAGTGGTGTGAAAAACTATTTGCCCCCCTCCTGATTTCTTATTCTTTTGCATGTTTGTCACACAAAATGTTTCTGATCATCAAACACATTTAACTATTAGTCAAAGATACACAATTAAACACAAAATGCAGTTTTTAAATGATGGTTTTTATTATTTAGGGAGAAAAAAAATCTGAACCTACATGGCCCTGTGTGAAAAAGTAATTGCCCCCTGAACCTAATAACTGGTTGGGCCACCCTTGCAGCAATAACTGCAATCAAGTGTTTGCGATAACTTGCAACGAGTCTTTTACAGCGCTCTGGAGGAATTTTGGCCCACTCATCTTTGCAGAATTGTTGTAATTCAGCTTTATTTAAGCGTTTTCTAGCATGAATCGCATTTTTAAGGTCATGCCACAACATCTCAATAGGATTCAGGTCAGGACTTTAACTAGGCCACTCCAAAGTCTTAATTTTGTTTTTCTTCAGCCATTCAGAGGTGGATTTGCTGGTGTGTTTTGGGTTATTGTCCTGCTGCAGCACCCAAGATCGCTTCAGCTTGAGTTGATGAACAGATGGCCGGACATTCTCCTTCAGGATTTTTTGGGAGACTGTAGAATTTATGGTTTCATTTATCACAGCAAGCCTTCCAGGTCCTGAAGCAGCAAAACAACCCCAGACCATCACACTACCACCACCATATTTTACTGTTGGTATGATGTTCTTTTTCTGAAATGCTGTGTTACTTTTACGCCAGATGTAACGGGACACGCACCTTCCAAAAAGTTCAACTTTTGTCTCGTCGGTCCACAAGGTATTTTTCCAAAAGTCTTGGCAATCATTGAGATGTTTTTTAGCAAAATTGAGACGAGCCTTAATGTTCTTTTTGCTTAAAAGTGGTTTGCGCCTTGGAAATTTGCCCAGTCTCTTTCTTATGGTGGAGTCGTGAACACTGACCTTAATTGAGGCAAGTGAGGCCTGCAGTTCTTTAGATGTTGTCCTGGGGTCTTTTGTGGCCTCTCGGATGAGTTGTCTCTGCACTCTTGGGGTAATTTTGGTTGGCCGGCCACTCCTGGGAAGGTTCACCACTGTTCAATGTTTTTGCCATTTGTGGATAATGGCTCTCACTGTGGTTCGCTGGAGTCCCAAAGCTTTAGAAATGGCTTTATAATTTTTACCAGACTGATAGATCTCAATTACTTTTGTTCTCATTTGTTCCTGAATTTCTTTGGATCTTGGCATGTCTAACTTTTGAGGTGCTTTTGGTCTACTTCTCTGTGTCAGGTAGCTCCTATTTAAGTGATTTCTTGATTGAAACCGGTGTGGTAGTAATCTGGCCTGGGGGTGACTACAGAAATTGAACTCAGGTGTGATAAACCACAGTTAAGTTATTTTTTAACAAGGGGGGCAATCACTTTTTCACACAGGGCCATGCAGATTTGGAGTTTTTTTTCTCCCTTAATAACATAAACCTTCATTTAAAAACTGCATTTTGTGTTCAATTATGTTATCTTTGACTAATAGTTAACGGTTTTTGATGAGCAGAAACATTTAAGTGTGACAAACATGCAAAAGAATAAGAAATCAGGAAGGGGGCAAATAGTTTTTCACACCACTGTATATATAAACATACTGGCATCAAAGCCAGTACTACCCCCCCCCCCAAAAAAAAAAGATGAGATGAACAGGTATAAGACAGAAACAAACAAAAATACATTAACAGTAAGGAATCATTTCAGTGACTCGGTGCTTTGAGTCTTGTTCATCAAAATGAACAAATCTTTTTTTGAGTCATTTAGTTTATTTCGTTCTTTTGATAAGAAATAAAATAAAATGTTGCATTTTCAATAAAAAGACCCCCAATACATCTGTACATACACAGGACGTTTTAATTCTGTTTCCTGTGTACTGCACTGCATAGCGTCTATGGGAGTCAAGTGACATAAGAACGAACGACTCGGAGTAAAAGAGTCATTGAGAAAGAATCGCTCAATTCTGTTTTCTGTACATAACCTACAGAGATTTTGCGATGGTTTGCGCGCCCAGTAGAAAATAAACGAATCGCTCTTTGAGACTACTCGTTCTTCTGAGTCACGTTAAAGATTTGTTCAAAAAGAACGAATCGTTTATGAACGACCCTTCACTAACACACAAATCCAGGGCGATTCATGCAAGAAAGATGATTTTCACATTCAAAGTCCATAATACACTCGTCAATTTTAAACATTCAAAACTTCTGTACATAGTTTGTGCATTTGTAAAACGTATATTATAAATATATATATTCATTTTGTGCATGTCAGTTTTTTTGTGAATATATATATTTTTTCATGCACGTGAATTTAAATACGCATGTGTGTCTTTTGTGTGAATTATTAATGAGACAATTTTGCTTCCATATTAAGGGTAAAAGTTGTTTAAAATTAATAATAATAATTATAGCAATGAGTCCATTTTGTTTTATAAATGTTTATAAGTTTTACTTGTTTGACACGAAGGAGTTGAAATGTAGTTTGAGTTTGGCTGAAATTAACTAGTAGGGTTAACGTTAGGCTTCTCCTAAATTTTGTTCCAATGCCTTAAAAATATTTACAAATCAGTAGCGCAGTTTCATGCTACTGCAGGAACATGGTGTAATAGATACGGGGCTCCCAACCCTGGTCCTCAAGGAACCCGGCCTAATTGTTTTCCAATTATCCCTGCCTTTACGACTGTTGGTTACCTGGATGAGGTGTGTTCAGTCAATCAGTAGCTGGAAGATATCGTTTCAAAAGAGATTGGTGTGGGGTATTACCAGGGCAAATCAGCAGTGCGTTTGGTAGGGCAAGAAGAGCTTGGAAACATGCAAAGCAGGGGGCTTTGAGTACCAAGGTGGGTAGTCCCTGGACAGTGATTGTAGAGGTGCTGTTGTAACTGCTTGAATTGACTTTAAAGCGAGATGTTTAGTGAAGGATCTTTTAAATTAAATTAAAAAAAATTAAATAAAAAATCTATTTGTCAAAACCAGTAGCTGTGAAATGCAGCCGATAATAGCATACCAGTATGTTTTAATGATCCAGTAAGTTTTACTGTCCGATGTAGCCTTTTGAGATTTTTCAAAAAGTAAATTACCTGAAAGAGACTGTGAAATGTTAAGCAAAATGTAGGAGGAGCTCAAGAATAACATGGGCTGGCGTCTGTAAACGAATGTTATCATGGATGTCTTCAGTAACTACTTAAAAAATATTTTGTAATTTTAGATTTGCTAAACATGTCCTCTGAGTACCATTTGGTTTTACAATTTTTATATTTTATTTATTTAGTTAGTTAGTTATTTTTACATTTTGAAATAGGTGGCACCAGACCCTCAAGAAGCGCTTACCCCATGTCAACAGCAAGTAAGTAATATTATATGTGGTGTGTTTAAAAGACTAGCTGGTAAAATAAAATACATATTAAGGCTAAGTTAATAAGCATTCAAAGTATGCTGTCAATGTTTGTTAGAACTATAGAGAAACAAGACTGCTAAATGATTTATAATTAAACTGCCAAGCCTAATGTCCAGCATAAACACAAAATGTGACAGCAAGTGTCACATTCAGAAATTTTAGTAGTAATGTGTACAGCTTTGTGAACATTAAAATGTACTGATTTTGCTTCCAGGATTCCAAAAGGAGGTTTTTGCAATGTTGTTCGACCTAAAAGAGGAACTTCACAGAGTAGCTGCCATTGTGGACCCTGCAATTCATCATTATCTATAAAGAGACTGGATTCAGAGAGTGACCTGAAATCCTTTGAAGAGTCAATCAAAGATGAGGAAAAGAAGTCGATCTGCGTAAGTTTTAAATGTGACAAATGGAATGTGTCCCTTTTTAAAATATCATATTACAGATTGTAGTGTCACATTTAAGGTACAGCAACTGTCCAGAGTTGGTTTGTTGGATTGTGTTAACAAAGTAATGAACAGGTATTTATTTCACCTTTTGTGTGTATTGCTGCATAATTTAGAACTAATAGATTTTAAGACAATGGGTCAAATGATCTGGAAGTTATTGGAATAAAAATAATAAAAAATAAATATGCAAAGTAATAATATGCAAAGTCATTGTACACCACCATGCATTACATTGACACAGTAACAACATTATTTATTTAAACTGTGAATGTATATAATATTAATATTATCTGTATTTCAGTCAGACAGTAATTTGCAGGCGGTCCCTAACTTGCGCAGTAGGCGAGGTGCTGTCGCCGGAATCTGAAAACTGGAGCTCGAATAACCAACGTCCAATTTCAAACACTCACCACGGTGGCCTTGTCTTAGCAAACAACTGGCACACCCACAGGAGAAACTATTACCCAACCAGCCAGAAGACATTCAGGGTGAAATTGCAATGTGTTTTTGAGCACACAGCTTATACAGTAGGCACACCCATTAAAATACAGAATAAGTAAGTGATATGACGGCTACAGCGCACAAGGTTTAATCTGGTGCTTTGATTACTGTCTTTGTTCTCCCTGTGTTCATATGGGTTTCCTTTTACTGTCCAAACCCTGCGGATAGGTGACTTTGCTACACTAAAATATCCATATGTGTGAATGTGTGTGCACATGATGCCCTGAAATTGTGAGATCACGATTTACTCATGGCTTATGTCCAGTGATGCTTTTGTCTAGACTATGCTTAGATGATGTGATGCTGCTTCCACTTCCTCTCTACTGATCCAGCACTGCTGACTGTCATGTCCAACCTCATAGACATAAATGCACATTATTCCTAAATTCTAAATCATTTTATATTTTCTAAATACTAGAATCTTATAACCTTACATTTAAATTCCGTAAAATGCTCCTTAGCATTCGATTTAATAAATTTCAAACTGACTATCATTAATGATGGCTCAATAGAAGAGATCTGCTTTAATATTTAGTATTTGAAGACCAATTATAAACTAATTGTATCTATTACAACAATATCTTTTATCTGAAGCTTCCTAAACCTGAAGGGCCAAATACTTCTACTATACTTCTACTTTATTCAAATTCAAATGATTTTTTTTAAATTCATTCATTTTTTTAATTATTTTAAAAGTTTACTGATCAATTGTTTTAACTTTGGACATTCACTTAAGAGACTGTCAGTTTGATCAATTCAAGGATGATACTTTTGCAAGGAACAATGAAATGCACAAAAAGAATGCATTTGTTTACTTGTGCAAAACATTTACGAAAAAAAAAAAACAGCCATAGTGAGCAGAAAAGCATCTCAGAATGCACAACATACTAAACCTTGAGATGGTTTAATTGCAACAGCATGAATACCACACCAGGTTTTACTCCTGTCAGCTAAGAGCATAATACATTGGTCTGTAAAAAAAGAAAGTTCTCATTATTTATTTGAATGCCAACCTTGGCAAGCTCCATAGATGTTCTTTCGTTTTTCTTTTCAGTGCCTCTAAATTTTCCATCAGTGTATTTACTCGTGTTAGTTGGTTATTAAAAAGAAGTTTGCTTAAACACTGATTTACTTCTTCTTGGTTTGCATCTTTTAAATTAAACAGCTCTTTACATTTTAAACATGGACATTATTTCTTTATAAACATTGTTTTTCAGTCTCTAATGTATGCCTGACATCCTAATGACTCTGGGAACGTTAGACCATCACCAAAACCTTCTGGAGTAAATGACATGATTGCATGAGATACAAACTCGTGCCATGATTCAATACAAGACAGGGCGATCATAATTCTCTTTGCATTGCCTTTTCTGCAGAAAAGAGATGCCCCAAAATATGTCAGTGGCGTTGAATCTGAAATGGAACCTGAATCAGAACACACACAGATTACAGTCGACTCCAGTGTGTAATGCTGCTCATGTTTGCTGCCTGGCTTGTAGAGTGGATTTGGAAATTTTTGTTTTTTTTCAGCAGAATCAGCAGCTCTTCTTTGACTTTCTTTTCGGTATGATAATGTTTCTCCATTTAAAGTAAAAAAGGAAACAACAACGAAATAATCAAATGGAACTGAATTAAAACCTAAAACATTCAGTATAACAAATAGCTGTATAAATAAAAGGGTATGTTTATTGTGCAATAATGGTTAGAATTCACATTGGTTCCCTTTACTGGACAGAGAGTCCACAACTTCTTTACAGTGAAAGTCTGATTTCTTTTATATAATGTTTATGTATAGTGGATATAAAGAAGAAAAACTGTGTGGATGCACAAGTATGAAAACACCTTAACTCATACTTTACTAATGTATACTCAGCAAAAAAAGAAACGTCCTTTGACTTTCAACTGTTTTTACAGTTGAAAGTCATCTGCCTTTGGGCATCTTTCTTTGGGTGTTTTTCACAGTCGGGAGACAAGTCTCTTTAGTTTCCTGCGTTTTTAGAACTGTGACCTTAAATGCCTACTTTCTGTAAGCTGTTAAGGTCTTAACGACCATTCCACAGGTGCATGTTAATTAATTGATTATGGTTAATTGAACATGTATGAAAAACATTGTTTAAACCCTTTACAATGAAGATCTGTAAAGTTATTTGGATTTTTACAACATTATTGCTGAAATACACAGTCCTGAAAAAGTATATGGTTATGGTTATGTATATAAATACAGCACTCATCCTTTTTGGTTAAGGGAAGGTGGCATAAAATGCCCTGTCAGTCTTTTTAAGTAAGACTTTTTTTAACTTAGTACATCTTAGTTTTTAAATTTTATGCCACTTTTCCTTAAACACAAGCTGAGTGGTTACTGATCGGATTGGTGAAAGTTGACACTTTTGGGCCCATGGGCAAGGCTTTTAAACCTTTCGACTCTAAGGGTGCCATATCATGGCTGACCTGCACTCTGACCCCAGTTTCCAAACAAGATGGGATATGAAAAGACGACGGTGATCAAATTTTAGAGGTCGTATGTGCAGGACTGGTTACAAAACTCTAAAAGGAAAAAAAGTCCCTAAAAATATTGTAAGGATTTTTGCTTGTTGGCAACTTCTGTATGATGAATTGTTGATAAGAATAAATATAAATTTTATTCAAGGAATCCCTGATTCTTTGTGTGATGATGACCTAATGGACTCTGCCAGTAAGACGAAGTGGAAAAGTCTTTTACAAAATACACCCAACACCGAAATCTAAGCATCATCTATCTTGGTCAAAATTAGTTTTTTCAAGGTAAGGCTAGTAGAACAATCAACCTGAACACAACTACATGGTTCTTTTTAAAAACCCAAGAGACAAATAACAAATCAGCATACTGGCTCATCAGTTGTATCCGTGTAACAGCAAGTATTTTTTAGAAAGTTTTCAAGATGCCACCGCTAGACCATACTAGAGGTCTGCGTGGGAATGTTTTTTTTTAGTCCCGCTCCCGCGAGGTTTTATCCCGCACTCACCCGCTCCCGCTATATATCACTCTTTGTTCACCCGCTGCCCACTTTTCATAATTTTCTTCCCGACCCGACCGCTCCCGCTAAATGTCTATCTGTT
Source organism: Clarias gariepinus (assembly GCF_024256425.1). Lineage (NCBI taxonomy): Eukaryota > Metazoa > Chordata > Actinopteri > Siluriformes > Clariidae > Clarias > Clarias gariepinus. The sequence continues at coordinate 15,555,849 of NC_071127.1, read as the reverse complement.
TCCAGAATCTCACATTTAAACCGAAAGAGAGGGATAACAAAATAACTGTAGGTTGTACAACAATTTATTTTATTTAATTCTTCTTGTCAAGAATGGTTAATACGGAAAATGTGTTGCAAGGGTAAAAAAATGTAGAAACAATGTACAAAATTGTAGCATATTTATTATTTTTATTCAAAATATAAATGTGACATTTTTTGTCAACACAGTAGCTTAGGAAAGGTGTAGCTGAAAACTAAAAGTACATCTGCCAGATATGCTGTACAGAAAGGACCTCGGGAACGGTATATTATTAGACCGCCTGAGCTCGTCTAAATTACACCAGTTTTCGACCGCTACCACATTTTGTTTGTAAATTTATTTCCGCGCCGCAAAAAATCTTGTCGGGTCCAAATGCAGACCTCTAGACCATACGGTTATTTATTGGTTGATCTAAAAGCAGGCACGCCAGAAGAATTACCTCTCCAATCAGGGGTGTTTCCACAAGAAAAACTAATTGTTTACGTCCCCAGCAGAGAAAGGATATACAAAGCAGTGATCAAAGCAGTCCGTTTTTTGTAAGAGCATTCCACGGGAATGTTCACCGGAATTTTACCGGAAATGGTTTTTTAAAATCAACTCAGTTTTACATTTTCGTTTCAGAGAATTTTTATCCGAAGTCCCGCTTTGACTTGAACACCACTCGTAGATCAGTGTGGTGATGTATATTAGTCCAAAATGTATGCATTTGAACAAAAGTACTATTTTACCAGTCTGGTTGACTCTACAGTAACAGTCACACTTGTACTTCTATACCATAATTCCTTTTTTAGGTGCCAGCTTATGGGATGGCGATGTAAGCTCTGCACACTTGTCACATCATCAAAAGGAATTTAGATCATTATCGAATGAAGCATGGTACTGTTGGTCATGGATATTTTGTGTCCTGTGTCCATTTAAACTGTCATTGCTTTTTTAAGACCTGAGAATGTCTGCACACACATTTGTATGGATCCCACAGTTTGCAGGAAACTGAAGTGTGAAGGTGTGCAATATTTCAGATATAAATGTGATTAATTAGATTCTAATACAAAAGTCTACTTTCCACATATTAACTGTATAATACTTGTATCTGAAGTATTGTTTGTGAAACTGTTTACTAATAAGATCAATTCAGCTCATTGTTTATGATCTTGTTACATGTCATTGCAAAGTAAACCAGATTGAGTTTAGACTTCATGTCTTATCAAATTTGGCAAATAAATGTTTAATTAAAATGGTAATGTATGTATTGTTTTTTTTTTGTTTGTTTATAATTTGGTGTCATTAGATACATTGACCTGAATTAAAATACCACTTGATTAAAGGATAAATATAGTTTTAAAAAATTAACTGTAACATATTAATTCTGTGATTGAGCAGTATGGATTGAATTCAGTTAAAATATTTAGTAAATGTAGCACATTTGTTTGTTAAATAACAGTCTAATTTTCATTTTTTTCTACCTTGCATTTCAATTATATCTACTAAATTATTTTACTAATTTTCACTTGGGGTAACCATTGCATTAACTTCTGATTTTTCATTACATTTACTCAATTTTGTACGTCATTGTGCTAAATATAGATATTCAGGTCTACTTAATTTTTTCACTGACTTGTACTCAATTTATGAAGTATATGATTTCGCAACTTTTATATTTACTTAATATTTTTAAGTGTAAAAATTTAGTGTACAGTGCAGTTTTATTTTTTAGAGTGTAAGAAATAAATAAGAGTTGTGAGAAAAGTGATGCTATAGGATAGTTAACAACTATCACCTTTGCATCATTAGCAATGTAGGTACCATCTGCATTCACAATTTTACACGATAGTTGTAAAAAAGTGTTTCGTAAATCATAATAAAATTGCCGCTCAACGCGATAAAAAACTCATTTGGTGAATTGTCCGTCAGAGCAGAAAGCGGCGGTATTTCGACCTAAGCGTATTTTTCAATGCTCGTTTGGGTATAACAGTAGCGTGAAAATGTCCCATTCTGACTTGGTACACTCTGAGGATAGATTGTGTAAGAAAGCCATGATGTTACAAAATGTTCAGCAGCTTTCTTTTGTGAGAGATGGGTCGATGCTTGTTGCCTCTCTGCTTGCTCTTTTTCACACTGCTCTTGATTTTAGTTACCTTGCGTCTTTTATTCGGAACAGTGTGTCGATCTCCAGGGGGTCTTTTAGATTTTTTACGTGCAATCAATGCTAGACTCGACCCATCCTGATTTCCAGTTTGAGCTTTGTTTATAATGTTACTCACTACATCACTCACATTACGTTTGGCTGCAGTTTTTAAATGAGGTTTTGCGATAGCAAAATCCCCTTTTTATGAATGGAACCGCCATTCGAAAAAGACCTCGTAGACCCGCCCCATATATGGTAGGAGTTCCGTAATACCCTGGCATGCCATTTCCTGCCTGGGTCATGTAATATTAGATATAGGCCTGCGGATCTATTTAATCCCTATCTATCATTTTTACAGATGGAACAAATGCATAGCCGGTCTGAAGAGTAGTTTAGGTACAGTATAAACTTTCCGTAACTGAAAGGTATAATCTTGCTCTGATCAGACTTGACTTCAATTACATTATCGGTAATGTGGTTCTTGGTGTGCGATACGTAATAGTGACAATTTTTGTTGTTTTTACCCGATATATGTACGCATCTCAGTAACCGGACAAAGCTGTCACCGACTTGTTGATACTTAATAATGTCCGTATATACATACATTGTGTAAAAAACCACATGATTTGGCGCTTCTTGATGGGAGAATGTCAACGGTTTGTCAGGTATCAAACCAAGCATATAGGCTAAGTTTCCACTGATTTTAAAGGTATATGGTGTTATGCTCTCCATGCGTATTTTATTTTTCATAGGGTTATAGGATATCTCCAAGTTTTAGTGTTTTTATAGGTTTGTTAATTTCATTAACCAGTTCTATGAGCCTTTTATAATACCCATAACTGATATAAAAAAATGGCTATGGCTATGTACTTTCAGACTAATGTGACATAGAGAGTCTTGCTGTGATAATAAGTACCAGCTATGGATATACTGAACCTCTGAAAGTTCTCAGTTGCCTTTAAGATCTGTTGGCTTGGCGAATTGAGTAGTAAAGTGAGAAATCTTGTTATTTGGATAAATATCCATTGATGCATTGCTGGGAAGGGTCACAAAGAATCCGGACTCATTCATGGTTTAGTGATAAAAGGTCTTTAGGGTTCTGTTGAATCTTTCACACACTGAAGCCTTTTGCCCCGTATCAGTGGCAAAGTAAGTAATGTTGTGTTTCTTCATTAAGGTTTTAAACTGTTTGTTGAAAAACTCCTTCCCTTGATCAGTTTGTAATTTTTGGGGGATTCTTCCTTGCTTCAAAATAGAATTAAAAGCTTTAGTGACCTCGGATCTGGACTTGTTTTATAACACTCGCACCCAAGCATATTTGGATAAAATATTTATACACGTTATCAAAAATTTTGCCTTATCATTACTGTCTGACAAGTTGCTCATATCAACTAAATCAGCTTGTTCATTGATGTACCGGTTTATGTAGAGTGTATGCATCCTGCTCTGCTAACCTTTTTTTTTTTTAATCTCAGAAATGTTAACTCTTTCCCTTTTTTCTAAATGATAGCTTTTTGCAAACTTTCAACAATATAATATATATTCTTCAACAAACACTCAGTCATTTTGGGTTATGGGACAAGAATGACCAAACATCAGTGTAGACCATGTGTTTATTCTCAGATAACTTATAATGTGAGTAAGGTTTACATTTTTGTGCATTGAATATTCAAACAGGTAATCAAAAATATTAAAGACATCAACGTTCTCCTTTCTAAGTAATTTAGAAACACATATCGGTTACATAGGTTAAGATAAATAATATATGACTAGTTTTGCAGTCGAAACAATAAGGCGATTAGAAAAAATACTAGGGTCGCCAACTCTCAGTTCAATGATTTGTTGGAGCGCAGAGGTGAATTCTGTCTTCAGATCTTTCTCAAAGTCAGAATTGATGTAGCGCGTTTTGAAGTTTCCCATGTATGTGGCTTATCAGGGGGCTCCAGAGATGAGTGAAGTCCATGATGTCTTCAAAGACTTGTTCTCCACTAATTTCTTTTGTTTTCTCTTTCAGCTTGCTCAGCACAGTTTTGATGTTGGCCTCATCTTGATTGCCAATCGCACGCAGCAGGTTCAGCAATGCCCAGAATTTTTTTCCAAGGATGGCTTGCGGTTTATTTCGCACAGTTTCAGAGCTCTTGCTAAAGTGTATTTTAACCACGGGTTAAACAGTTTTTTTAGCAATCTGAAGGCGTTTATGTGCAGATAATAGTGGTCAGGATCAAACAAACATGAGTGCTGGAGTTGACTCGGGTGATCAATCGCACATAAGTGGCAGTTGTCTTTCAGATCCTGATCAATAACTCAGATAATCAATAACCACAGATAATGTCTAAAATGGTGTTGGATATGCACCCGTCAGCTTCATTGCTCGAAGACAGATAGGTCAGATTTCTTTTTCACCCATGTTTTTCTCATCTTTTGAACCAGAACCGGTCACGTCGTTGTCCAAGGTAGTGATTGGGGTATAAAAATAAGGTCTGAATTTCTGAGCCATATTGTTTGCTGATGCTCAAAAGGGTTATTTTGACTTATGAACATTTATACAACGTTAGGGCGGAGTCTTTAGGGAGGGGTGAGAGGGGTGCAGAGAAAAAAAAGCCAACTGTACAACCCTTTGACAATGACCGATACTGAAGATTTGCACACTCTAAACTTTTTGAACATCTTGGCAAAGTAGTTGTGGATTTTTTTAAGGGGGGTTAGGACAAACGGCCATAGTTGCGCGCGTAAAATTTTTCTTCTCAATATTCTTTCAATATTCCAAGATGAGAGAGCAAAGTATTTGAATGGGTGTGTGTGAGTTTGTACTGAATCAGCATGTGGGGTGGGGGAAGTATTTTTGACAGCACCCAGGCATTTGAATGAACCTTCGAGGGTTGTGGTGGGGGTGAGTGAGAAGTGGATTGGGGGGAAGGGGCTTAGGGTGTGTGTGATATGGACTGACCATACCTTTGTTCAGCTACCTGTCAACATATGTATGTTGGGTGAGTGTGTGTGTGTGGGGGGGGGGTGATAATTACTAACAATTGTCAGCAGAGGACTTTTTGGGGACAATGTATATATGTATGCTTTGGTCTGGGCCGAGTGGGTGGAAGGGATGCGGATGTATGTGTCTGTCAGGGACGCATTTATCAATACAGTGGAACCTTGGATTACGAGTAACGCGGTTTACGAGTGTTCTGCAAGACGATCAAAGATTTTTTATAAAATTTACCTTGAAAAATGAGCATTTTCTTGGTTTACGAGCGCACCAGCTGTTTCTTATAACACACGTGTGCGCGCGCGAGTAAGGCTCAAGAAATTACATAATACAAAGGTTAAATATCTATTTTTTTTCTCATCACGGTTTGTTTGTGTGTGTGAAACCCCCATTCACAAACACACACGCGCGCACAGAAATGAAGGCAAGAGACACACACTATGCTCTCCGGAGTCGCAAATCTTTTCAGAGGTAAGGTGCTGGGTCATTTGTTTGTTTGGTTTACTTTACAGCAGTGATTCTGTTAGTTTGCGCTCACACGAGTGTCTTTAGCGATGTTTATTGCTTTTTTTTTAAAGATAAAACAGTGTAGCGGGAGATAGACGTTGATTTATGACCGCTGTTTACGGAAGTGTAGTCCAGTGCGGGAGATGCATTGTGGGTAATGCAGTCCGGTGTGTATGAACGCGAATGTGAGATTAGAGTCAGGATATTGAGCCTGAGTTTTGTTCTTCAGTAGTTTTTTTAGTTGTATTTAAGTGCAGGATCCACTCGAAAGTTTGTACTATAACCTGACAATGGAGAAAATAAAAGAAACCTGCCATCGACGAGTTTGTCCATCTCATCATTACACGAGCATGGATTAATGGGCTGTTACGCTGTCGCAAGCAACATTAAAAAAGCGGAGAAGCTTTAATAATTTAGAACAGAACAACAGTCTTTCCGTTAATGTGTATGTGTGAGTGTGTTCAAACGAGAGAAGAAAGTTTTAATGTGTAAGATGAGGAAAGAGAGACAGGATGGGCTGAAAGCAAGAATCTTTACTAACTCTAGCCTCACACACACACACACACGCACACACATAAACAGCGCCTGCATGCACAAAGGGAAACGCTTATCTGCCGGGATTTATTTTTAACGTTTTTGAAAGGTAACATGCCGGTTAATTTGTTTTATTTTTACTTAATATTTTGTATTAATTATTTTTATGTATTTATAATTTTGGGCTGTAGAACGAATAATTTAAGTTTCTATTATTTCTTATGGGAAAATTAAATTTGGTTTATGAGTGTTTTGGAATACGAGCCCACTTCCGGAACGAATTATGCTCGTTATCCGAGGTTCCACTGTATGCTGACCTAGATTTGTCAACATATTTATCAATTACTTGTCAGCATGTTTCTTAATTACTTGTAAGTATTTTTTACAAATTACGATGACCTTTGACCTAGACTTGTCAGCATATTTATTAATTACTTGTCAGTGTATTAATTATGATTACCCCTGATCTTTTTGACCTTTAAGCAATCAATCAAACTTTTTGACGTTTTATACCCTCTATTTCTTTGTTCCAGGCCAGGCTTGCAGTGGATCTAAAGTAAATCCTAGGAACAATAGATGCGAATCAGGAATAGATCCCAGTTGAAGGTCTTTGGTTTTAAAACGTCTTCATCCATCTATTCATTTTGATTCAAACATTTTTGTCCTGTTCAGGATCAAGATAGAGTCTCTCCTGGGTGATACCGGGAACCAGACAGGAATACACAAATACTGTATAATGATTCTACACAAACACCATGCGATCAGTAGCAGAGCCTCAGTTTGTGTAGGATCATGCAAAGATATTGTGTATTAAGTTAGGCTGTCTGTGTCAATGCTACTGATAGCCCTAGTATTAAGTTGTCAGATATATGTAAACATCGGCGGCATGGTGGCTTAGTGGCTAGCACTGTCGCCTCGAACCTGAATGCAGTTTTCATATGAGGACGCAGGGAAAAATGCATGTGTGAGAAAATTTGTGGACAATTTGTGGCATTGAGATTGAAAAAAGAAATTATTACATAAAAAGAAATTACTGTACATATTTCAACCAAACTCACGCAGTGTCAAAGTAACATCCCAACGCATTAACTTTCATAAAATTTCTGGAGTAAGTTCAAACAACCTGGAGTAAGTTTAAACAACCTTGTTTAATTAAATTAAAATGTATAAAACAAACTTCTCTTTAATGCAGACTGCTGGGTTAAAACAATTCAGCTGAAAAAATTGCTGCGAGCAATTCCAATTACACTGCATTAAGACTACATTATCATAAATTACAGTAAATTATACATCTTTCTGACAATACATAAAATAAAAAAATCACATACATATGACACACAGGCATCATTAGATTTGAAATGTATAATCTTTCTAGAAACTTCTAGAATCTTCTTAGGAATGTGTTCATTTTTGCAGCTGGGCCTGGCAACGCAGACCAACTAACACCAGGAGGAGTTGAATCAGGCTTCCCAGCACACCAACATTTTATACTATGTTAGAGTACGCATAAACACAAACTGTAGTCTAGGTTGTAGTACTGTAAGTCCAGAAATTTGCTGTGTACTATAAATACGGTGATAAGTAATGAACTTGTCAACGTATTCCAAGGCTTTTTGAACCAGTCCCTCCATGGACTCTTGGAGTACATATGAATCATATAAGTCAGATAATCAATAAACTTGGAAAAAAAAAAAAACTAGAAATGTGCTTAATGGCACAATGTGTTAACAAGGAGTTAACAGTGGCCCAAACCCACAAACATTCAAGAGCTGCAAGAATTTTTGGTACTGTATTTGATCCAGTCGAGGCGTCAGTTCCGTGGCCTACACAAGGGTAAGCTAAAAGTAATGCTAAAGTGAGCTGACTCAGCATCAGAAGCCTTTTAAGCACCAAGGGATCGCTTAACGATTACCTCAAACTTTATCACCTCAACCGCTCTCAGTCCCATTCACTGAAGCAATTACAATGCATCCGGAAAGTATTCATAGCGCATCACTTTTTCCACATTTTGTTATGTTACAGCCTTATTTTAAAATGGATTAAATTCATTTTTTCTCAGAATTCTACACACAACACCCAATAATGACAACATGAAAAAAGTTTACTTGAGATTTTTGCAAATTTCTAAAAATAAAAAAAATTGAGAAAGCACATAAGTGTTCATAAATATGTACATAAGTATTCACAGCGTTTGCAAAATTGAGCTCAGGCATATCCTGTTTCCCCTGATCATCCTGATCATCCTTTGTTTCTGCAGCCTAGTTGGAGTCCACCTGTGGTAAATTCAGTTGATTGGACATGATTGGGAAAGGCACACACCTGTCTATATAAGGTCCCACAGTTGACAGTTCATGTCAGAGCACAAACCAAGCATGAAGTCAAAGGAATTGTCTGTAGACCTCTAAGACAGGATTGTCTCAAGGCACAAATCTGGGGAATCTTTCTACAGAAAGATTTCTGCTACTTTGAAGATCTTAATGAGCACAGTGGCCTTCATTATCAGTAAGTGGAAGAAGTTCGAAACCACCAGGACTCTGGTGCCGTAGCAAAAGTGTTTTCATGGGAAGTGGAGCAATTCAGCTTAGGGCTGTAGCTATCGAATATTTTAGTAATCGAGTATTCTATCAAAAATTTAATCGAGTAATCGAATAAAATTTACTTTTGCTTAATTAAACAGCAATGCAAAATAAGAGAAACAACGATTAATTGGGTTTCTTTTTTAAAAAATTAACTTTTATTTTTTGAATGCATATAGCATTTTATCAAAAATAAACATTGTCATTATTCACAATACAAGGAATAGTTAATATCCCTATCTCACCTATGCGGTTTGACTCGCGGTGAGATGCGGTGTTAGGCGCCGTGAGCCATCGCGATTGCCCGCAAAGTTCTGCAAGCTTCTGCGAGGACCGCCAAAAAAATTAAACGTTAAATTTTTTAACGTGTTAATTTTGTTTTTGCGTGCAGAAAGATGGAAACGTAATTGCCGCGCGAAAACTTGCAGTGAATCATGATGAATTGTACTTCTGGCCACCGCGTAGGTGAGATTGGGGTATTAAAGTTGACTAAGATGAATTAAGTGCATTACAGTGCCATACATCCTCAGATGCAAAAACAAAAAAAAAGGTATTTTAAATGACTTTAAGTATAAAAAAAAACTAAGGCACACATTGAAATAAATAATTATACAAAAACACTAAGGTGTTAGTGTTGACTAGGTTCTAAGTATATATGAAATGTGAATGTGTATGAATTAAAAATTATATGATTGTCTCTGATGAGCAAGCTGAGGACGATGGCGACAGTGGCAAGGAAAAACTCCCTGAGATGGTAATAGGAAGAAACCTTGAGAGGAACCAGACTCAACAGGTAACCCATCCTCATCTGGGTAAAAACAGATAGCAGGGATTGATGTGCATAATATTATGCGAGACTGGAAGTTCAGTATAAGAGGAGTTGTGTAAGATTAAAGTCCAGTTTGTTTCTGGAGGCTCAGGTAGACTGTAAGAAATTCCAGTCCTGAACTAACAGGTCCTCAGAGAACAACTGTCTGCATCAGTCGAGGACAGGACCACTTTTATGGAAAAGTGGAGCCATCCATGTGATGGGATCTCCAACCAGAAGCAGGACTCCAGGATGAGTTAGACAGGTCCAGAGGGCAGAGGAGGTCTGGATCAATAGCAGCCCAGGAGCGACATGTATAGCTCGACAGAGATAGGTAGAGGAAAAGGGAGAAGGGGAGAGAGAGAGGAGAGAGCAAAAGAGATGGAGAGATGTCAGTCAGGTATGGTCACAGTCGAACAATGTATAGGGTGAATGTATATTTAGTGCAGAGTGCAAGCAGGGACTCCGGCAAGACTAACTATGACAGCATAACTAAAAAGGGAGAGCCAGAAGGAAACACAGACATGAGGGCTGTGATGTAAAGCAACCAATCACCTCACCATCAACAAACCTGAGTGATCAATGAGAGTGAGGAAGACAGCATCTAAACATACCAGTTCACCATAATACTATACGTCCATGAGTCCCCCAGATCTGCTCCTTCACCTAAGGTTAATCTATTTACAAAAATGCTTGGCTAAATAAATAGGTTTTTAGCCTAGACTTAAACACTGAGACTGTGTCTGAGTCCCGAACATTAATTGGAAGACTATTTCATAACTTTGGGGCTTTGTAAGAAAGGGCTCTGGCCCCAGCTGTAGTTTTAGTAATACGTGGTACTGACAAGCAGCCTGCATCCTACTGCAAGTAGGTGGGCAGATTGTAAGACACTAGCAGTTCACTCAGATACTGCGGCGCGAGACCATTTAATGCTTTATACATCAAGAGTAGTATTTTAAAATTGATGCGAAATTTCACAGGAAGCCAATTCAATGTGGATAAGATAGGAGTGATGTGCTTGTATCTTCTGGTTCGAGTGAGGACTCTCGCTGCTGCATTCTGGACTAATTGAAGCTTGTTTAAGCACCTTGTTGAACAACCAGACAGTAAGGCGTTACAATAATCCAACCTAGACGTGATAAAAGCATGAACTAGTTTTTCTGCATCATTTGGTGACAATATATTTCTTATTTTGGCAATATTTCTAAGATGAAAAAATGCTATCCTGGTAATATTATCTACATGTGCTTCAAATGAAAGGCTGGAATCTATGATCACACCAAGGTCTTTATGGCCTTGTTTACACGGGCGTTAAGTTTTTGGATAAACAAACCTGCTCTGAACGTCCTAGACGTTTATGTTGCATTTTGTAGTGGCGCTTGATTGACTTCTACACCGGCATTCGTTTGTCTCTGTCTAATGTCAGCCTGCAGCCCAAATTGTAGTTTGTGTGTTAATCTGTAGGGGCAGTGTCGGGAACTGGATATGAAAGCCCGCCGCTACTGGATTCACTCTCTGACTGCACAACGTCGGATTAAAGGAAGTTTTTTTTGCGGAACATTTCCGCGTAATTTTTTCAACAATTAATTTATTTTATTTTGCCCTTTTCCGCCTTTCCCTATGTATAGCATGTAGGATCATGGGATATATCCGGTCCTTCGAAGTGTAAAATGAACGCGAAGAAAACGAACTAAAAGCGGTTTTCTTGCGTTCGTTGGATTTTGAACGCCAAGAAAAAGCTGCATGCAATGTTTTTTTAAGGCCGTATAAATGTGCAGCCGGACAAACGCACGTCACCAAAGCCCGTGGGAACACTCTCATTGACTCCTATGTGTAGAAAACACTCGCCGCTTGATCCGCGCTAACCGGACGCTACTAACGCAAGAAAAATGCACGATTTTAACGCCTGTGTGAACAAGGCCTTAGTGTTGCACTTGATGGAACAGAAAGGTCATTTAAAATCACAGTGTGTTTAGAAAGCTTACTTCTAGCTGCTTGTGGTCTTATGACTAAAACTTCTGTCTTATCAGGATTAAGCAGAAGGAAATTAATTAACATCCAATCTCTTATGTCCTGCACACATTGCTCAACTTTAGTAAACTGTTTTTTCTCATCTGGTTTTGCTGAAACGTAAACTTGTGTGTCATCAGCATAACAATGAAATCTAATACCATGTTTAGGAATTATGTTGCCCAGAGGAAGCATGTAAAGGGAAAAAAGCAGTGGGCCTAAAACAGAACCCTGTGGAACACCAAACTCAACTTGAGAACATGAGGAATGGTCACCATCTAAATCTACAAACTGATAACGATCAGTCAAATAGGATCTAAGCCATAAGAGGTCCGTTCCCTTAATTCCTACTACATTTTCTAATCTGTGAAGGAGAATACTATGATCAATAGTGTCAAAAGCTACACTGAGGTCGAGTAACACAAGTATAGTGACGCAACCCTGATCAGAGGCCACTAGGAGGTTATTTACTACTTTAACAAGTGCTGTCTCTGTGCTGTGATGAGGCCTAAATCCTGTCTGATATACTGTAGTTCGTTTATGCTATTTCTATGTAGATATGAACATAGCTGCTGTGATACTACCTTTACCAGAATTTTAGAGATAAAGAGGAGGTTTAATATCGGCCTGTAATTGGAAAGCTGACAGGGGTCAAGGTCAGGTTTCTTGATTAGTGTTTTAATAACTGCTAATTTAAGGGATTTAGGAACATACCCACTGCTGAATGAACAGTTAATTACTTTCAACAGGGGTTCTGTTATTGCGGGAACTATCTGCTTAAGAAAATGTGTCGGTATAGGATCTAATTCACAGGTTGACGATTTTGAAGAGGAGATGAATAAAATTAGTTCACTCGCTTCAAGGGGAGTAAAGTATTCTAGGTTCTGATGTGATGTGATTAATTTATCATCTGTATATCTTAAATTGTCTGGTTTCAAAGCCTGCATGTTTTGCCTAATATTTATGATTTTGTTATTGAAAAAGTTCATGAAATCCTCACTACTGTATGTTGTTGTGGAGATTTTTGCAGTGGTCTTGTTTGTAGTTAATTTAGCTATGGTATTAAATAAAAATCTAGGATTATTTTTGTTTTTTTTTTGCATAAGAGTAGAGAGATAAATTGATCTAGCAGCACTGAGAGCTTTTCTATAGTTCAGGGTTCTCTCCTTCCATGCTATTTGAAATACTAACAATTTAGTTTGACGCCATTTGTGTTCTAATTTCCGAGCGGTTTGTTTTAGAGTGCATGTGTGGTCATTATACCAAGGAGCGAGTTTCTTATCTCTAATAATTTTTCCTTTAACTGGAGCTACATTATCTAAGCTATAACGAAGTGTTGACTCTAGATATTCAGTCACTTGATCGAGTTCTGTGGAGTCAGATGGCGATCCAATCAAAGTTGATAACTTTGGGAGATTATTGATAAAGCTCTGTGTGGTATTTAATGTGAACATATGTTTAAGGCGGTAGCGCGGTGCTGTGCGTACATTATTACTATGACACACTTTAATCGAGACAAGACAGTGATCTGAGATAACTTCAGACTGTGGAATTGTAATTATGTTTTTTATACTTAATCCTAAGAAATGATATTAAGTCTAAAGTGTGACCTGCTTTATGAGTGGGTCCTACTACACACTGATTTACTCCTACTGAGTCCAGAATATACATAAATGTTTTTCTCAGAGGGTCTTCTGGATTCTCAAAATGAATATTAAAATCTCCAGTAATTAACGTTTGGAAATCTGCAAATTCACAGAAAAACTCAGAGTACGGTCCTGGTGGTTAGTAAATGATGATTAGCAGAATCGTCTGAGCTGACTTTGTTACTATAGAGAATTTCAAATGCATTAAATTTAAATCTGTGTTTTTGTACGATAGCCAGATTATCGTTGTAGACTAGCTTCGTTTAGAGCTACATACTCATTCTCTTTAATCCAGGTGTCTGTTAAAGATAATATATCAAACTCCTGGTCTGTGATAGTTTCCTTAACAATACCTGCTTTAGATGTGAGAGATCTAATATTTAACAGTCCTAGCTTCAGATCAGAGGTGCCGGCTGTGCATTCAGTATGATCCGAGTTTGTGGTATCTATGTTAATTAAATTACTAAAACAGACTTTCTGAGTCTTTCTAAATTTTTGTTTAACTCGGGAAACAGACACAGTCTCAATACAGTGAACCCTGGGTGACGACTCTATGCAGCTAGCAGACGGTTGGTTTAGCCTGTCTGTCTGCTCCCTGGCCTGGGCTCTGGATTGTCACCGATTAATTAGGCCTCTTCTGAGACTATGAGCTATACTACAAGAAATGAGAGCAGCACCTTCCGGAGTGGGATGGACACCGTCCCGCCCTAACAGGCCAGCTTTGCCCTCAAAGGTCTTCCAATTATCTATGAAGCCCACGTTGTTTTCGGAGCACCACCTGGACATCCAGCAGTTCAGTGACCATAACCTGGGTGTAAGCTATGTCGCCACGTCTCATTGAGATGGGACCAGAGCATATTACGTCATTGGACATCGCCTTCGCTAGTTTAAACACCTCTGAAAAGTTTTTCTTACTAACCTCTGACTGACGAAGGCGTATATCGTTAGCTCCAGCATATCTTTGAGAACCTATGCTGTCCTAGAGCCCTAAGATTACCTGCTATGTCCGGTGCTCTGGCTCCCGGGATACACCTAACCACTGCCGCTGGCGCCCCTAAAGGTCTAGCTAATTGCACATCTCAGTATAGAGTCTCCTGTAACCAGAGCTCTTTCAGGTTTTTCAGCGGGTGCATCACTGAGAGCAAACCTGTTGGACACGTGAAGCGCAGAAGAGGTGTGCTCCGGTGGGCTAGCCTTAGCGTTAAACGAGGAACTTTCACGGGAACAATACGAAAAACAGGAAGCTACGTCACCAACATCTGATGATGTTATGCAATCTTAAACAACACATTCCTCATTGTTATAAATGCTTAAAAGCAATTACATAGAGTAAGTCATTCTGAATTTCCTTCGAACAGTCCATGTTGTCTTGTTTACAGCTACCATGAGCGATCTAGTTTTTAACAGAAGACTGAATCTCAAATCCCTCTCAACCCCTGATCAAGGTACATCAAGGACACTGCTTTGTGTGTTGATCGAAGCATTTAATACACTACAAAGTTTGACATTTTTTACTCAACTTTGAAATAGTTAATGTTACCTGAACATATATTTTTTAAGCGTAAAATCACAGCTTATTTCATAGCATCATCTCATTTGCAACAGAAGCACCGTACTACTCATGGTAGCAAATGGCAAACACACATTATGAGAACAAATCAAACTACTGCAAATGAATACCCTAATTATACAAAACATTTAAAATACATTGTACCCTAATGTTGTTTTGTGCTTCTGGCTGTCCCATATCTGGAAAAGTTCTATCAAAGGCACTTAGACAACATAGTTCCCCCCACAAGCCATGCATTTGCGCCATCAATGAACCCAACTCTTGAATCCTCTTTGTCGCAGTTAATGGTGGCCCACTGTGCTTCACCATTTATGGGGATGAAACCCTCAGTATGTCAAGAGCAATGTGCACAGATGAAAGAAGAAGTTTAAAGAAACGAAACATTGAAGACAAACCTTGCAATCAGAATGCAAAATTTTTATTATTATTACTTTTTTATGTTGCCAAATACTGAGCTGTATCCATGGCAATGATCGTTATTAGTAAAAAGGTGGGATGGTGCGTAGGATGTTTATTCGTTGGTACCCAATGAACCTTTCTTTTGAAATCTCCTCCTTTTGTTTTGGTGCATACACCAGAATCTGGCATAGTAACAAAGAATAATGTGTCCATGGATATTTCAGTAAACACAACTGTGTACTAATATAGATTGTACTGAAGGCAATAATAACTGCAAAACCCAAATGAGCTTTCTTTGTTAGTGGAATCTATACAATTTAAATAGATAAGTTAGAAATCTAGGCTGAGAGACCAACAGACAGATAGGAATGTAATTAGTGTACTAACTCTATACAAGTTCTTTCTATACAAGTGTAGTGGTCCCTACAAACATGCATGCAGCGTAGCCTTAAAGCTTTTCTCTTATCATTTATAACTTTTGGTGCAT
The DNA here is from genome assembly GCF_024256425.1 of Clarias gariepinus. NCBI lineage: Eukaryota > Metazoa > Chordata > Actinopteri > Siluriformes > Clariidae > Clarias > Clarias gariepinus. The sequence goes on along the minus strand of NC_071127.1, from coordinate 15,540,183 downwards.
AACTGAATACTATAAGTGGCACAGTGGCATAGTGGTTAGCACTGTCACCTTGCATCTCCACAGTCCAGGTTCGGTTCCCTGTGTGCATGAAGTTTGCATATTCTCCCCGAGCACTCCTCTGGGTGCTCCAATTTCCTCCCACTGTCCAAAGACATGCAGATTAGGCTAATTGGCATTCTTAAAATTCCTGTAGTCTATAAAAGTTGATCCAGAGGTCCTACCATGGTTGTAAAAATAGGAATAAATTCAATGATCTCCACTGGCCTTCACAGTCCATAGTTGGACTACAGAGCTTCCTGTTAGATGGATGGAACTGAATACTATATACACAAGATCCACATTATCAGGTGAAAGATACATATTAAAGGGTCAATAATAATAATAATAATAATAATAATAACAATAAAGCAGACATGAGTTTAGTAACAGTGTTGTTAAGCGCACAGGTTAGTATATACAGTATATGAATTGTTCACAGTTTTGCTTTCTACATGATATTTTATACCTAGAAGGTACCCGCAGGTAGATCCTGATGCCTGCGTTCTCCCATTACATAGACTACATTACATTACTGACTACTGTTGTAGTTAGCGAGGACACTCCCTCCTGTTACAGTCGGTGAAGAACGCCTGTGACATGCTAACAGATGAGTACAAGTGACATGAACCGTCTGTCCATACAAACACACTGAATTTCAAATTAAAATTTTTAAAATTTTATTTGTCACATACACAGTCATACACAGTACGATACACTCTAAAAAATAAAACTGCTGTACTAAATTTTCTTTGGTGAAACATTTTTACACTTAAAAATATCGAGTAAATATAAAAAAAATGTAAAAATCATGTAAAATATACTTCATGAATTGAGTACAAGTCAGTAAAAAAATTAAGTAGACCTGAATAACTATATTTAGTACAATGATTTACAAAATTAAGTAAATGTAATGAAAATCTGAAGGTAATGCAAAGTGAAAATGAGTAAAATAATTGAAATGGAAGGTAGAAGATACTAAAAATTATACTATTATTTAACAAACAAATGTGCTACATTTACTAAATATTTTAACTGAATGAAAGAAACAATACACACATTTTCATTTTAATTAAACATTTATTTGCCAAATTTGACAAGACATGAAGTCTAAACTCAACCTGGTTTACATGCAAATGACATGTAACAAGATCATAAACAAAGAGCTGAATTTATCTTATTAGTAAACAGTTTCAGAAACAATACTTCTGCCACAAGTTTTATACAGTTAACATGTGGAAAGTAGACTTTTGTATTAAAATCTAATGAGTCACATTTTACATTTGAAAGATTGCACACCTTCACACTTCAGTTTCCTGCAAACTGTGGGATCCATACAAATGTGTGTGCAGACCTTCTCAGGTCTTAAAGAAGCAATGACAGTCTAAATGAACACAGGACACTAAATATCCATGACACAGTTTACACCGCCATCCCATAATGCTGGCACCTAAAAAAAGAACAATAGTGTACAAGTAAGTACAAGTGTGACTGTTAATATAAAGTCTACCAGACTGGTAAAATAGTACTTCCGTTCAAATACATACTTTTTGGACTAATAGTCTTGTTGTAATTTCTATCTTTGATTCAATGGTTACACATTTAATACCTCTGTAACATTTAATACTTCTGTAACATAAGAGAAATGTTGTATTTTCATTAAATCTTTATATTTCATAACTTTAGTAACTAGTACAGTACTTAGCACATTTATTTTATAACATCTGCTGCTGCGTGCTCAGTGTTTAATCATGTTAAAAATACTCATATACAGTAACGGATAAAACAGTACCAGAACCCGGACACTGCACCTCATTTCTGCTGTTTAAACCTGCTTTGTTCTGAGTTTCTTCCTTAAAGTGTCGGAGTGAAACGAGCAGACTCGCGGTTCAGTGTGTGAGGTGGACCGGTACACATGCGGTAATTATTTGAACATGCTAGTTTTATATCCTCGCCACAGTGGCGGTTGGCTGCGCAAAATCACCGCATTTGGCGGGAAAAATTCAAATATTGCGGCACAACCGCGGCCGGTTACACCGAGAAACCCGGACATGCACGCGCTGCTGCTCGGTGTTAAATCTCTCATTTTACGCCAGATTTTAAGTGTCTGTATTAACGCTGCTTTAGCTGAGCAGTTTGGTGGTTGGAACAAACAAGCTAAATCACTATGAACCCCAGGACTGGCCTGTTGCTAGCTATCGTTAGCTCTGTAGCTCGGCTGTGACAGGATTCAGAACAGTAACTCACACCCTATAAAGTTGTGTGTGCAGGTAGACAGAGTCATTATTACAGTAACTTGTGTTGGCTGTTTACTCACCAGGATTTGTAAGGAGTGTTCCAGAATGTTCCAGGTGCTTCATGTCCATTCTCACATCCTCACAGCCTTCTTATCTCTGATGTTACACCAGACTTCCCATGAGCACTTGCACAGGGCAATTTACTCAATTATTTAAGTTTTTGTTGTTAAACATAAAGAATATTGAGTTGGAATAATTTATAATTGTAGTTCTTGAAACTAATCAGTACAATTACTCCATTACCAGTTATTTTGATTGAAATGTATAAAAAAATATTAGGTGCATGTTAAAAATATAATTCAGTTAGTCAAATGCTGATTTTTACTAGTGAAGTAAACTTAAATTATAGTGTAAATTTAAGACAAAACTAATAGTTGTTTTTTTAGGCATTTATTTTGATTTGTCTAACTCAAACAATTATGAATGTGACTTTTAGAGATTTTATTAAGGTAACATAACCTTTTTATAACTGTGAATTTTACAAGGCCACAGAATCATTTTTTAGAGTGTATGCAGTGAAATGCTTGTTCAAAACAATTTTAGTTTTATATACAGTGTTTAGATTTAGCTAGCTAGAGTTAGTGGGACAAGTGTAAAATTTAGCTAGCTAACTAAGATTGCTAGGTCAGTCTGAGGATCATTGGCTGATTACAGTATTTCGGCTGGGACATGCAGATTTTTTTCCCCCTATTAACCTCTTGAGACCTAAATGTCCTCCTATAAAGACATGACATTTTCTCATTGTAAAATCCTTATATGAGGTACAGTAGATTCGGTACAATATTTTGGACAAACATCTAGCTGTTCAAATACATTTACATCCTCATAGTTATGAGGTGAGGAATGTAAAGTACACAACAGTCGAGCCCGGGTCTCAGGAGGTTAAACACTATTATACAGTAACTGTCCTTGTGCTAGCATAATGTGCTAGCATTATCCCTCAATAGGGCCAGTTTAGCACACAACTGCTGAAGTTACATGAGAATAATAAAAATACGGCATTGACTAATAACTTAGTGCCAGACTGCTAACAGATTATATATTCTTTAGTATAAAAATATCTATTCTGTTTCACATTTAAGGTTTATTTAAGATAGAACCGACTGGTAGGGAAGAGTTTGGTAAATGGACCCATGGCGCCACCTGCTTTTGAGGTATTGCAGAGTCTAACTATAGATGGTGTATGAACAGTTCCACTTTGCTAAATTATAGAACAATAATAAAATATATAAAGTGGCTGATTAACTCAGAGGACAGTAATCCTGAAGAGTATTTTAGCCAAGTTGTTGATTATGTAAAGGATTTATTCAGTATCAGCTGTGTGGCATTTTGTTAGAAAATAACCAAAAATGTTAACCTAAAAAAGTGATTACTATAAACATAAAGCATCGAACAAGATGTTATTAAGCTGTATGTACTATAGGTTACTAAACTGTAGCCATATACAGTGGAACCTCGGATTACGAGTAACACGGTTTACGAGTGTTCCGCAAGACGAGCAAAGATTTTTCATAAAATATAACTTGCAAAACGAATATTGTCTTGGTTTACGAGCACCAAGTATCATGTTTCACGCATGCGCTTCTTGTTTTGATGCCGAGCGTCACATGATCACAACTGAGCCAACGGTTTTTCTCTCTCTTGCGCTGCGGAATCGTCCCCCCTGCTGGGTCTTAGTGCTCGTCTTTTACTGGTATAATTAACATCTGTGCACGCGTTTACTATGACACTGTGACTACGTGTGTGTGTGAAACGTTTGTGTTCGGAAGCGCGTGTGTACAGCGCGTGTACTGTTTCTTATAACACACGTGTGCGCGCGAGTAAGGCAAAAGAAAATCTCAATACAAAGCAGCTGCATTTGAGTCTACTCTACATGTTAGAGACCTCAGAGCATTTGTGATAGATACTGTTGCTCAGAGAGTGGGTGTACATCTCATATGCCCATAATGGTGATGAACACAGTATTTCTTTATGCCCAGATCATGTATATTGTAAAATATCCGAACTCAACGTGCATAAAGACTGTGCATCAGCTAAAATAAAGCATCGAACAAGGTATTATTAAGCTGTATGTACTATAGGTTACTAAACTGTAGCCATATATATTGACTTTGGCAAAACATTTTTGGACTTTCATGAGTGACTAAAACTTTGCTAGCTCAGAATTTCTACAATGTGAATTTAAAGCAACATTATAATGTAGACCTTAGTGAACTGTAATTGTACTATTGTTTATTAAAGGTTTGTAGCCTGGAATATTAGAACTTTAATGTCCAAAAATGGGTCCGCATCCAATATAAACCTTGGACACTAAGGACAATATTTTTGTACAGTAATGTAAAAGAACCAGCAGAGGTAACTGTTGAGCAAGCAAAGATTTTCTTTTAAGCACGTGATGTTGTGATGGATTTAAAATGCCCTTGCAAGTCAATGATCCAAAGTTCAAATTCACAATACTGTATTACAAAGGATGAAGTACTTTTACTTAAAACCTATTGTGGCAAACAAATACATGAGGTAATGCCCTTCAACGGCATAAAGGATGTCTCCTATTTCCAATCGAAGGCATCAGCTTCAGATTATTTATTATTCAGTCATGAATAACAGAGAGCTGTGATATAAAAAAATTGTCACCTTCATCTTAGTCACGTGACACACCTAAACCACCAAAATCAAGTTCAGACTGAATCATTTAAACATGACCATGTGGGTGAATCAGCACATTAACCCTTTAAGACCTGCCAGAGCGTATCTTAGTATTTTTACATGCTGTAGTGTCGGTTTTTGGAGCATTTTCATATGACAAGGATTGCAATTATATATATATATATATATATATATATATATATATATATATATATATATATATATATAATTGCAATCCTTACACACTCATGTTCAAGAATATATATATAAATGCCAAGTAACTAGATACAGTTCAATAAAAGAGAACATTTTAAAAGTTTAAATTTTTCTACATATTTTTCTAAATAGTGAAGTACCAATAATGTCAACCTTAAACTTTGTAATGTAAAAAATTTGTGGAAAATACTTTAAAACACTACAAAATTTATTTGGTCCATTAAAAATATACAAGAAGTCCCTGACTTACGAACATCCGTGTTACGAATACCCGCAGATACGAACAGAACTCGATCGTAACTAGGGGACAACCTGTACTGATTTGTATAAACGGTGCATTAGGTCACCAATAAACAAACAAACACAAAATGTACAAATAGCAAACAATGAAATGCAAAAAAGGGTCAATGTTGAGATATTCTTATAAAAAAAATATCATTATGAGGACTAAACTAAGGGGAAAGCACATACATGTATATTATCTTATTAATTAATGTCTGGTGGGCCAAGCAAGAAACAGAAATTAGCTTTATACTGTATGTTCTTGTATGTCTTTGTGGAGTTTTATATCTTCTATCTATGTTCATGTGGGTTTCATCTTATTAATACTTAAGCCATCTAACCATGCAGTTAGGTGACTTGGCTACACTGAATTGCCCACATGTGTGCCCACCATTACAACATGGGTAAATGGGATAGGCTACAGGTCCCCACGACCCTGAATACAGGATAAAGCGGTATAGAAGATAAGTGAGTGAATCATATACTGTAAGTCTACAATTAAAGCCTTTGTAGATGCGTTGTGTGTATGTGTGTCACTCCGTTGTCTGATTTCTTTCATGTAATGATGTTAATAAATAAATTAAAATAAATTCTCTCTAAAAACTTAAAGGTTTCATTTTGTAATTTTGGGTACACTATTTTAAAGGTTCTATGTACAATCAGTTTGCATGCAAGTTTAGCAACTGTGTAATTTATGTTCCTGATTTTACATATGGTGTGACTGGGTAGGACACGACCGTAGAATTTTGTCTTGGCAACGAGTTGCCACACCTAAAGAAAAGTATTTGGTTCAAGTTAAATCATTGCCCAACAAGCCCAGAATGTTCAGAATGCACAGAATGTTCGCTCAAAACATGTTTGCCCGCTCTTGGGCCTTCCTCTTTCTCTCCTGCCGAGCAGCTCCATCTCTAACATTCTCCTCCCAATATACCCCTATTCCCCCCCCTGTACACGTGTGAACCATTTTATTCTGGCCATCTTCAGCTCTGATGCTCATGAACGAAAATAAAAAATAAAAAGTATGTTTTAAGCATAATGTCTGAGCTGAGAATTTTATTTGTTTCTCCTTTTTTTTTTGCGGGACACAATTGTCCAGACAATGCTTAGATGATGTGATGCCATGTCTATTTCCTCTCTATTGATCCAGCAGTGCTTACTGGGGTGTCTAAACACCTAGCCATAACTTCACAGCTTATTTTATTATATTTATAAATTCTAAAATGTTATTACCTTACATTTAAATTAAATAAAAACGCTCCTTTAAATTCCATTCATTTCAGACTGACTCTCATTGATGATGGCTCAACAGAAGGGACCTGTTTTAATATTTGATGAAAATATTTGGTGAAAATATTTGGTGAAAAGTTCAGTAATTATAAATCAATTGTTTCCTCATTAGGTTCCAGAACCTTAAAGGCTGAATACTATGGCAAGGAGCGTTTTCTGTTTTTAAAATTCTTTCAAATGTGTTACATCCCTAGGGATGTATGCATATTAATATTCATTTGGGGTGTTGTTTTTTCCCCGCCCTTTGGGTGTGGCTGTCTGGTTCCTGTTCTGTGTGCTCTCTCACTCTCTCTGCTTGCTTGGTAGTTAAATGCTCCCAGGTGATGCCAATCAGACGGTGGCTACAGACGGTGCTGCTACAAAAGATCAGTGCACGCATTCCCGAGGAGAAGCTCACTTCTCCCCTGCTCCAGAATTGTGTTAGGGGGCCTGCTATCAGATAATTGTTGTGGTGCAAGTATCAATGATTATAGATAATGGTTTAGTGAGTAGGTTGTATGTTTATTTTCTCTAGTTGGTGCAACCTACTTTAATTTATATATTCTTTGTTAGTGGTACTAAGAGGTATTGTAACTTTTTTTTTCTCTTTTTTTTTTTATAGTTAAATGGGAAGCCGTAGGGAGAGGGTGCCCTTTTATTTTGTTTAACCCATGTTTATCCCTGTTTTTCAGTTAGTAAGGGAGTGGAGGAAAGCCTTTGTTGATTATTTCTTTTATTTTACTCAGTTAGGTTATTTAGTATTCCCTCAAACAGCTAAAGTGTGTTTTGTTTGTTATGTTGGCCTTGACCCTCTCCTGAAATCATTTATTGCTCCCATGTTTTAGTACCCATAAATAAACCCTTGCTTAATTATCAAAAAGTGTTGTTGCATTTCTGGGGCAGTGGACTGAAGTGATCCTTCCACATTTTTGTTAATTTCTTCCTTATAAGTTTTATTTCTTTTGTTACCCGTACTCCCACCCCTGGACGTAAGGGAGAGGGATGTAACAAATGTTTGTTGATCAATAATTCATTTTAACACTGAGCATTCACCATACTGACATTAACTTTCGTCTATTTATCATATTTTTTCCAGACCCATCTTATCAGTTTAAGTGGGATACTTTTTAAAGGCACTTAAAGAATAATAATAAAAAAAGGTCTCATGCACAAAGAGAATGCATATCTTTAATTAAGACAATACATTTACAAATGAAGACATAAAATATGCCAAATTCTTATATATATATCTGACTGGCCACTTTAATAGAAACACCTGTACACCTGCTCATTCATGCAATTATGCAATCAGATAATTCTCTTTCATGAGCTTGTTTTATTCTACTGTACATGTAACCATCTCTTATTTGACTACAACAGGAGAAGACAACATCAGGGTCTACTCCGGCCAGCCAAAATCAGGGATCTATGATCATCATGATGCAAGCTTACCAATTGAAAATTTTTTCAATTTTTCCTCTTAACTAATTGGATAAATGAGCAAATGTGAAGGTTTTCCAGTGAGTGTCCACAATGCATACCGTTTTACCTAAGGCAATGCTTTTATATTATATGCAAGTAATCTAAGCTGTTCTGTATAAAAAATACAACTTTCATTCTTCTTTATGACTTTTGCATTGGACTGTAAAAGAATAAGTTCTCATTAATTATTTTAATGCCAACCTGGGCAAGCTGCTTTGTTAAGCTTTCTTTTGTTCTTCTTTTCAGTGTCTCTAAAGTTTCCTCTGTATGATTTTCCATCTGTGTGTTCTTTCGTGTGTGTTGGTTATTAAAAAGTAGTTTGCTTAAACACTCAGTCTCCGCACAATTTCCATACGGATGATGTACTTTATCTGGGTCTGCATCATTTAAATTAAACAGCTCTCCACAGTTTAAACATGGACGTCTTTCTTTATAAACATTTTCATTCCAGTCTCTAATGTATGCCTGACATTTCACTGACTCGGGGAACGTTATACCATCACCAGCACCTTCTGGAGTAAATGACATTACTGCATAAGATACAAACTCGTGCCATGTTTTAAGACAAGACATGTCGATCATTATTCTCTTTGCGTTGCCCTTTCTGCAGGAAAGAGACGCCCCAAAATACTTCTGTGGTGTTGAGTCTGAATTGGATCCTGAATCTGAACACACACAGATTACAGTCGACTCCAGTGTGTAATACTGCTCATGTTTGCTGCCTGGTTTGTGGAGCGGATATGGGAAATTGAGTTCCTCTAGAAGAATCAGCAGCTCTTTTTTGATTTTCTCTTCAGTGTGATAAAGTGTCTCCATCTAAAGTTAAAAGGAAACATCAACAAAGTAATCAAATGTAACTAAACTAAAACATCACATCTACACTTTACTCTGAATAAACATATAGTACACACAAACCAAATGACAATAAGTCTACAACTTCTTTACAATGAAGATCTTTGTAGATCCTTTGTGTGTGTGTCAGTCCATTGTCTAATTTCTTTCATGTAATGATTGTTTGACATAAAGAAGAAATACCGTGTGGTTGCATAAGTATGCAAACTTCTTAACTACGACTTTATTAAAGTATGTTTGCTTTTTTGCAGTCTTTTTGGACAAGACTTAAAATATCTTGATTTGGCTATTTTATTTCACTTCCTTCCTTAATCCTTAAGGCCTCCAGCACAGATCGGTGCATAGGGCAACGAGTGTTTCTTGTTGTTTCCGTAGCGGTTGGTTTTTTATGGGGGCGGGTTGCTAGCCCTAAGCCCAACCTTTCTCCTTTCTCATCCGGCACTTGGGAACCGGCAACGGTGGAGTTAGACCACCGGCCGCAAGAAGTTATAGCATTACCCGGGAACTGAACCAGCGATCTCCAGATGATAGGGCGGACAGTTTACCACTGCTCCACATGGAGGCCCTTTCATTTCACTTATCCTGGAACAAAAACTGAGCGGTAGCTCAGTGGTTAAAGCTCTGGCTTATTGAAAAGTGGGTTAAATAATTAAATTATTTAATTTTACAATATAAAATGTAACAACAATGTTATACTGTGTTTGGTGTTTATTTCATTTATGTAAATACAACTCCATAGCGTCTATGGAGTCACGTGACTGAACTGCTCAATTCTGTTTCCTGTACAGAACCTACGAAGGTTTTGCGACGCTTTGCGCATGCGCGTCCAGTAAAAAACTAACAAATGTCTCTCTGAGACTACATGTTCTTCTGAGTCACATTAAAGACTCGCTAAATACACAAGAATAAACATTATTATACACCTGTAACAGCACACACCCTTTGCTCCATGGGTGCCATATATTTAAAATATACATTAATACACATTAAAAATACAAGAACTAATTGCATTTTTAAAAGAAAAGTATAAACGAATGAGGAGTCAGTCGAGACTTTTGTGCATTGCTCTATATGTAAAAAATAAAGACTTAATCGTCAGAACTATTCAGTCGGTAGGGAATCTCCTGTGCATGGCTCTCTTCAAGTAATTCCGCAGGCTTTTGAAAGGATGTAGAACTGTTTGTCAATTACATGTCATGACTTTTGTCAAACCTTTCATTGTTACTGCTATTCTGGTTTTACTGCTTTACAGTCTTTAAGATTCTAGCTTTGTCTACTCATTTGTCTGTTTGCCTGGACTTGCCTGACATTTTTGATATTCTGCTCATCTTAATAAAAGCACTTTAGTGCTACTGCTTCTTGTCCTAAGCCCGACCAACACCATTAACTACTATTACTGCGTAGCTTTTCAGCGGGACTTGAAGTGTCGTCAGTGTTGTGGCTATTGTGTAGACCAAATAATACAACTGTTTTTCTTTTACATGTGTTGCTGCAATCATCAGTATCGACATGGTGTCTATGAAGAAATTTATGAAGGAGCAAGTGCAAAGTGTTTTGTGGTATCACAAGACAAAATCGACCAGTTCAACTAAGGATCATAAGTATGGACGAGATCCGCTAAATATTAAGAGAATCAATGTTTAAAAATCCTGACGATGTTGTTTACTGCTAAAAAAGCAGAAAAAATTTAAAATATTGTTTTTATTTACAACTGCCATTAGGACCAGTCTTGGCATGTAGAGTTTGTAGAAATAGTTATATGGTCAAAACTAAAAATAAGCTTATCAGCTTTAATGTAATCAGTAATATTATTATTTCAGGTTGAAATCTGCTTAAATTATCAATAGAAAGAAATAAAATGTTGTTAAGTTGATTATCTTAAAAGGAATTTACAGGGCAGTTTTAACTTCAGAGAAATACCAAAGTACTGCCAAAGTTTCATTAAATTCTGTCCAGACAGTTTTGCATGATGTTTGACAAAATATGGCTGGACAGACAAACGCACAGAAAGACCAAATATTTTCTGAGACTGGTTTTAGGTTCTAGAATGTATGAAATCTCAAGATATAATTGAAAGAGCACATTCTGCCCAATGTACAGTACAGACAAAACCTTTCTTTCATATATATATATAAATTAAACATATGTCAGCTTTTGACTTACCATGTTTAGCAGAATGGAAAAGGGTGTGCAAGTTGGCAAATGAGATCTGTACTTCTCAAAAGGCCCAGGAAACTTCCTCCTGACAACATCACAGAGTTTAGAAGATTTGAAGTGCTCACTGGGAGTCAAGGATCGGTCGTGAATGTAAGCAAGGAAGAAAATGCTATGAAGCATCTAAAACAAATAAAACATATTGCACATTATTAATATTAGATTGAAAATATGCTGTATTTAAATGACATCTATTATGCAAATTTTGTATTGGCCTTGCCATAAACAAGACAAATAAATTTGATTCCCCCAATGTGACCTCATATAAGAAGATACCCTCCCCTCACTTGTTGCTCAGCTCTGCTGTTCTTTGGAGGGATCTGGCTCATTTACATAGACACTAAAATGGTGCATTTGGAGGAATAAAGGGAGTTTGAGGTATAAAAAATGCATGATGTGAGCAGTGTTTCAGCTGGAGACAGAGCTAAAATTGGTGAACCTCTGAGACCTGTGATAACTTTCTTAAGAGACCTTTAAAATTAAAATCATAGTGGTTTTAATTATGCACAATGGACCATATTCAGAGTTGCCACAACGCCTAGAATAAATATTAACCCCGGTTCAACATTTTGTAATGACAAGACACAGAATGGAAATGTCATAATTAATATTATATGTAATACATTGACACTAAATATCCAATAATACTAAGTGAGAGAACCGCAGTAGATTTTTACAAATGTATTTTTAATTCGTTAGATTGATTGCACGGTGGTGTAGTGGTTAGCATTGCCATCTCCAGGGTCTGGGTTCGATTCCCATCAAACTAAATTATGTGTTCCCTGCAATGGATTGGCATTCTGTCCAGGGTGTACCCAGCCTCGTGCCCTCCTGGGGTCTCCTGGAATAGGCTCCAGGCCCCCCGCAACCCCGAATACAGGATGAAGCGGTACAGGCGATGAGTGAGTAAAATGTCTGTTTTGTGTCATGAACACAGTTAACAGTATATGTTGACCAAGCCTGAAACCAGGGTGAGTTACTGTCAGACAGTGGCTAAAAGACACTTCTCGAATAGTTATATAGGTCATCAAAATTGCTTGGAGTCAAAGGTCAGGATTGAGTAGAACTATGCATGCCTCTATATTGGGCAAATAGATAAAAGCTGTCAGAGTAATTCTGCGTTATTAAAGTTTATTTCATTGCTGATTATGGACCATTCTAACTGACATACCTTTCTCAGGCATACAGTTGAAACCAGATATTTACATACACTTCAGGAAAAAACTAAAACTTTTTTTCTTTTCTGTCAAATATGAGATCAATAAATATTAACATATTTACACATTTGTTAAATGTCAGAATCGAGCAAGGGGGAATTTTTATGTATTTACTCTGATTTGATGTTTAATGACAGTAAAGAAAAAAAAGTTTGTGTTTTTTTCTGAAGTGTATGTAAATATCTGGTTTCAACTGTATATCTGAGCAGTTATATCAAGTCAGGTACTAAGTCACACTTAGTTTTGCACTACGACAGAGTGAATCTATGAAAATTTCAATTTTGACAAAAAGTCAGTTGATAAATACTTTCTCTTCCTGATCTTTTAACAGAATTAATTGAAAGTTAGCCTTAACATTGTTTGAATTATTTTAATGAACAAACTGTTCACTCCAGTTGTGATAGAAAAACAGGCATGGTTTTTTTTTCACTCTAAAGCCACGATGAAGGAGAAGTTATTTTTGCAGTAGGTAAATCCTGGTGAGGATGAGTCTGAGGGTTCCCTCTTTTATACTATGTCACAAAATCCTCGTTTAAATATTCTAAAATTAGAATTTTAACTTCAATTTTTAATGAGGTCCTCCTTATAATCAAACACACACTGGCCATTTCTCAGCAACTGGACATGATACGGTAATACACTTTGTATGAAAAATAGAGCTTATTAAACCAGAAATCTAAAAATATTCATAACTCAAATTCACAGTTTGTAGAATTGATGCAGTCTCTCATAAAGTTTGTTCTTGTAATGTCACATTTATAACACTTATAAACTGCCACCTGTTTTCAGGATGTAAACTATTAATAAACATTTTTAGGGTTTGTTTTATCTGAAAAAGTTACATTAAACATTATGCAAATGAATTCACTGATACTAAGTTTGTCAACTATCAAAGGTTTTTGTTCATCAATATGAGTCCAAACTGTAATGAATAATTTGATTTTATAAAAAAAATTGTTAGGGTTGTATAATGGTCACAGTGGAGTTATATTTAGTCTTAGGTTTGGTGCAATACAAAAATGAATTGCTAGAGATTGACATTTTAATAAAACATTACCAATATATCGATGTTATGTACAGTATAGCATATATTAACTATAGACACAGCAAAATAATTCACACATATAATCACTAATTGCTGTTTACTTTTTACATTTTTTTCAAACATACCTCATCCATGTAAACAGAGAGACTGTTGTCTCCCAGTTTTTCACGTTCTGTTGTCATCCGCAGTGTGTGGTTGATTAATGCGAAACTGCATGATAGAAAACTTTCTTTATTACTTTCTTGATGTTTCAAAAAATTTTGACCAGGTTTCCTGGAAAAATAAGTCAAATGTGTGTAGTTACCACTATACCAGTACTCATACCAGTTTGAATTTATAGTGATACAAGCAGTATGATAAACAAATCAGAAGTGTTTACAAAGATAACCAGATTTCAGTAATCGTAAAACATGTACATCATATAATAACACACTAATACCCTTAATAATTAGTTTATTCTTACCTTTTTTTGGAAACTTTGTTTTGTATGTTCTTGAATATACAGTACATATGTAAAATAAAGACATTAAATTCCAAATTAGTAGGTTGTATATCCAATATGATAGCAATAAGTTTACCTGCTTTACCTCATTTAATGTTATTATTATTTTGTAAGAAAGAAAAAAAAACAGGTATTTACCGTGGTAATTCTAGGTTCCATGGTTCAACAGACAAATTCAGGAAAATCTTCTGGAGCGATGATCACCGTGTTTGAGCACTCCGACAGGTAGTTCAGTAATGTCCACCACACCCATGCTACGTCATTCCTTTACTCACCTTTATGTTTCGTTTTTCAGTAAGTGTTACTTCCTTGTACAAAGAGCTGCTTCTTGTTGTTAAGTTATTATTCTCGGCTTGTATTACCCTTAGTATTACTAATACTTTACCATTACTGTTAATATATTTGTGCTTATTTTTGTGTAGTTTTATGCCTGTTCATCTTTATAAATATTTTTTATTTTATTGATTTTTTAATAATCTTGTATGGGTCCCCTCCCTCCCTTTGTGCAATGAAGTTTAACACTTGCTGTACATTAACCTCTTGGTGCTGCCCTTATATGTGCTCATATAAGGGCATGACATTTTCTCTTAACTAGGCCTACATCATCTATCTATCTATCTATCTATCTATCTATCTATCTATCTATCTATCTATCTATCTTTCTATCTATCTATCTATCTATCTTGAAGATTTGTTTGCAAAGCTTTCTTTCGGTTGAAGATATTCAGTTTATAGTTATGAGATGTAGAGTAGAGTAACAGATCTCCGGATGTTAAGAGTTAAACCTGAAGGGTTCTCCAAAGAAGAGGCTAAACAAATCAGTAATTAAATAATGAGTGAGAGTAAGTCAACAAATAAATAAATGAACAGAAAACTCAGTAAAATTATGGTCATAATACTTTATTACACTGCAATACACTGAGAGATCATCATATATACAAAGAAATACATTTTATTTTATTTATTTAAAACAAGGCTTTCTTTAAATGGCCAGGATTGGCAGAAAAATGTAATCAACCAATCAGTCAGTCTCCTTTATTTTTAAATATAGTACCTATATGCTTTTTATCATGTTTATTACTTGATATTGTTTTTACATCAAAGTAATTCCCCTGACATTAGTATGTACATGCTTGCTAGATACAGTACAGTTAACAGGGTCATCTAATAAGATTAATAAAATAAAAAAATGTAAGAATCATTGTACAGTAGAAACAAAGCCTTTAAAGTACATACAATAATTACAAAAATCTACACTTAATAGATACAGAAATGTACATAAAATAGCATTTCAGAGATTGTTATATATTCTGCACATTTTAGCATTCACCCTTACCTACTGTACCACACCCACTTATATACAAAAAATGTTATATAGCTGATTAATTACAGTACATAAACTCACTGACCATTTTATAAAAAACACATTCATTCATGAAGTCTCTGCCAAATCAGCCAATAAAACAGCAGCAAATATAGTGCAAATAACAACACAAATAAAATATATCCAGTGAGACACAGCTCAGGTAGCTGTGCCAGTTTCTACAGTAGGATAAGAGCTTCAGTTAATATACACATTAAAAAATTCTTTGCAACTGTGATTTCTGTGCCTTTAACTGTGGCATGGTAGTTGGTGTTCCATGGACTGGTTTGAGTATTTCAGGAACTGGAAATCTTCTTGAATTTTCATACATAACCGTCTCTGGCAAAGTTGCAAGGAAAGACATATCACCTCAAGTAATCCCCTTTTGGTTTAAAATCCAAAGATTAGCAGTTTCTGAAAGAATCAACCAGCCCATGTGTGGTCAACAACCATGCCACGATCAATGTCACAGAGATCACACTTAATCCACATTCTAATGTTTGGCCTAAACTTTACCTAAAACTCTTGACCTGTAGCTGCTTTCTTATGTATTTATTTATTTATATATTTATTTAATAATACTGCCACATGATTGGCTGATTGGATAAATGCACAAATTTGCCGGTGTACCTAATAAAATGAACAGTGAATGGAGTTTGCAAAGTTTTTGAAAAAAAAAAAAAAAAAAAAAACCTTGTGTAAATTCACCCACATTGGTGTGAAGTAAATCAACCAGTCACAGAACTGGGTAACCTTATTATGCTTCTGTGCAATTAAAGTGTCATTGTGATCTTCTTATAAAAAAAATGCTCATAGTAGGCTCCAGAGTTTGCTAGGAAAGAAAAGACATACATATAGTAAATAGTTAAATTAACTGATAATGGATTTATTGGTGGGATATTTGTTAAACCAGAAAACCCTGATTAATTCATTTGCAGAACTATGTCCTGGATGTGTTTTAATAGCCCTTTTCAACAAGAGATTACCTATGGCTCCGCCCACGTACAGTACCTAAGGTTTACCTACGGACCTCATGACCCTGATCCCAGCACGCTACCATTACCTGCAGTCAACTCGCTGCTACTTCTCACTCTTCAATGTTTCAGCAGCCCTTACTTCTGCCTGTTGCATGAGCTGTCGCTGTAGACGCATTTCATTTGCTATGAGCTTGGCCTGATGTACAGTGCCATAGGCGATGCTGCCTACTGTTACATTTTGCACGAACGCCTGTGACATGCCCGTGATGGTGACTAGCCACCAAAAAACAATATGGATGATGTCTTTGCTTCTCTATCAAACTCTGGAACCTTCCAAGAACAGATGTATTTATCACATAATGTTTTTTAGTGCATGCAGGTCAAATCCATGGAGTAATATTAGGGAAAAGTTGAAGAGTCGAGATGAGTACTTATACATATACATACAGTACAGTGCAAAAGTCAGTGACCACTCTTTTTGTTTTTTCCTAACATTACTGTTCAGAAATCATAAAAGTCTCCAACAGTAAAATCAGTATGAACTGTTTAAAAATTTCATTCATGGTATTTAACTCTATTGTCTATGAAAATTCTCAGTCGTCCAGGTGTGGTTTTCTGGAAATGAGGCATGTCAACTGGACTTCTTTCTTGTTGGGTCAACCTAGTCTAGTTGACATGACTCAACTTACACACTGCACTTTAA
The DNA here is from genome assembly GCF_024256425.1 of Clarias gariepinus. NCBI lineage: Eukaryota > Metazoa > Chordata > Actinopteri > Siluriformes > Clariidae > Clarias > Clarias gariepinus. The sequence continues at coordinate 15,523,085 of NC_071127.1, read as the reverse complement.
TACTAACCTGCAGTAAATGAATACTAAATGGCCAAATGTAATTAATTTACATTTTCCATTATTATTGTTTTACAACAAATAATTAACAGGTTGTATTGAATAGTCTTTAGGTTTTAAATTAATTGTGTTCTCTGACATTACTGTACCTACATATACAGTATGTAGTTTCTATATTTCACCATTAATGAGTTCTTGTACTGTATATGGGAACGATTTGCATATCTTTGCGAACAACCAGCTCCCAACACTCTTTTTTTCTGTCTGAATTCTTCCTTTGCTGGACCGTGTTTTTCTCCTCACCCTAAAAAAAATAAAAACAAAGGAGCAATTAAAAATCTAAAAATTACTTAAGAATTGCATTATACACGGCAATAAACTTGATGAAAGATTTTTTTTTTTGGCCATTCTTACTTGCATTGAGCATCACCTTAAATTCAGTGCTTTGAGAGTCCTCAAGGAGTTCTAGTAGTTCAAGCTCTAACGATTCGCGGAAATTGTGGTGCTCCTGTTTCATTTTCTTCATTTCATCAGATTCCATGATTTCAGTGTATTTTTCTTCTGTCTAAAATATAAAACATAATGGGCCACAGTAAGCATCTACAAAACGAATTGTAAATACTACTACGACAAAAGAAGTGAATTCTCACATAGTCCTCGAAACATTCCCCCAGTCTGTAGCATTCTAGTCCAGGAAAGGTAAGGCCAGTTTCAAACAGTTCGTTTACATTTCTGGCTACGAGGTGGAGAACTTCATCTTCATAAGCATAGATGTTTCCGTCTTCACACAACAAGAGAACTAACTGCAGGCCAAACGCATCACATGGGAAATCATCAATCGCACCAATTACCACCATTTCCATTCTCTCTGGTAGGTAGAAATCTTTCCAGGCTTCTAGCTGTTCCTCATTTCCACCATAGACCGTGTCATCCTGACCACACACTCGAACACTGTAACTCTTTGGCTTTTTTAGGAGAATTTTTGTACCGCTGTACCTTTGTACAACATTGGCAACTTTGTCAAGATCTACGCAACCACCTGAAATAAAAAGAAGCAAAAAAAATAAAAAATTAAACCAACAAGTCTTTCATGCATGTAAAAATTAACAACCCACAAAATATCACATGACATTAAATGTTTACATTTATGTATATATATTAAACTTTTGTAAAAATATTAAATGTTTGAGAAAATAATTGATGGTTTAATTTACCTTGTGTGTAGATCCCAGCGAATTCATTTTTAACTTTGTCACATCTACAAATAATAATAATTATAATAATAGAAACATATTTAGTTGATGCAAATAAATGTAAATTACCGAACAGTATTATTAGTATTCAGTAGTAGAAATTACACCATGAGTGTACTTACTCATTTTTTATGTTCAATGGCATAGTTATGAACTTCATCCTGACCTGATTATCTACTTGTGCAGCCAGCAAAGTAAAAAAAATTAGAAACCTTGTAGGCCAGTTGTAAGTTTCTCACAGTTTTACTTTGATGGATGCACAACCAGATAAACTAGGTTGGTGAGAGAGAAGCAGAGAGAAAAATATATGTTTAAATGATATGTAAAAATTTTAAATACTGTACTTTAACAAGAATGAACCAAACAAAATTTAATCTCTATATGTTTCTCTATATGTTTCCAGTGAAACATAGGTCCAATAATAAATGTAACTTGATAAACAGGTAATTTGAATTGAATTAATTGAGTGTTGATAATGAAAGTAAATAATAAAAATTACTAAAACTTTTATAATACTCATGCTAGCATGAACATTGCTGATTTCTTTGATCTGACAAAGATCTTTAAACTAATAAACTAAACAAAGACTAATAAACCAAGATACTTTCTAAGATAAGCAAAACTTTACTTCATATAATAGACAAAGAATAAAAAGCTGATTTTACAAGCTGATTTTACAAGTAAAATAAAAACACTCAATGGCTAAAATAAAATGTGTTATTATTCTACAAATATAAAAAAAAAATTACACCCACAGTAACGCTGGAACAGGTTGGCAAAGAGCCAAAATCATATTTCATGTTCAAAAACATTTATTAAACTTTTAAAACACAATCCAAAATCTACAAAAAACTTAGTTACTGTAAAAATAACTAAAACATAACTAAAAAAGGGCACACTGAGAAACAATGAGCAAAAGAAAACAAGAAAAATAAGAAGTTCAGACTCTGACTTACACAACGTTCTCGTTGCTTTCAGGAAGTAAAATGTCTGCCTGTGTTACTCACTTTCATGGCGGCGTTCAGCACAAACACACCACACCCTGTATTCTTCCTGATGACACGAAACACAACCAGCCCTCATTCCTGTACAGTCAAATACAAAGGGCTTTTTGGTCAATTTTAAAGATATTTTAAGTTTAAATTATTACACTAGCTTGTAATATTATATTGTATTGTATTATTATATGTTTAACTGTACATAATGAATTATGTGTGTGTGTGTGATTCATGTGTGTTTGGGGTGACGCTTGCTGGGATATTCACCCCCCCTTTCATAGTCTGCTTATCCACTGGAAAACTCCAGCTCTAATTTGATTATTCTGTATTTTAGTATGTTGTTTATTATTCTTAGTGTAGCATACACTTGACGGTATAGTTGCAACTACTTTTAGCATTCCTATATGTAACTCTTGAACTTCTACATTGTGTATAACTGTATGTACGAAAATGTATGTACGAAATGTATGTATGTACTTATGTACGAAATCCAAGCCTCTTGCATGATCAGTGAATGTGCCTGGGTGTTACATTAATAATTAGAGCTGTTGATTTTCTTGGGCGCAATCCCAAAGTTGGCGTAATTGGCTACAATTGTTAAAATCAGGGGATCAGCGGAGTTCGAGCCAGCCCCCTACACCTCGCCACAATCATGTATTTTATGCCATTATATCTTCAAAGTATTAATGCTAGTGTGTAAGCATTTTTATAAACATGGCATCATCTTGTACATTTAAATGTATTAGGATTATTTCATGCCATTGTTCTTATATTGAATATGTACTGGATAATATATACAACACACAAACATAATCAGACAACACAACATCATTGCCATCCTTATATCCAAATTCAATACAATATCTTAAGCAGAAATTGAACTTAAACTTGGACTTAGTTCATTCTTATATTTACAGAGGCTGATTAGCAGCTAGATGCAGTTTGGAGGAGGATTAAACACCGTGAAATGAAAAAAAAAAAGAAAGAAAAGTTAAAAGAAAAATGCCCTTGGACCTGCATAAAAACAGAAATTCTGTTTGTCTCTTTGTGCGTTTGTGAATGTAGATGTGTCACAGGTGTGTCATAGGTGTCCTTCACTGAATGTTCAGTAGGCAGCGTCATCAACAACTTTTATGTCATACGATGAGTGTGTCACAGGTGTTCCTCACTGAATGTAACCATGAATGTAACAGTAGGCAGTGCCGTCTGTGGCAAAAACTGGTACGTCAGACTGAACTTAGAGCTACTGAAACCCTGTACCAGACTACAGGGTTCAGAGCTACCGAAACCCTGTACCAGACTGCTGCGATGGCGCACATGACAGGCAGAAGTAAGGGCTGCCAAAACATTGGTCGCAGCGCGAGTTAACCGCACACTCTAACCACAGGTGGTAGCACATAGGCGTCAAATTCTGCACCATCTCTCAGGGATCAAGGAAGCCATACATCCAACCTTTTTTTCTGTTCTGGCATCTAGGTGGTGAATTGAACTGCCTCTAGATGTCTGTACAGCTGAATCTTTGGCAATTTTTAAAAGATGACTCAAGACGTATCTATTTCTCCAGTACTTGAACTAACTCCTAAAAATGTTTTGCTCTTTTGCTACATTGCCAACTGATAGTTTGGTAATCAATGAAGACACAGGGTTAGAAGAATCACAAGATCCTGTGCAGAATCTATAGTAAAATGTTCTGGATGCCACTGTTCCTGCTTTTTTTTTTTTTTTTTTAATTGTACAACTTGGGAGATATTAAGTTGGTTGTGCGACATTCTTTCATTGTTTAGGGTTTCAGCAAAACAGTCGATCAGGAATATTTTAAGGAAATATGAAAGCCACACTAATAAGTCATTGGCAGGGGAGCTTGCTGAATTGATATCAGCAGAAGTGCTTAAAACAAATTCTATTTTTACAGCCACTGCAAAGAAGGTAGTGCCAGTCAGTAGAATGGGCAGCATTGTTTTTGAAATATTAATTAAAGATCAATTAACTTCTGTAGTCTTTAAGATTCAATTCAAGATTCAAAGAACTTTATTAATCCCAGAGGGAAATTGCTTTGTCCTGGTTATGCAGTTGCTCTGATAAATTTCCTGGGGGAAAAAAAGTTTAAAGAAACTGTGCAAACACGTGTGTTATAATAAACAATACACGCGCGGTGTACACACACGTTTACAAACACAAGATAAAATATGTTTTACACACACACGTGATCACAGTGTTATAGTAAAGAGTACACACGTGCACGGATGTTGATTATACCAGTAAGAGATGAGCACCAAGATCCAGCAGGAGAGACGATTACCCACAATTCCGCAGCCTAAGAGCGAAAAAATTTATTGGCTCAGTTGTGATCACGTGACGCTCATCGTCGAAACAAGAAGTGCATGCGTGATACATGATACTCGGTACTCTTAAACCAAGACAATGCTCGTTTTTCAAGTCAAAATTGATTTAAAAACTAATGCTCTTTGCTTCCGAGGTTCCACTGTACTTGTCATGGTTTTAGCTTGACAGAAAGTCAGTTATTTTGGGTTGTTTGCAGAACGCATGCAATGAATTTTTATATACTCTTATGGAATTTATACGTATAAAGGTACGTATATAGGTATAGTTTGCGAATGATATGCTTACCGCTGATTGGACGAGACATCTGTCACTCAAGATATACAGGAAGTAGGAACTTGTTTCTTTATCTTTGTTTCTTGTGTGTTCTCCTTCACTTTAAACTATGATGGCTGTGAAGTGCAAAAAAATCAACAAAACTGATTTTAGGGCCACCGTAAGAACGGCATATTTGAAACCACAATAATGTTTGCACATTCATACACACACAAATCTACCGCTACTACTGTACAGTACTTCCTGTATATCTTGAGTGACAGATGTCTCGTCCAATTAGCGGTAAGCATTTCATTCACAAACTATACCTACCTCTTACGGTTTGAACACAAATTAACAAATTCAAAACCAAATTAACAAATCCGAAAAACAAAAAAACAAAACTAGTCAGATAAAAAATAGTTTTGGGTTTTGTTAATTTATATTGCACTTTTTCGGCCAGTCAGATATTAGTTATTTTGTTTTCGTTTTGTTAATTTGGTTTTGAATTTGTTATTTTGTTTTGGGTTTTGTTGTTTTGTTTTCAGTTTTGTTAATGTGTTTTGCACTTCAGGGCCACCGTAATCATGTGATCACAACCGAGATAACAGTCACTCATATATTCAACATCAGTGTGAGTGTATGGTTTACTGTAACATGTGTGCATGTCCATATGTAGTGACTCTTGTTTAGTAACTGTACTCCAACAACAGCCCTCGTGAGGAATTTTTTTTTTTTTTAAAGGCTGTAGCAGTTCGGAAGATCAATCTGTTTAGAGGAGTGATTCCAGTAATGCAATCACAATCTCTAATCTTCTGCACTTAATAAATAAGGACAAATTAGGAAAGAAAAAAAAAACACCCAATAACAATCATTTATTAGTGATCTAATTGGCTGATGAAAGGATGTCACTATGGAGAATATACATCAACCAACACTAGCAGGGATTACTTTTGTGTTAAATGTATCTGCTTTTTGAACACTCCAAGAGGTAAAGCCTGAAAACAAGGGGGTTATGATCTGTAAAAACTGTAATGGGGACAGTGCTGGAACCAACGTAAACTTCAAAGTGTTGAAGTGCAAGCAAAAGTGCAAGGGCTTCCTTCTCAATAGTGCTGTAGTTCAGCTGGTGATGGTTAAACTTATGAGAAAAGTAACTTACGGGATGATCTATACCATCTCTATCCTCTTGAATCAAAACAGCACCAGCACCTGTGCCACTGGCATCCACCTCAAGTTTGAAAGGTTTGGAAAAGTCAGGAGCAAAAAGGACAGGTGCACTACATAAAAGCGATTTAGCAGACTCAAACGCTGCTTCACAACTAGAAGACCACACAAAAGGGACAGAGTTACGGAGGAGAGATGTAAGAGGCAAAACAACATCAGAAAAATTTCTACAAAAGCTTCTGTAATAACCTGCCATACCGAGAAAACGTCGAAGCTCTCTTTTCGTTTTGGGTGCGGGAAATGCAACAATTGCCTTAACTTTGACATCTAGCGGGCGAACTGTACCTTGTCCCACCTGTTTACCAAGGTATGTAACGGTGGCATGACCAAACTCACATTTTGCTAGGTTTAATGTTAAGGAAGCTTTCTGAAGGCGAGATAATACAGAGTCTAATGTACAAACATGTGCATCCCAAGTATCAGAGAATACTACCACATCATCAAGGTAGGCTTCACAATTAGGCACATCACCCAGAACCTGGGTCATCAAACGCTGAAACGTAGCAGGTGCATTTCTAAGTCCAAATGCCATCACAGTATACTGAAGAAAACTGTCCGGGGTGACGAAAGCAGAGATTTCAGATGCACGTGGTGTTAGAGGAACTTGCCAGTAACCTTTTAACAGGTCTAATTTTGTAACAAATTTTGCACTTCCTATACGGTCAATACAATCTTCCATTCTAGGAAGCGGAAACGAATCTGCTTTAGTTAAAGCATTAACTTTTCGATAATCTGTGCAAAAACGGTAGCTTTGGTCAGGTTTCGGAACTAGGAGACAAGGAGAACTCCAAGGGCTACAGCTAGGAACAGCAAGACCATTCTTAAGTAAATAATCAGTTTCTTGTTTCATAAGGGCACGTTTTGTGGGATTAATTCTATATGTATTCTGCTTCACAGGAGAGTGTTTACCAACATCAATGTCATGTTGAAGGACAGTAGTGCGGGAGGGCGTATCAGAAAAAAGCTTAGGGTAACTCTTAATGAGACTGACTGTCATTTTGGGCAGATACGGACAAGTGACTAAGTTTAGATTGAATATCTGAAAGCCATTCTGAGTTTGGCAGGCTAGCGCAGGGAAAACAAGCTCGACCAAAGCTGAGACCATCGAACTCAGGAGAATACTCATATGGTGACGATTGCACTGAGGCAGTTACTGAAATGGCCACAGGGACAAAAACATCTGGGGGGGAGCGAGTGATATAAGCTTTAAGCATATTGACATGGCACACACGAGATTTCCTCTTACGGTCAGGAGTTTTTACAACATAATCCGTATCGCTCAATTTTGACTCAATAACATAAGGGCCAGAAAACCTAGCCTGGAGAGCAGAACCCGGCACTGGTAGTAAAACCAACACTTTGTCACCTGCTTGGAATTGACGCACAACAGCCTTTTTATCAAAATGATTCTTCATACGAGTTTGTGTGGAGGCAAGAGAACGTTTTGCTACGTCACATGCTGCATGTAGGCGTTCACGAAAGGAACTCACGTAATCTAAAACATTCATAGTTGGACCTTTCACAGGACTCGGAGACAGTAGCTCTTCCTGCAGTACTTTTAGGGGACCACGAACAGAGTGACCAAAAACTAATTCTGCAGGACTGAATCCAAGAGACTCCTGCACAGCATCACGAATAGCAAACAGAACTAATGGTACCCCATCATCCCAATCTCGTTCATGGTTCAAACAGTATGTTCGGAGCATAGACTTTAAGGTTTGGTGGAAACGTTCTAATGCACCTTGGGACTCCGGGTGATAGGCACTAGAAACCTGGTGTTGTATGTTCAGCTGGGTTATAACCTTTTTAAACAAAGCCGACATAAAATTTGAACCTTGGTCCGACTGAACATATTTGGGCAAACCAAAGGTGGTACAAAATTTAATAAGTGCTCGAATGATGGCACGTGATTTGATGCTACGCAGGGGCATGGCTTCAGGATATCTAGTGGCAGCACACATCAGGGTTAGCAGATACACATTACCAGACTTAGTTCGAGGGAGGGGACCGACACAATCTAACAAAAGTCTCTCAAAAGGCTCTCCCAGAACAGGGATTGGTTGAAGTGGAGCAGGGGGAATAACCTGGTTAGGTTTCCCTGCAATTTGACAAACATGACAGGATCGACAGTAATTAGCAACATCAGACTTAATGGCAGGCCAAAAGAAGTGTTTTAAAACACGGAGGTAGGTCTTCCTTACACCAAGGTGACCAGCAAGATCATGGTCGTGGGCAATAAGCAAAACTTGTGTTCTATATGGTTTTGGAACCACAACCTGGAAAACAGCCCTTGACTCATGCTTAATATTAGAGGGTGACCATTTTCGCATTAAAACATCATCATCAAAGAAGTATGCCATTGAGTGTTGAGGTAACTCAGCACTATCTACAGCTGCAGCAATACAACGAGAGAGAGATGTATCAGATTTCTGAGCGTCAACGAACTGCTCTCGCCCAACACCCAAAGTAGCGACATCATCTTGTATGGAGAAGGTCTTATCCTCCAGTGAAACAAGTGGATTGGAAGACAAATTCTCATCTTCAAACACCGGATTATCATTACACATAAAGGAATCTGAAATGTCATCAGCATCCTTCATTTTACGAGCCTGAGAGCGTGTCACCACACAGGTACTAAAAACCGAGGGAAACTCACGTGACAGCGCATCACTTTCATTCAGCTCAGGAGCATCCGTGACAATAGGCAAGTGAAAAACCTTTCCACCAGCTAAATCATTACCCAAAATAAGAGAAACTCCTTTAATGGGCAACTGAGGACGAACTGCGACCTTAACAAAGCCAGACACAATATCACAGTTAAGATAAATCATATGTAACGGAGCTTTTACCACACCAAGTTCAATTCCCTGAACTAAAACATCGGCACCACAACTAGACTGGTCAGACAAAGGCAAGACACCTTCCAAAATAAATGACTGAGCAGCGCCAGTGTTTCTCAGAATACGAAGTGGCGTAGGCTCAGAATCTGTGGCCGAGAGTGAAACCATTCCATCCAAGATATTAAACGCAGCATCCACCGACGAAAGCGAAATTGAACTTTTAGCTGTCTGCGGTGGAACATGAACTAAAGCCACACTCTTAGTGTTCTGTGCTTTACGACGGTTCTTACGAGATAACGCGGGACAGGTAGCGATAAAATGTCCAGATTCATGACAATAGAAGCATTCACGGGAATCACTACAATTCTTAGACGTGCTAGCGGAAACTTTAGGGCTACGATTAGTAATATCGCGCCGCGGAGGCGAAAACACAGTTTTGTGAGTGAGCACAAACTCATCAGCCAAAACGGCAGCATCAGCAAGCGACGAGACTTTTTGTTCATTTAAATAAACAACTATTTTATCCGAAATACACTCTTTAAACTCTTCTAACAGTATCAGTTCTTTTAACTGGTCAAAGGTGGTGACTTTACTGGCTGCACACCACTTGTCAAACAAAGCGCATTTTTCCCGGGCGAATTCTACAAATGTTTGGCTGGCGGATTTGGCATGTTTTCTAAACTTCTGACGATAAGCTTCGGGGACAAGTTCATATGCCCGTAACACAGCTGACTTAACAGTTTCATAATCAACACTTTGTTCAAGTGTTAAGGCAGAACACACTTCCTGAGCTTTACCCACAAACTTGCACTGTAAAAGCAAGGACCAAATACACCTAGGCCACTGCAGAGTGGCAGCGATGCGCTCAAACACAGAAAAATAAGTATCCACCTCACTTTCTCTGAACATAGGCACCAAAGCAATGTGTTTACTTACATCAAATCCAGAACTTACAGACACAGTGGGTCCTAGCACAGGCGACAACTCAGATACAGGCACGGGTGCAGGCACAGGCGAGGATGCGCGAACAGGTACAGGAGACACAGGGGCACTGGTGGGCCCAAACCTTGAGGCCAACTCCAGCTCCAGCTCTTTCAGCCTTATCTCTCTCTTAGCTTCCAGCTCCAACGTTTGGAACTGTAGCTGCTGAGCTTTGTACTGCTGTCGACTCAACTCCAAGTCCAGCTGTTTTAATTGCAGCGCAAGCCTGGGGTCCTCTAATGGTAAGCTTCCTACAGCGGGATCTATGCGTGTGGGATCCTTGGGCCTGGCGCCAGCCTCCGCTGCCGCCAAATCCTCTGGATCACCTGAGTGAGTTGCAACACCCGCCTCTGGACGCTCACACACAACGCGCTGTTCAAACAGCTCAGCGTAGAGCAGCATCTTAATATCGCGCTTCGTAGCACTCCGTGACACTGAAATCTGATAGAAATCGGCGAGCAACAACAAGTCATCCTTTCGGCACTTCTCAAACTGCTCTACCGTGGGGCAAATGGTAAACTGGTCCAAGTTAAACTTTGTAGCCATTTCCAAGAAGAGCAAACCAAACACTCCCCCACCACAAAGACAAATGCCGCCAGACAAACACAAGTGCACTGAAATAAACAGGACGGAGCGAGAAAAAGCAACGGACGAGCCCCCAATTCTGTTACGCCCCGGTCTAGGTCGGGCCGTAACAGGAGTGAAAAGAAAAAAAAAAGGGGGTGAGACCAAAAGTGCGTTTGCTTAGTGTTTATTTTACAACAAGGTGAAATAAGCAAATTCCCAAAATGTGGCTGTAAGCTTCAGAAGCCGACAAGGCCAAAACAATAAACAAAATTCCCTCTACCTAGTACGAAAGTGAAACAACTAACCTTCACCAAAAACAAAGAAACGGAAATACAAAGTTCTTCCCTTACTCCCTAACTAACCACAAACCAAGAAAAAAACAAGGGGCAAACAAAATGGCATCGACTCCTTACTAAGCCACTCAATAAAGAATTAAGTACAAATATATACAAAAGTATTTACAAACTAAACAAACAAAACAAAGAGGGCAAACACAGAAGCGTAGTCAAAACAAGCAAAAGGGTCATACACGGAATAGGCGAACAAAAACCAAGCAACTATCGAAAGGGGAAAGTCTAAGAGTATTCAGAACGTAGCAAAGGGGTCATACACAGAATAACATTCAGAATAAAGTATTGAATAAACAGTAAGCAAAAACAAGGTCTAAAGTATGGTGGTCTGAAGGCCTTAAGTAGGCCTCTGGGTTGCCTGGAGGACCCAATCATCTGGGAGGAGGCGGGACCAACAAAGGACAGGCCAATAGATTCCTGGCAATGGCAGAAGTGGGCGGCATCTGCAAAAACAAGGAAGAGACAAGCCCAATCCGTCCCCACCAGCAGAGACATAGCAGAGATAAAGCAAGCATCACCAGACATACAAAAAATAAATCCAATATCGTAACAAATAAATCCAATATCGTAACACCTGCATTATCTGAATCACTGGTGATTGCAGTTGTAGCAAAAAACTCTTCACTGTTCAAATGAAAAATCTGAGATGGCCAGAGGGTGAGTAAATAAACAGCAAATTTGGAGTAAACTAACACATCATGTCTAGGACTTACTTTGCTGTCTTTGAATAGGTTCTCTGCCACTTCTTCGAGATACAAAATGAGACTGCGCATTACTGCATCTCGTCTCGTCTCGATCCTGTCGTCCTGTTAGGAAATTTTGCATTAAACAATAATGAAAGATTGAACTATAAACTTCAAAAACATTAGTTACAAAACCTAGAAGGTAAATTTTGTGCCGCCTAATTTTGGGAGTTAAAAAAAAATACATTTATGAATATAATACTTTAACAATAAAATAAATACATTTACTATATATTATTTACACTCACCTAAAGGATTATTAGGAACACCTGTTCAATTTCTCATTAATGCAATTATCTAATCAACCAATCACATGGCAGTTGCTTCAATGCATTTAGGGGTGTGGTCCTGGTCAAGACAATCTCCTGAACAGAAAGGTGATTTAAGCAATTTTGAACGTGGCATGGTTGTTGGTGCCAGACGGGCCGGTCTGAGTATTTCACAATCTGCTCAGTTACTGGGATTTTCCCGCACAACTATTTCTAGGGTTTACAAAGAATGGTATGAAAAGAAAAAAACATCCAGTATGCGGAGGTCCTGTGGGCGAAAATGCCTTGTTGATGCTAGAGGTCAGAGGAGAATGGGCCGACTGATTCAAGCTGATAGAAGAGCAACTTTAAGTGAAATAACCACTCGTTACAACCGAGGTATGCAGCAAAGCATTCGTGAAACCACAACACGCTACAACAGCAGAAGACCCCACCGGGTACCACTCATCTCCACTACAAATAGGAAAAAGAGGCTACAATTTGCACAAGCTCACCAAAATTGGACAGTTGAAGACTGGAAAAATGTTGCCTGGTCTGATGAGTCTCGATTTCTGTTGAGACATTCAAATGGTAGAGTCAGAATTTGGCGTAAACAGAATGAGAACATGGATCCATCATGCCTTGTTACAACTGTGCAGGCTGGTGGTGGTGGTGTAATGGTGTAGGGGATGTTTTCTTGGCACACTTTAGGCCCATTAGTGCCAATTGGGAATTGTTTAAATGCCACGGGCTACCTGAGCTTTGTTTCTGACCATGTCCATCCCTTTATGACCACCATGTACCCATCCTCTGATGGCTACTTCCAGCAGGATAATTCACCATGTCACAAAGCTCCAATCATTTCAAATTGGTTTTTTGAACATGACAATGAGTTCACTGTACTAAAATGACCCCCACAGTCACCAGATCTCAACCCAATAGAGCATCTTTGGGATGTGGTGGAACGGGAGCTTCATGCCTTGGATGTGCATCCCACAAATCTCCATTAACTGCAAGATGCTATCCTATCAATATGGGCCAACAACATTTCTAAAGAATGGTTTCAGCACTTTGTTGAATCAATGCCACGTAAAATTAAGGCAGTTCTGATATACGGCAGTCCGTATTAGTATGGTGTTCCTAATAATCCTTTAGGTGAGTGTATGTTTGTAATGAGAAAAATAAAATATATCACGCATAGTTATATCAAAGTCCACACATATTTTGACGATAAAGATTTTGGTAAGTCAGGAAAAAAAACCTTAACCTTCGCTTTGCGTTTGATCATAGAAACCAAGTTTTCAAACAACGTTAATATTAGTCCCTTAAAAAAATATATTTACATGAAATGATAGGGGGATAGAAGTAGTTTTCTTTAACAAATTGCATGCAAATCTCGATGATGTCTGAGGATTAAGAGCGCAGCATGTCTGCTTGGAACAGCGCCATCTTGCTCTACGCCCCCCCCCCCCACCTAGTTCTTAATGGATTCTCATCTCTCAGATACAGTCAAGTATACTTCTTTTGTCATGTCACTGTGTGAATGTTGAAACTTTTGTCACGTTACATCATTTGGGAATCACTGTACAACCATACAAAATTACACATACCGATCAAAACATATATCAAGTGGCAAGTCACGCGTTCAAGGGTTTTAGATGACTTTTGTAAAACTTAGAGGTTTTGAAATGTCGCATATATATGGTAAGAATCCCCGAACAACTGCACAAAATTTTATCACGACAAAATTTAATTCAACAAAAACATATATCACGGATAAAGTAACACATTCCAGACTGACGCGTCTTAATGTAAAACACAGAGATTTTAATGGCGTAGACTAACGATCATCAACTCGAGTTTCCAAATGTGCAGAAAGTATACAAAATTTAGTGACGACAACTCAATTTCTCAAGGTTAACACAATTACCAAATACTTGAGTCAAAAAATCCAAAATATTATGCATTTTCAACTATTACTTACCTATCAAAGAAAACGTAGAAGCACTTTTGAGAAGGTGATCATTGCGGGAGAGATTCTTTTTCGCACATGCGCAGATTACCTAAAGTCACCTTAAATTCTACTTGATTTTCTAAGTACTCTATTAATTCATTTTGATTTGTCAAAGAATCATAAGTAACATTTACTTGACTGTTGTATGTTTAATGTTTGCAAGTCTAAATTAAGTAAATATATACTTGTTTACTTAATCCCTTAATACTCTAAAGTTTTCACTTTACCAAAATTATTATTTGTAAAAAAAAATACACTTGATTATTATTTGTAAAAAAAACACTTTATTATAAAAAAATATTTTATTTTACAAATAATAATTTAAATTTTTATAATTTAAGTTATTATTTGTAAAAGAAAATACACTTATTGTTATTATTATTATTATTATTATTTGTAAAAAAAATATCCTTTTTTGTTTCATTTACATAGCCTTACAATAATTTTTTACAGTGTAGTTGTGTGACCCATGTCCCCTGGGATAGGCTAAAGACCTTCTGCAACCCTGTACAGGATAAGTGCTATGGAGAACGAGTGAGTGAACAAGACTCTAGAGTTTAAAAACAATGGTGTAGAAAATTATAAAACATTCAGTAATCTAGCCAGGTTAACAGTGACAGGTACAGTACAGTAGTATGAGGTGACAGGCACACTGCAGTAATTCAAATAATCACTATTTACAACCATGGCAAACAGAAAAGCATCTCAAAATGCACAGCTCACTAAAACTTGAGGTATTTTAATTACAGCAGAAGAAGACCACATTAGGTTCCATTCCAAGAGCAGGAGTCTGTAGAATTCATTGATAAAGGCTTACCAAATTTTTTTGCTTAGGCTGATCTTTTTCAATTTTTTCACTTGAGCACTGAACAATTGGGTAAAAGTATAAAAGACCAGGAGGTGTTCCATAATGCATACAGGTCTACCTTAGGCAATCCCTTATATGCATGTAATATAAGCTGTTCCTTAAGAAAAACACAACAGTCATTCTCCATTATGCCCTCTTTACATTGGACTGTAAAATAGAATGTTCTCAATAATCATGTTAATGCCAACGTCGGCGAGATCCTTGGTCAAGCGTTCTTTCGTTGTTGTTTTCAGTGTCTCTAAATCTGTATGATTTTCCATCCGTGTGTTCTTTCGTGTGTATTGGTTATTAAGAAGTAGTTTGCTTAAGCACTCTGTCTCAGCACAATTCCCGTAGGGATGATCTACTTTATTTGGGTCTGCATCTTTTAAATTGAACAGCTTTTTACAGTTTAAACATGGACGTCTTTCTTTATAAACATTCTTTTTCCAGTCTCTAATGTATGCCTGACATTCCACTGATTCGGGAAATGTTATACTAGATGGCAATTCTCTGGCAACACCTTCTGGAGTAAATGACATTACTGCATGAGATACATACTCATCCCATGTTTTAAGACAAGACACGTCGATCATAATTCTCTTTGTGTTGCGTTTTCTGCAGGAAAGAGATGCCCCAAAATACTTCTTTGGCGTTGAGTCTGAACTGGAACCTGAATCAAAACACACACAGATTACAGTCGACTCCAGTGTGTAATATTCCTCCTTTTTGCTACCTGGCCTGTGGAGCGGATTTGGGAATTTAAGTTTTTTCAGCAGAATCAGCAGCTCTTTTTTGATTTCCTCTGCAGTGTGATAAAGTATCTCCATCTAAATTTCAAAGAAACCAACAACAAAGTAATCAAATGAAACTGAATTAAAACATAAAACATTCACTACAACAAATAGCTGTATAATTAAAGTGGGATGTTGATTGTGCAATAGTGTTTAGAATTCACATTGATACCCTTGACTGTGAATAATCCTATAGTAGACAATAACCAAATGACAATAAGTCTACAACTTTATTGTTTCATATAATGATGTTTTATGTATAGTAATACTTTACTGGTTTGGCTTCTTGCCTGAACTTTGTATGCTTTTGCATGACATTTTCATCATATCTTTTTAATAAGGCACAGTAATGCAACTGCATCATGTTCTGAGCCTGACCATTACCATCAAATATTACTGTATTACTGTATAAGCTTTTCAGCGGGACTGGAGGTAACACAAGTGATTTTTTTTTTATTTCATAAAAATGTTGTTTTGTTTTGTTGTTGAAATTAACATAAAAACTGCTGTTTTTCAGCATTCTACATTGATATTCCCCAAGTAAAAATTAACACACAACTAAACGGAACGACAATCTAGTTCAGTTTAGTTTCTCAGGGTAAACCAACTGTACTATGTTTCCTGATTATGTTGTAAAAATTTTAACTTTGCAAGATTTAATCATCAGTGTTGTGGATATGTGTAGACCAACTAATAGAATAATTTTTAACTTCTACATTGACTTACCATGTGTAGCAGAATGGAAAAGGGAGTGCGAGTTGGCAAATTAGTTTTGTACTGTTCAAAAGGCTCAGGAAACTTCTTCCAGATCAAATCATGTAATTTACTAGTTGTGTTGTGTTTCCCGGGAGTCTCCTGTGGTTCTTTACTTTCGAGGATCTCACTGGGAGTCAAGGATCGGTCGTGAATGTAAGCAAGGAAGAAAATGCTGTGAAGCATCTAAGACAAACAAATATATTGGACATTCATTAATATTAGATTGAAAAGATTCTGTTATTCAAGGGCATCTGTTATGTAAGTTATACTTTTTAGTCATCACAGACAAAAAAAGAATTCTTGCTTTCTGTCCTTTTTTCATTTTTATATCTGCTGTAGTTTAAACAAGCCAAATTCAGAATCTTTTTGGAGTCGTGTGGCTAGTTTACAGACACAGAAAAGGCATATGTGGAGGAGGAATGGAATGGAAAGAGAGTTTGGGGAAAAATGCATCATCTGTGGGATTTAGATAACACTGTCTGTTTTTAGGATGTAAATTATTAATATGAATTTTAAAAATTAGTTTGTTTTATCTGAAGACAGATAGATTACATTAAATATTAATACAATTAATTCACTTATACTAAGTTTGCCCATGCTCTGAAGTTTTTTTGTTCACCAATATGAGTCCAAATATCACATCCCACCCATAATGAATAATTTGATTTCACAAAATATTATTGGGCTTGTGAGCATGGTGGCATAAGGGTTAGCACTGTCGCCTTGCATCTCCATGGTTGAGGGTTCAGTTCTTGCCTCAGGTTTGTATGCATGGGGTTTGCATAGTCTCCCTGTGCTTGGTGAGTTTTCTCCAGGTAATCCATTTCCATCTCAGTTCAAAGACATGCAGATTAGCTTATTCGCATTCGCAAATTGGCCGCAGTGTGTGAATGAGCATGTGAGTGTGTGTACACTGTAAAAAACTGCTGGGTTAAAAAACAAGCCAACCATAACCCAGCTGCTGGGTCACTATTGGACAGAACACGCGCTGGGTTGTTTTGACCCAAGTGCTGGGTTTACCCATTTAACCCAGAATTCTGGGTTGTTCATCTGACCCAACCAGTGGGTTAAATGTTAAAGTGCTGGGTTATTTTATTTGACCCAACCAGTGGGTAAACTTAACGCTCTTGCTGGGCTGACACATTCCATTTGATTTTTTTTTTTTTTTTAAAAAGACGCAAAATGTACACAACTTCACATAATGTAAATAGATTGTCACAGAATAAGAAAATGTGAATAACTCAAATTTAACAAAAATGTCAGACAAAACCATATAATCCCAAGGTGACCATTTGTTAAATATAAAATAAATCTAACATAAACACTCTGTAAAACAATAAAAACAAGAGGCCCCTGTAAATCTGATTTAAATTGCATTTAAATTGCATAAATCCCCACATGACATCAAACCCAGCACTTCCCCATCTTAATATTTTAACTATTAGTTATTTAACTATTACTATTTAATTTACTTCAGAATGATATTAAAAACAAAAACGATAAAACTTTTTAAAATATTATTAATTAATTGTGGGGTGAAAAAACTGTTCTCCTCAAAAATTTAACAGATGAGTACTCGTGTCCATCAATCTGATCTACAGTATGCTGGAGAAACTCGATGGATTGACCCTGTATACAGGATAAAGCGGTATAGACAATTGGCACAGAGTATCATTAAAACAGTAGTGCCATGTTTAAACTTAATTTTGGTGCAATACAAAAATGATTACAAAATATTGACATATTGAAAATACTATAGATTCAGTGTTTTCAACTCATGCGAAATAACCACTTAAAGGTCACTTTATCAGCAAAGGGTAGGACATATAATCACTCATAATTGTTAAGCATTGTTTTTCTCCACATACCTCTTTCATGTAAACCAAGAGACTGTCATTTCCTTTTGTTATCTCCATTGTGTGGCGGATTAATAGGTGACTGCATGATATTAAACTTTCTTTATTACTTTCTTTACCTATAAGGAAATTTGGAGGAGGTTTCCTAGACAAAGCAAAGTCAAATATGTGTAGTTAAAAGCCTACTGAGACGTTTCAGTCTGCAGTGACACAAGCACTATGTTAAACAATCGAAAGAGTTTACAGACATAAACAGATTTCCATAATCTTAAAAATATGTACATTATATATAAGTCTGTATTAGGAATGTTGTTAAAGTGAGAGGTAACACGGCTAAGCACAGTGGTTTTAGATATGACTGAGCACTTTCATTTGTTGGGTTAGCAGTAAAAGATTATATTTACATACCTCCTTTTGTTTGGTGTGTCCTTGAATATACATATGTAAAAAAAAAAAAAAACATTAAATTTCACATTAGTAGGTTGTACATTCAACATAACAGCAATAATTTAACCTGCTTTAAATATTGCTTTTTACAGAAAAAGAAAAACAATATTTACTGTGGTAGATTCCATGGTTTCAGCAAACAAATTCTAGTAAATCTTCTGTAGCAATGATCAACGTGTATGTGCGGTTTAACAGATAGTTCACTACAGTGTGTCCACCACACCCATGGTGCGCCGTTCCTTTAATCACCATAAGGTTTCTTTTTCGAGGAAGTGTTTCACTTCCGTGTACAAAGAGTTGCATGTTGTTGTAAGTTACTGTTGGTGGCTTGTAATACTGTTAACATTACTAAAACTTCCTTACTGTTATTATATTTTTGTTTATTTTTCTTATACCTGTTCGTCTTTTCTTTCCTTTTTTGGTTAGTACTGGCTTTAATATGTATAATATGTCCTCTCCCTCTTTAAGCAATGTGAAGTATAACATGTACAGTAGCCCTTAAAGTTCATCAAAGTCTTCTTTATTGGAAATATAAACAAGTTACGTATACATACTTACATTGTACACTATTTTTTTTCTAACCGTACCCCTCCCCCCACCCCACAAAAAATCAACAACAGCAAAATAGCTAAACAAAAAAAAAAAAGCCAGTCAGCAGAAAAAGGGAAAAAAAGGAAAAATAAATAAATTGCACATCAAACAAAAACGGAAACGAAAAAATGGAGACTAAAAAAAGAAATCTTTACAGATCTTTTATTACAGATGTTTTATTATCTATTATTACAGATCTAATTGATCTGCATCTATATTTTCAAAATGGCTTATAAATTGTTGCCAGACATCATAAAATTCCTAAATCAATCCCTTTATAGAATAGTGAATCTTTTCTAGATGAAGAAAATACCTCTTTAATCCAGTGAGTACCCACTGGTGGCGACGACTCCTTCCACTTAAACAGGATCAGTCTCCGAACGAGAAAGGAGCTAAAGGCGATCATATTGGCCTTGGTGTCATTTAAGCGGGCACCACTTAAGTCAACAGCAAAAGGTGCAATAAATGGGGATGGTTCTAATGGTATTTGGCATACTTTTGACAAGGTATCAAAAATAATAGCAATGTATAATAAATAAAAATAATAAAAATGTATAGCTTTGGGCATGTCCAAAACATATGTAAAGCTCAAAGCATTTTAGCCATAGAAAAGAAATAGCACAGATATACACATACACACGATCACGTTTTTATTGTTGTTTTAGGTTTGTCTCTATGACCAGAAAATTATATATTTTGAGAGTTAATACATCTCATATTCTGGTAGTGGCCCTTTATAAAAGTAATGATAACTTTTGTTCTATCTAACACATCTGAAAAACACATACACACAGTTTGAAGTCTTGAGTAAGCAAATAAATTAATGCAACAGGAAACTCAGTACAGCTATATATAGACATAACAGTCTACTATACTGCAATAAAGATAGAATCATATACTATTGCAGTTGAAACAAGATATTTACGCACTTCAGAAAAAGACATTTTTTTTCTTTACTGTCAAACATTAACTCAGACTAAACATATTTTTTTGCATTTGTTAAATGTCAGAATTGAGCAAAGGAGAATTTCTATTTATTAATTTATTTAATTACATATATACATAGACTAAGTTTGTGTCTTTAAACAAAAAGAAAACTCCAGGTGATTACATTCTAAGCTTAAGAAACGTCTGACAGGTTAACTGATTTCATTTAAGTTCATTGGAGGCACACCTGTGGATGCATATAAAGGCACTTCACAAAATAGATTGCATCATGAGAAAAGAAAATTATGTGGATATATTGAAGCAACGTCTGAAGACATCAGCCAGGAAGTTAAAGCTTGGATGCAAATGGATCTTTCAAATAGACAATAACCCAAAGCATACTGTACCTCCAGATTAGTTACAAAGTGGCTTAAGGACAACAAAGTCAAGGTATTGCAGTGGCCATTACAAAGCCTTGATCACAATCCTATAGAAAATTTGTGGGCGGCACTGAAAAGGCGAGTGCGAGCAAGAAGACCTACAAACCTGACCCAGTTACAGTACACTGGTTCCAAGAAGAATGGGCCAAAATTCAACAAACTATTGTAGAAAGCTTGTTGATGTATACCCGAAACATTTGGGGCAACTCTACCAAATACTAAGGAAGTTTATGGCCTACTAATTTTATGAGTGTGCTCTAATGTAAGTGTATACATGTGCAGGTTCAATCAATATATATTAGATTGTGTATTTATTGGAGATTATTCTAGATTAAATGTCTCTATATGTTCTCTAAATCCTGATTACATTCCCCCCTAAAATATTAAAGGATTGACTTTAGCTGTGGCAGGCTAGTTGGTGTTTCATGGATCTGGTTTGTGCACTTAAGAAGTTCTCAGAAGATTCAGATTCAGCAGTTTCTGAAGTAATTATTATTTGTCTTAAAATTCAAGATCAGCAGTTTCTAAAATAATCAACCAGCCCATGTGGTGTCAACAACAATGCCATAATCAAAGTCACAGAGACCAAACTTTATCCTCATTCTGATGTTTTGTCTGAACTTTACCTGAAGCACTTGAACTTTATCTGCAGGATCATTCATTCATTGATTCATACTGCAACCTCATAATTGGCTGATTAGACAATTGTATAATGGGCAGGTGTACTCCAGAGTTTCTTAGAAAACATGAAATATAATAGTTTAGTTATTGATAAGGAATATCTGTTAAATCAGCAAACTCTGATTGATACACTTGCAGGACTATGTCCTAGACTTTTTTTTAATAGCTCTTCGTTATAATTATTTATTACCTCTATCAAACTCTGGATCCCTCCAAGAACAGGGATATTTATTACATGACACTGTAATTGCATACAAATTTAGGGGTTTTAAAATCAGCATGAAAATGAGGAAAAAAATAAAGGAAAAGTTCAAGAGTGGGAATGATTTTTTATGTAATGCACTGTACATATACTTTCAGTACTGTCCAAAAGTCAGAGAACGCCCTTTAGTTTTTAATCAAATCGCCATTTAGTACTTAAAAAATTATGTGGACTGTTATATTAATTTTCCTAACATTACTTCTTAGAAATCATAAAGGTCTCAATAAAAACAGTACAAACTGTTTCAATATTTTCTTTTGTATTCATTATTTTTGACTGCAATTAATGAACAAGATGCCCTGAATGGGCCTCTTGTGTAGGGCGGCACGGTGGCGCTTTTGGCTTGCACCTCCAGGGTCTGGGTTTGATTTCTGCCTCTGGGTCTGTGTACATGGAGTTTGCATATTCTCCATATACTTGGTGGGTTTCCTCCGGATACTCCGGTTTCCTCCCACAAGCAAAAGATTTGTAGATTAGGCTAAATGGTTTTTCCCAAATACCTGTACTGTCTGTAGGGAACAGGGAATACATTGGCACCCTGTCCAGGGTGTACCCTCTTCCTCTAAATCTCCTGGGAAAGTAAGTGGATAAATTTGTGCAAAAAGGAACAATCTGCATGTTGTAGGGAACAACCTTATTACACTCTTTTATGTCTGAATTCATCTTAAGCTGGACTGTGCTTTTCTCTTCATCCTGAAAATAAATAAAAAGGAGCGTTTGAAAACAAAAAAATATTTACAAATTGCATTGGACACTGCAATGGGTTATCTTGATATTTTTTTGTCATTCTTACTTGCAATGAGCATCACCTTAAATTCAGTGCTTTGAGAGTCCTCTAGGAGTTCCAGTAGTTCAAGCTCTAACGTTTCGCGGAAATTGTGGTGCTTCTGTTTCATTTTCTTCATTTCATCAGATTCCATGATTTCATTGTATTCTTCTTCTGTCTAAAAATAAATAAAGCATAATAGACCACAGTAAATCTACAAAACAAATTGAAAATTCTACAAAAAATTTAAAGTAAAAGAAGTGAATTCTCACATAGTCCTCAAAACATTCCCCCAGTCTGTAGCATTCTAGTCCAGGAAAGGTAAGGCCAGTTTCAAACAGTTCATTTACATTTCTTGCTACGAGGTGGAGAACTTCATCTTCATAAGCATAGATGTTTCCGTCTTCACACAACAAGAGAACTAACTGCAGGCCAAATGCATCACATGGGAAATCATCAATCGCACCAATAACCACCATTTCCATTCTTTCTGGTAGGTAGAAATCTTTCCAGGCTTCTAGCTGTTCCTCATTTCCACCATAGACCGTGTCATCCTGCCCACACACTCGAACACTGTAACTCTTTGGCTTTTTCAGGGGAATTATTGTACCGCTGTACCTTTGTACAACATTGGCAACTTTATCAAGATCTACACGACCACCTTAAGTGCATAAATGAAATACATTTTTTTTTTATTATCACATTGCAGTTAGTGTAATACATTCATTATAATGAAATACATGTAATATTAAAATTTTGATGGCATATTAATACAATAATATTAAAGAATATAAAAATTCTAAGCACGTAAAAAAAACCTTATTAAATGTCAGCTGATAGTTACATTTACCTTCTGTGTAGAGCCCAGCTAATTCACTTTCAAAGCCATCACATCTGTAAATTATAATAATTATAATGTTTGTTGTTAAAAGTACCAAACAAATACATAACATTTTATTTAAACTTTGTTCATAGGTTATACTATATATAGTTACACATTTTATAACTTGTGTATGCAATTGACATTACAACTGTACTTACTTGTTAATGTTTGGTGGCATCCTAACCTGATCATCTACTTGTGCCGCAATCAAAGGAAAAGTGTGAGAACCCATTTATTTGTTCCCTGACACTTTTAATTTGATTAATGCACAAATAGATGATCTAGGCTGGTAAGAAAGAAGAAGAGAGAAAAAGAGATAATTCATGTAAAATAACGTAAAAAAAAAAAACAGTGCTTTAATAAGAAGGAACTAAACTAAATGAAACTCTATAAACATTTAAATATAATGTTTACAACAGGAAACGTGAAGTGAGATAATTGTACAGTTGGTAATAATGAAAGCAAAACTTTAACAAAATGTTATCGTGAAAATAATTTTTTTAAAACAAGATTAAAAAAGATTAATAAAAAAACTTTATGCCTTATACATAACATTTGTTGAGGGGGAATGTGTTATTACTCTACGAATATTAAGAGGTTTAATCCACATTAACCGTCGTCACAGGCTGGCACAGGGACAAAAACATGTTTATCAAAATTAAAAATAATTAAAACCCACAACAAATTTCACTAAATAAAAAAGACACCGAAAAACAAGAAAGATAAAAAGCTTAGACTGACTTACGCAACAGCTCTTGTTGCTCTCAATAAGGAAAACGCCCGCGTTACTCAGCTTTATGGCGTCGAGGCGCATAAAAACACCACGTGACGGGAAGTTCGGATCATTTTAGTGACTCGGTTCTTTGAATCTCGTTCATGAACGGGACGTTTTTTTTTTGTTTTTTTTTTTTTAAGTGAAAGTATAGTTTTTTTGAGTCATGACGTTTATTTTCATTTCATTTCACAGTGCGGACATGGCGATTTATTGCCCTAGCCACATCAGCGGTCCTCATGCCTCCCTGCAGCATGCCTAATGCACGTTCACGCAGATGAGCAGGGACCCTGGGCATCTTTCTTTGGGTGTTTTTCACAGTCGGTAGACAAGTCTCTTTAGTGTCCTGCGTTTTTAGAACTGTGACCTTAAATGCCTACTTCCTGTAAGCTGTTAAGGTCTTAACGACCATTCCACAGGTGCATGTTAATTAATTGATTATGGTTAATTGAACGTGCATGGAAAACATTGTTTAAACCCTTTACAATGAAGATCTGTAAAGTTACTTGGATTTTTACATTATTGTTGAAATACACAGTCCTGAAAAAGAGACTTTTTTTTTTTTTTTTTTTGCTGAGTATATTTTGCTGTGCATATTGTATCCCATTTTATCTTCAAAGTGTTAGTGCTGATACAGTATGTAAGCATTTTTATGAATCTGGCGCCGCCTTCTGTACGTTTACATGTAATAGGATTATTTTATACCGTTGTTCTTGGTGACAACAGGGTATATTCAACACATACAAACATATTTAGACAAGACAACACCATTACCATGGTTATAGCCAAATATAATACAATATCATAAGCAGAAATTTATTTAGATATATATTTACATAGATATTAATTTAATGATGTGGACTCAAGAGCAGCTACAATGGCGTAAAAACATATTCCTCAGGCCCGTAGCCAGGGGGGGTTCGGGTGGTTCGAACGACCCACCCCTCACTGCCAAAGGTCCAGAATTTTTTGTTATTATTATTATTTTTTTTTTTTTATTTATTTTTTAGACAGATTAAAATTGTTGGGCATTATTTAAAATAACACTTTATTACAAAACAATTTACAACAACAACAAAAAAAACGCGACGTGACAAACCTGCGCAGCAACTGACGTTTTTTAAATGTGTGCGGCGGCATCCGGCGGTGTATAATATGGGTCGAAAAGAGCAGGAGAGACGGAAGAGAAAGCAGGCAGCAGCGTCATTATCGCAGAATATTGAACATATGTTCAAAAAGACTGCCAAACAGAGTAAGTCTGTTACTACCTCAAGATCAAATTGCTAACGCTAGTTAAGTGGTAGCTAATCGTCAACCCCACATCACACACAGAACAGTTCTCTTGTGCCTTTTCTTGAGCACTCTGAATGGCTATGACAAGTCTGTAACATCTTAAATAAACATTAACAGACAGTAGCCTATCTGATGGATCTGTGAATTTATTATGTTAAATAATGTTAATCTATCAAAAAAAAGAAAGCCTGCTTGACCATGCATAATGTTAGGATTTATTAACATTTTATTTTAAATTAATAAATTATTCTATTAAATTAGTACATTAATTAAATTATTCTATTAACCATAGGTGATGCTGTCTAGTGTCTGTACGCGGTGTAGACAGCATTCGAATGAAGTTTATCATGAATAATTGTTACATAAAACATAAAATAAAATAAGCCCACAAAAAATAGTTTTTATCCATCCCACAGTCTTGTAAGTACATTAACTGATCGTCTTTTCCCCGTAATATTTGTATATTATTATTATTAGATAATTATTGTTAATATTTTTATATTTGTTTATATTCCTCATGTCGATCTCTTTACTTCAAGTTCTGAATGTAAATGATAGCCTACTGTAAATGCTCGACATGCCAATAAAGATTAAATTATGCTATATGACTGGGATTTTAAAGGTTGAATTTAACATATTTTATTATATTTCGCCTAATTAATAGACTATATAAATAACAATTCGTTAAATATTAAATATATTTTATATAAGTTCAATAAAGTGAAGAGGCAAAGACAAAGAAATGAGAGAGCGTGTTGATGAGAGAAGTTGAATTTGTAGTTTAATAATATTCCAGTAAAAATTCCTTAAATGTATTCTGTTGTTAGTGTGGTTTTTAAACTTTTGAACACTGTGTGTGTGTGGGTGTGTTTTTGAAGTGAAAAAAGTCGCACGTGATCTTGATAAGCAATTTGACAACATTGTAGTAAATATTTTTGGTGCATCAAAAGCATGCACATTATTATACCAGCAGACAAGCTAATCCAGCACATGTCACTAAAATGCAGTATTTCATCCTCAAAATGAAATACAAAATGAGTAAATGGTCAAATACAAAGTACTAAGAAAAAAGGTCCACTTTTTAAAAAAAAAGAACCCCCCCTTGCACTAGGCTGGCTACGGGCCTGTTCCTGATTTTTTTTTTGCATATTTGTCACACCTAATATTTCAAATCATTAAACAATTTGTAATATTATACAAAGATAACCCAAGTTTATAAAAAACACTGTTTTTAAATGATAATTTCTTTTATTAAGGGGAAAAAAGCTGTCCAAACCTGCCTGGCCCTATATGAATAAAGTAATTGCCCCTAAACCTAATAACTGGTTGTTTTCCTTGGCGATAACACCTGCAATCAAACAAAACTGGCAATAAGTCTTTCACATCACTCTGGAGGAATTCTACTCTTCAATGCAGTATTTTAATTCAGACATATTGGAGGGTTTTTGAGCATGAACGGCCTGTTTAAGGATCTTAATGTGATTTAAGTCAGGACTTTGATTAAGCCACACCAAAACCTTGTAAGAAGAACCAAAAATTTTTGTCTTTTTGAGCCATTCAGAGGTAGAAATGCTGGTGTGCTTGTCTTGCTGCCCAAATGTGCTTTAGCTTGAGGTCACAAACTGATGATGGACATTCTCCTTCAGGATTTTCTGGTAGAGCGCAAAATTCATTGTTGCATTAAATTATGGAAAGTCTTCAAGATCCTAAAGCTGCAAAAGACCATCACACTATCAGCACCATGTTTGACTGATGGTATGATGTTCTTTATACACGTATGAAAACGCTGCGTTAGTTTTAAGTCTAATGTAATGATAAACACACCTATCAAAAAGTTCAACTTCTGTCTCATCAAGCTACACAATATTTTCCCAAAAGTCTGTGGTATAGGCAAATGTGCGACGAGCCTTTGTTTCCTTTTGTTGAGCAGTGGCTTTTGCTTTGGAACTCTCCTATGGATGCCATTTTTGCCCAGTCTTTTTAATATTGTTGAATCATGAAGACTGAAATTAACTGAGGCAAGTGAGGTTCTACAGTTCTCCAGATGTTGCTCTGGGTTCTTTTATGAGCTTATGGATGAGTCGTCCTTTCGCTTTTGGAGTACCTCCAGAGGAGGTTCACCACTGTTCCAAGTTTTCTCCATTTGTGCATAACGGCTCTTACTGTGATTTCCTTGAGTCTCAAAGCGTTAGAAATGTCTTGGTAACCCCTTTCCAGATTGATACCTATCAATTATAAGTTCTTTCATCAGTTTTTAAATGTATTAAGAGTGTACCATTTTTTTATTTTTATTTTTATTTTGCATGCTTCACTTTGTCAGACAGGTTCTATTTAAGTAATTTTTTTGTTCAAAAGGTCTGGGAGTAATTAGGCCTGGGTGTCGCAAGTGAAAAATCATCATGAAACAAAAAAATCAACCTCAGACGAACAACATGTAAATTTTTCACCATCCTATTATTTCTTTAATAAGAATAAAACCAAAAAGAATAACACATCAATAAAGTATCTATCTATCTGTCTGTCTGTCTGAGTCGGCCAAATGCTACAGATGAAACTTTGGCGACCCCCTGTGGATTACATGCTGTATTACAAGTAATAATGTTGGCGGTGTTCTGTCTCACTTCACCCTCCAAACCACTAGATAGCAGTGCGTTATTTTCTGCGCCTTAATAACAACAATAAAAAAAATACCTCCAAACGACTCGTCATGTCTGAAAGCAGATGAATACGACTGCGCATGCGCGGCTCAGCCTTCAAAACCTTACCGAACAGGACTCTAACAGAAGGAGGTACAGTAACTTACTGATTTAATCTGTAATTATTCATATTTCAACCAACTGTAATGCGACGCTTCGACTAATATATGTTTATGAAAAACGGGTTTGTGTAAGGTTTAGGTTTTGTTATAGTAATCTGAGGGAAACTTAGTGCTGAATGAATGATGTCCTGCAGAGATTAGCAAAGAGCTAAAGTCCACGTAAGCGCACACTGTTAGCATTGAGCTGTTCAACACATTAATCTTTTTTATTCTTATCAGGGTTGAATATTATCAGTGTATTATAAAAAAAAAATATGTTTAGATTTCCTTGTCTTAACGTGTTGTAGAAATGTTTCATTGTTTCATATTTCATGCTTTTTTTTATTGTGCAGGGTCTCTGTATGTGATGACATGATGTACAGAAACAACACAGAGTCATCTGTATAAAAAAAAGCCAGTGTATTTTTAATACTTCTTAACTCTATAGCTTTCTAACTTGCTGGTTTACTTAAAAAAAAAGAAAAGGCCGTCAAGTTTCCAGTTTAACCAGGGGAGTAAAACCATAAGTGTCATGATGATGTTTTAGGAAACTAATCAACGATGTTTGTAAGACAAACAAACCTGACTTTACATGTTCCTGAGAAACCTGGAAACTTCACTTTAGACACTGGAGACTCCTTTCATCTGTGTGAAATATTTCACTCTATCTATAAGTATACTAGTGATGATCGTATGATTACTGGTCACGGCAAACAGCGATTCTGCACACTGTCCGGTCGACCAGTTCACCTTCGTTATAAATGTAAAAAAAAAAATAATAATAATAAAATAGATTTTGTTTTTCCCTCTGTCTCTAATAGAGATGTCCATAAAGTATCAGAAAGAGCACTTTAATAGAAGCTGGTCATTTTTATTAGAGTCCAAACTGCATTTTTTTTTTTATATATATATATATCCTGACCAATCAGAGTTGTGAATACACAACTCTGATTTGATCGATTGTTTGTGTAATTGCGTTATAGAAATGCGATATACATTTTATAAGGGATTTTATCAATTAACCTTTTGAGACTCGAATTTACTCATATGAGGAATTTTCCGATCTTCATATGAGGGCTATAAGGTACAATTTCTTTGCCAAAATTATTTCTGTTTAAAGATATTGATTTATTCCACAGAGGAGTAAATGCAGTGTACACAACAGTAGAGTCTGCGGCTCAAGAGGTTAAAAACAGAAATGTTGTTTTAGTTGTGTTTATGGTTTTCTAACTATGCTAGTTATGTTGCCGTGTGTGTGTGTGCGTGCGTGCGTGCGCGCGTGTGTGTGTATGTGCAAGCAAAACTGTTAGACAATTTTATTATTAATAATAATAAATGCATTGTTTTATTCAGCGATTGGACAGATTTTGCCCATCTTTAAAGAGTTACATTTGTTTCCCCTCCAGATAATTATGAGCAGTAGATTTCTTTGTACATCTCATATATCTCATTATTTTTTAAATCTGTACAGTGATTTTCTTTTGTTTGTTTGTTCGTTCTTAATCTTTCCTCTTACAAAAGGCTTAAATTTGAGTCTATTTGAAAATAATTAGAAAATATCTATAGGCATATTTGTTTCTTGAATTAGTTGATTTTTTTGGATTTAATTCAGGTGAGAATGTAGGCCGCTTACAAAGTATAAAAAAAATCATAAATATAGTAACTTTTATTATATGACGTATATAATAAAATAAGGGAAAAATGAATCAGGGCTGCCTGGGAACTCTTTTTAATAAAAGATGTGTATTTTTTTCTCTCTCTCTTTTCCCCCCAGATGAGGGCGCTGTGTGTGTTTGCTGTGCTCGCCTCGTTGGCCCTGGCGGCTACAGGGGAGGAAGGAGCTCGACTGCTCGCCTCCAAGTCCCTGCTAAACCGCTACGCCGTGGAGGGCCGAGACCTGACGCTGCAGTACAACATCTACAACGTAGGCACCAGGTACGGCTCGCGTAAGGTCACTAACTTTTACATAGATTACAGTCAATCTGGAAATTAATTCTCTTCAACTGTAAATCTTAAATTACCTTGCTTTTTTTTAAATGTACATTAGTCCTAGTGATATTTATAAACTTTAAACATTGTGTAAACTGACTTATTCATTTATTACACATAGGGGGACACACACGTACACACAGATACAGACACCGTTATAGATTTTTAGATGTTATTTTTTTCACGTACAATATCTCTTTACATTTGTAATTTTAACAGACATTCATATGAGACATACTTTGTAAATATTATATTATTATTTGTGTTATTTAAATATTGAATAAGCTCAGATAATTATAGATAAGTCTGAACAATGTATTTAAGAGTATAGGCTTTTATCGTGTACTCTGCCCGGCCAAAAAAAAAAGAAAAGAAATGTCGCAGACCCTAAGATTTGATTCAGTCGCCTTTAGCTTTGATTACAACACACAGTTTGATGTTCAGTTGATGTGTGAAAAATGATTGCTCGTGTTCCCAGAAACACTCCTTTAAAAATGATAAATGAGAATTTTTTCAACAAAAATATGATAATCTGCTCATTCGGTACATTCAGGTCGTCAGCTGACTTCATTTTATTGCCACATGACATTACTGACCCCAGACATCATGAGCTTTCATTCTTACCCTGACGCCCGTCACTCTGGAATACGGTCAGTCTAGACTCATCAGACCACTTCACCTTTTTTCATCGATCCAAAGTCCAGTCTTCGTGCTGCATAGCAATTTGAAGCCTTTTTTCCTGATTAGTCTCACTAATGAGTGGTTTTATTATGGCCACACAACTGCCAATCTTGTGAGTTCTGATGACACTCTGTGTGTTTATGGAAATCCTCTAACTTTCACAACTGCACAAGCATAGCTATGGTTTTTACCAAGTGTTTAAGTGATAGCAATTCATGATTTTTTTTCCCCCCACGAAAGTTGAGACTTCAATATTATCTGCATTATTATTTAATTCTTAACCCAGCCCAATTATGAAATGTATATGAGTAAACGATATATTCCATGTAATTCTATGTTCTGTCTTTCTAGCGCCGCACTGGAAGTGGAGCTCTCCGACGACTCGTTCCCTCCTGAGGATTTTGGCATCGTCTCCGGGATGCTCAATGTGAAGTGGGACCGCATCGCCCCGTATCCTTTTTTTTTTCTTTTTCTCAATCTTAATTGCTTGTACTCTCGCTGTATAAAGTGATGCGCTTAAAGCCGTGACATGAGACGAGATGCTTCCCGATGGAGGCTTCACAAGACTTCACTGACACAAATAATTACACTGTAATGTGTTTGTTTTATAATGACGACAGATCGAACCACTGAAATATTACTGCAGTATATTGTAAGACAAGTAGATCCTGCTATTTTAACTATTTCAGTGTTTCATGGCCATGATGTTGGTACAGAAAGATGGTTTGATGGAAGGTTGTGCCTTAAATAATTTAAATAACCTTTTTTTTTTTAAGCAGTTCTAATAGCACAATCCCAATAAATGAGTCATGTGAGACAAATTAATGAAGCAATCTAGATAAAAAGGAGGATTTAAAAAAATAAACATGCTAGCAAATATTGTGCAATGGCTGAACTGCAAGTGCGCCCTCTTGTGATGCACAGGTTACAAGCTACGGAGGGAAAACAAACAGTTACTAAATTGTTAATTGGTTTTCGGAATTAATAGTTTGATTTTTAACAGATGCATTGATGATTTCAGATTGCAGTCAAAACAGCTGAAAATCTAATTACAATACATTACAACAATTATGTATAATATTTTATAATATAGTAGTATATTATATAACATTTACATAATTTTTTTAATTTTATTATTTTTGTCCACATAAAAGGTGTGCATACTTACTTGATTTTTTTCCACATAATATGGCTCTGAAAATTAACTATTTGCAGTAGTGTACGTAAAGCATTTAGTGATTAAATTAGAGCGTGCATATTATGTGAGCGACTCTTTCTCGCTAGTACCACAAGGGCGTGCCTGCCAATGTGTGAATAGGTTAGAGTGCACCACCTGTAGGATTATAGAGGAACAGCTATATTTCACCAGCTCAACTGCACAAATACTGTAAAAAAAAAAAAAAAGATCCGTACTGTATACTAAAACTGTAAAGTTTGCATGTCTGCACATTGATGTATGTGAAAAAATTTTAAGGATATAAGGTGAGTAATAGAACACATCAAGATAGTTTTTAAATTTTTGTCTGTCTGTTTGTGCACGCGTCATGTAAAAACTACAGAATTTTTTTTAATGGGTTTTCACAGTATAGTTATTTGGCCAAGCTCAAGATAATAAAAAAAAGGCTTTATTCTATTGCAGTCAGCCCACAGGAAGAGAAGATTATTAAAAATTTAAATACGAATTTGAAATTTTAATGGAAAACACCCTGATATCATAAAAAGATCAATCTTGAAAAAAAAAAATTAGTTCACCTCAAAAATCAACAGATGGCGCTCTATGGATTTTGTTTTTTTTAACACGTGCTTATTGGTGTGCGATTAAAATCTACTTAATAAACAGAAACTTATACCTTCACTCCACGCACAACCTTCATTTTGTTAAGTTGGCTTGAGAAAGCCAACTTACTGATATCCGATTTAAACTTATTATTATTCTGAGACTAAAATGATCAACTCTAACTCCTTTTAGAGCTTTAACTCTACAAACTCCAAACTCAGCCCAGATCTTCAGACTGATCTGACCGGGTGTGCTATATCTTTTCTAACTTACGGTTTTCCTAAAAATGACGTTTAAAACTGGGAAAAATCCCATAGACTTACATTGACGGAATGTTTAAATGAGCCAGCACTTTTCAAATTCCAACTGTCAAAATCCCCAGAATCCTTTGAGACTCATTCAAACTTCCCTTCTATATACTGTATTTCTAATCTATTCAAACTCATCTATCTTAGAAACATGCTAGCAACTTTGCTAATCATGCTAGAAACATGCTAGCGCCTTGCTAATCATGCTAGAAACATGCTAGCGCCTTTGCTAATCATGCTAAAAACATGTTAGCAACTTTGCTAATCATGCCAGAAACATGCTAGCAACTTTGCTAATCCTGTTAGAAACATGCTAGCAACTTGCTAATCAATCCAGAAACATGCTAGCAACTTGCTAATCATGCTAGAAACATGCTAGTAACTTTGCTAATCATGCTAGAAACATACTAGTAACTTGCTAATCATGTTAGAAACATGCTGGCAACTTTGCTAATCATGCTAGAAACAGGCTAGCGCCTTTGCTAATCATGCTAGAAACGTTTTAGCAACTTTGCTAATCATGCCAGAAACTTGCTAGCAACTTTGCTTATCCTGTTAGAAACATGATAGCAACTTTGCTAATCATGCTAGAAACATACTAGCAACATGTTAGTAAATTGGTTGTCATGTTAACAACATGCTAGTAACTTGCTAATCATGCTAGAAAAATTCTGCTAACTTGCTAATCATACTAGCAACATGTTAGTGACATTCATCAATGTGTGTAATGTGCGCTGCAGGTGCAAAACATTTTGGATTATTCAAGTTGTAGGCTAGTCAATATGGGTGGTATCTGACATTAAGGATCCGCAACTGTAACCACAAACTCCATAGTGAATGAATCTATCTATCTATCAATCTATATATCTGTAACTGTCTATCTGTCTGACACTATCTATCTATCTGTCTTTTAAACCTTTTAAACTTAAACTGTTTTAACTTTTTTAACTTCTTAAACTATTTTAAACTTTTCACACTTTTAAACTTCTATCTCCGGCTTTCTCAAGCCAACTTAAAGTTTGTCTAAACAAACTTTTTTATCTAGTTCATTCTAAAATTTTGCGCTGTAACTTTTTTTTTTTTTTGTGCTCATGAGTGTGCAATTAACTTTTATGCGAACGAAGTCGTGGGCACATCTAGTTTTTTTTAAAATAATTATTATTTTTATAAAATAAATAAATAAATAATTATAATATGCAAGCTTCGCGCTTTCTATGCATGAGTATAAGAGAAGTTGGTGCTTATTATGAGTATTAAGTGATAATATCAGGGCAACATGTCACAAAGGTAATATGTTTGTCGTTTTGGGTAATTGGTTGTGCTAGGGTTTTGTTTGTTTGTTTAACCACTTTAGCACTATAGTCTGTTTTAAGTCCACTGATGATCGGTCATGTTCCCTGACTCGCTTTCACTCTCAGCGCCAGTAATGTGTCTCATACAGTTGTTCTGCGTCCACTAAAGGCCGGCTACTTCAACTTCACCTCAGCCACCGTCAGTTACTTAGCCCAAGAAGGAGGTCAAGTTGTGGTAAGTGTTTCCTTCTAGCAATATTTTTATTTTATTTTTTCAATGAAAAATGTGCTCACGGTTTTTAAAAACAGGATATCTTATAACTGGTTGAGGTTAACCAACAGAATATTTCTAGCACAACAACATCAAGGACATGTGTTATGTGTGTAAAACTACTAATGTTCAGTTATCGCTGATGATTTTAAGGTTATAATAGCATGTAAACATACTCATAGTTTTTATGGGTTTTGTTTGTGAGATTTGTACAAATGGTAAAATATCAATGCAGTGTTTTGTACAATAATCAGGATCTTGTTAATCTATTGTAAGGTTGGCTACACCAGCGCTCCTGGTCAGGGAGGCATTCTGGCCCAGAGGGAGTTTGACAGACGCTTTTCTCCACATTATGTAAGTGTTTGTTTTTTTTTTTGTTTTGTTTTATTACTCTATATCAGTTCTCAGATGAGGTTTCCTCAGTGTCTCAGATCAAACATTCAAGTCACACTTTCGAGCCATAAAATGTATAAATTCAAAGCATTTTATGTATAACTTGAAGTAAAATGGAAAGTTTCTGGCTTAATTAAGTTTACGTTAATGTGGACTTAATGCCAGTGTTAATGTTCTTGGTGATATAATTATAATAGCAATAATAATAATATTAATTATTAATAATAATGTTTTTAGTGTATACATAACCAGCCTTAGCATTTGAATACTTTACTGCAAGAGTTTAAAAGACGTGTGCAATATGTTTGTATTTTTGCCTGTAGCTGGACTGGGCTGCTTTTGGTGTGATGACTCTGCCCTCCATTGGCATCCCGCTGCTCCTCTGGTACTCCAGCAAGAGGAAATACGACTCCCCCAAGACCAAGAAGAACTAACGTGTTTAAGTTTAAAGTATTACAAAAGGGGTCAAAGAAGGGGTAGGAATGTGGGTTGATAGATTTTTTTTTTTTCCAGAGGTTTTCAATCATTTTATTCCCCATATTGGGGGTAACATGACCATGGATTCGAGTTAAGACGGTTCTCACAGGATGGCTGTATTTCTTTCTTTTTCCACCTGTTTGGAAGAATGACCGAGGTCGTCTTTCCTTCTTTATAACTTTTCGATCACTATCCCAGGCTATGAGGCAACCTTTTTTTCTGTTTGTTTGTTTAATCAAGCATTTAAAGAAAAATTGGGTCATTACTGTTCTGAGATTTACAGTGGAAATAAAAGTGGGTTTTTACAAAATAAAAATACACCTCAGTTTGAATGTTTTTCTTTGTTATAGTAATTGCATAACAGCTTTGCTTTAAGGTAATTGTGTCCCGTCGCATCAGATCAGGTATTGCGTTGCATTTTAGGTGATTTGAGTTATGCATATTTTTAGACTCCTGGTTAATTAAGCTTCATTTTAACACCACGTTTATTCCTCATGTCTGGATTCCTGAGATATTGTGGAACTTTGTTTGGACCTCAGGAGGGAAAAAAAGGTAAAATCCTGTTTAAGGCACATTTTAAATGAGGTTTCTGCCATGTAGTAAGACAGAACCCTCATCTTTGTTTTGACACCATGATTTCCCTGCTCACCCCTGAGGATTAAGTATCGATTATTTGTCACATGTAACTTACAGCACAGTAAACAGATTTTTTTTTTTTTTAAGTTATCACAGTTTGAGCTCAGGGTGAGCCAGGACCACGCCCCTGGAGCAGATAGTGTTAAAGGTCTTGTACAAGTTTAAACCCCTCAGCCTTTAGATCAGTAACACGGAGTCTTAACCGCTTGAGCCAACACTGCAAAACCTCCCATGAGGCACGGTTTTATAGTGGAAAAAATGCTAGTTTTTCTATTACAACTGGAGCAACCAGCTTGCATAGTGTTATTTAAAATGCTTTAAAACCAGGTTTAGGATTAAAACTGTCACTTGATATGACGCATCACACATTGTGAATAATTGGTATACTGCGCAAGACGTCTGAGAAGTTGAGTTCTGCTGTCTTTCAATCAACACTAACCCTGTGATTCCTTAGTTACTGATTAGTGTGGTTAAAATGGCCAAAGGTAGGACTCAAAGGATCATGAGCTTACTTTGTTATAAAGCAATAGCTATTTTAACATTGGGTTGTACACTAGGTGTTAGGAGACACAACATTTAAAAGTAGTAAGAAAACACAGTTGTGGATGTTGGTATAGCTAAAAATAACTTTTTCCTAATAAAATTCTTTATAAATGTACATCTATATATTCATTCAGTATTACAACAAACATGTATTTACTGTTCTCTTTATTTATAGTTATTTTACAAAGACAGTGGTAAATAAGACACGAGATGCTGTCAAGACCTTAGATTAAAATTCAGACTGAATATTTCTGCAGTCAAACATATTAAACAAAGATTTCTGTTCCGCTACAGCCGCAACACTGGCGTATGGAAGCAAAATAGTCTCATTAATAATTCACACAAAAGACACGATGCACATGTGAGTATCCTAATTCACATGCATGAAACCCAAATAACGTGCACAAAAATAAATGAAAAAGAAATATATATTTTTTAAAAACTAATGCGCACAAAAATATATAAATATATTTGTGCACGTGCGTTTTTTAAAAATATATTTATTTTTTTAAATGTTTACAATTTACGAGTGTATCATGGACTTAGAATGTGAAAATCGTCTTTCGTGTTTAAATATCCTTGGATATGTGTGTGTGTATTTTTGAGACTTTGCTGGCAGCAACGTGGGTCACTCGTACTCTTTAGCCAATCAGAAGCGATCTCACCATTCGACCAATCACAGCCCTCCAGAAGCACAGCACTCAAGGAGCTCAGCCTTTAATCTGAGTTAAATACAACAAAAATGAAGTTTTACCTACTCAAACCAAGAACAGGATGCACGTCTAATGTTATTACTTTATTTCATAATGTTTCATTGATGAACTTCGCCTAAAAAAACACACTTTATAAACACGTCACCCTCATTACATGTTTGTCAATCAAGACAGTCACAGTCATTAATTTGGAGAATAGATGTTTTTATTGGTCACAGGGTATTCTGTTATATCTGAATGCCACCAGATATGCTTTTTTTTTCATTAACAGCTCAAATGTGTAACGTAATGGATTAAAGCTGCTCGATTTCAAATTCGCTTTGGTGCTGTCACTGAGCCAGAGAGCGGTTGTCATTTATCATTTTTAATATTAATATTAAATAGCTTCACAAACAGTCTCTTCAGTCCCTATATTTCTTTACAGTAATTAAAATTATCAGAGGTACTGGGATAAAAGTTTGTATTTTTGGTATAAACACTAATGTCTACAATATAAACCAAAATAGAGTTTTTAAAAATTTTAAAAGTTACTTTAGCTTAAAATAAAGTTGTATTGGTTGTATTAGTTAAATCAGGAGGTGGTGACCAGTGGTTGCTAAAAATGTACTTCATTCATTTATTCATTCAAGAGATTAGTTAAAAATGTTGATTTATCCAGTAATGCAATAAGTAAAGCCTTAAGTCTTGTGGGAGAATTATGTTTATTGTAAAGAATCAAAAATCATGGCTCTCAATTTATTCATTCATGCAGCTTTAAGTGAATTATCAATAATTATAAAAGACTGTTTAACAGGTGACAAGTTAATGAATAAAATAACAGGAGCATTACATAGCAGCTGGCAAAACTTGTCAGAGTACAGAATTTTACTGTAGTTTTTTTTGTATACTAGATTAGTCTAGGTTATTTGATAAGCAGTGGTTATACCTCATGAGGAGGAGTTTCTATAATCGTTTGTTAAACTGTTCCTTCTGGTGAACAGTCTTACTGCTGACCTCCATGGATATAAATACGTGGATACAAATTTGAGAGAAGCTATATTCTATATACACACACACACACACACACACACACACCAGTTTACTGATGGAGACGCTCACTCAAACAATGAAGACACATACACACACGTTGCAGACAAGGGGGGAAGGGGGCTGCTGTGTAGGACGGCTTTAAAACACACCCCATGCTCACACACACACATACAAACACAATAAAAAATGCTTTATGTGCACGTGCTTTGTGGCATAAACAGTACACGCGCGCACACACACTGAGACCAAGCATGGGAGACGATTACCCACAATTCTGCACTTGTCTTGCAGAACACTTGTAAACCGGGTTACTCCCAATCTGAGGTTCCACTGTTAGTCATTCTCACTGCTGAAGTGCTATATCCTACAGTACAGCCCATTGTGGTAAGGAACATCAATTTACCCTGTAGTCAGCAGAGACCATTATATAGATAATTAAAGAAGATATGTAAAGCAAGTTCCTTGATTATTAATTAATATAAATACTGAATTCAGAAAAAGTCATGCATTACATTACTGTAATTAGTTGCATACTTGTTTGAGTACCAGATAGAAAGTAAGTGTAGTAAATATACAGATTATATATAGGAAAAATGTAGACCTACAATGGTTAGTTATGGTTAAAATATTGCATATCCATACAGTACTTGGGAGCAATAGTCAATTCTAGCATTGACCGGAAGTGATTGAGCATTAAACATTTAAGTATGAACTGTGTTCTGTTGTTGTTGTTGGTTTTTTTTTGGCATTGTTTGGGTAAATCTTTTGTGTAACTGCCATCTAGTGCTCTCTTTAAGGAACTTCTGATAAGTTATAAAAGCAGGAAGTGAGTAGCTGAGCACGTGGCTGATGTACAGTACAGTGCATCCGGAAAGTATTCACAGCCTTGGATTAATTTTTTTTTTTTTCAGAATTCTACACACAACAGCCCATAATGACGGGTCAAATATATAGAAGCAAATAAGTATTAAAAAAGGATATCATAATTATGTGAATTATTTCGGCCTTTGAAAAACATATTTTGAAATTGTTCTAATAAATACAATTTGTTTATAATTGGTCTTCAAATACTAAATATTAAAGTAGATCTCTTCTGTTCAGCCATCATTAATGATAGTCAGTCTGAAATTATTGAAATCGAATGCTAAGGAGCATTTTAAGGATTTTAAATGTAAGGTAATAAGATTTTAGTTTTTAGAAAATATATAAAATGATTTAGAATTTAGGACTAATGTGTGAAGTTTTGTCTAGGAGGTTGGACATGACAGTCAGCAGTGCTGGATTAGTACAGAGGAAGTGGAAGCAGCATCACATCATCTAAGCATTGTCTAGACAAAAGCTGTTCTTTAAATGCAACACTCCTATTATTACAGCATTATGATAAAAACTCAGTACTTCCTTTATTTTATTTCACCTTTTTATTGTCATTTATTCATCTTCACTGCCCTATTTATTCTGGTCAGATCTAAAGTGAATTCCAGCAAAACTGGTCATAAGGCCATGAGGCTGGAATGGTGATCTATTTCAGGGCACCGTGTGCACACACATTCACACGTATGGATACTTTAGTGTAGCCAAATCATCTATCTGCAGGGTTTGGACAGTAAAAGGAAACTCATATGAACACAGGGAGAACAAAGACAGTAATCTAAGCACCAGATTAAACCTTGTGCGCTGTAGCCGTCATATCACTTACTTATTCTGTATTTTAATGGGTGTGCCTACTGTATAAGCTGTGTGCTCAAAAACACATTGCAATTTCACCCTGAATGTCTTCTTGTTTGCTAAGAGAAGGCCTGCAGGTCCTGTCCTACCAGTCACATTATTGTACCTTTCAAAGGTTAAAACACAAAACTTGTATAGTATTGTGTTGCTGAAATGGTCTTACTTGTGCTTTTACATAACTGTGATTTTTACTGTAATTTCTCTTTTACTATGCAGCTTGTTAGTCCGAGGTTTTTGGCGGACTGGGCTGTCAATCATCATTAACATCATGACGCTCTGGCAATCAGTGGTGTGCTGCAAGTATTTGAGGCCTTGCATTCAGAGGGTGGTGTGTGCGCCTTGCCAGTGTACCATGTGCACCAACAGGCTCAACTGTGCATATTTTGACTAGTGGTTCCCAGTTGTGTTGTGTTTTGTTTCCTAATATTGTTTTTGGCTGGGTGGTGTAATTGGAAATTTCTTTAGAGTTCTGTTGAACTGTGTGTGTTTACAATAAAGACTGTTGGAGTTAGGTTTAGCGTACTACATGGCTAGCTCACCCCCTTGTTAGAAGGCATGTTAGTGCTTTGCGTTCTTTCTTGTTATACAGCTAATCAATTGTTAGCTTAGGTTGAGTGTGACCCCACCCCTCTGTATTTTTTGTTTTCTTATATTAAGGGAGGTAGTTAGAGCGTTGCATACGCCGAAGATCTCGGGTTTATTTTGTATTTCTTTTGATAGTTAGTTTAGGATTTAGAACTAGGGTTTTTGTTTTGATTCTTTCTTTGATTTCGAGTGGCACTTGTATTTTCGTTATTTTCTCACTTTTATTTAATTGATAATGTGTTTAAACCACTTTATTAAAGCACCCCTGCTACACTTCTCTCTCCCTCTTGGTCTGTTTCACACCTCACTGCGATTGTCTCCTAAATGTTGCGGTCCTCATCCAGCTGAACATCAAGCACGTAACACATCTTTACTAAGCATTTAAGTGATTTCCATTTATGATATTTTCAGACCACATTTCTTCCATGAAGTTAAAGCTTTAGCACTGTGCTTACAGGTATTGATAATGTGTTGGACAGTTCTTAAACCAGTTCCAGTAATTTTAAATCTTTTTTATTATTTTCAGGGCTCGATGCAGGTCAATAATTTGGCTCTTCTGAAATGGTGACCTTTGTTTGACCAGGCAGGCTACATGCACAGAATATAAAAAATCCAAAAGTATCATAAACAGCAACTGTCCCATAACCAATTTGAAAGATTAAACAATGACTTTAGCACTGTATATCCTTTAAACAGACCAGTTTTCTCTTTTGCACTTTGCTGACAATCATTGCATCTCCGGCATAGTAATAATATCAAAGTATTATTTTTTTTCTTAGTAAAATTGTTTTATTAAAAATCAAGTCAAAACATAATTGCAAGCAACAATAAGAGGGCCCAAACTCTTGCGTCCTTACCACTTTTTAAGCATGTTAAGATCTCCAAAATGCCACTGCCACGAGGGGGCAAAAGCTGTGTGCCCTTTGAGCAAGCTAAGACCTTTGAAAAGCCCCAGATGCTGATGTCACTGAATATAATGTCACTCAGAACGTCATAAGCCAATTTTCTGCAACACCATGGCTGAACCATTTGAGATAACAAAAATCCCTTATGCAGAAAAGTGGCTCATGACTTCCTGAGTGTCATCATATTGAGTGACATCATATTCAGTTTGATGTCATTGCATCCTCAGATATTTCATCCTCAGTGTTTTGAGGTCAGCCGGGGTGGATTTGGTGGTTATCGGATTAATTCCATAGGAGGAGTATATAAAATCCATTGCATGCATTTTGTAAACAACCCAAAATAACTGACTTTCTGTCAAGTTGAGACCATCATTTGCACAGGGAAAATTGTTCAGCTCAATAAGATCTAAATGTGTACCAAGTTTGACATGTATACATGCAAGTGTGTTTGAGCTATGCAGCAAAATCTCCGAAAGAAACTTCGAGCAAAAATGGACAATCAGGCGTCCGTCCTAAAGGCAGCAGATTTCAATCAGTGTGCTGATTTTCATGACTTCTTTTTCTTGACGATGATTTTGCCCCACACTCAAAAGTGTCTGTTCAGAAGTGTATGTTTTATTTTATTTTTATCTTAACACCTTTATTGAACAACCTGTTCCTATTCCTGGGAAAATAGATTTACACACAAGCACCACTTGTATATTAAAAATGTATATTATACATCTCTTGTCTGTGTTTTTAGCTATTTAAAGTGGCAAGAAAAACAACTGAACATTTAAAATGCACTTTCCGGTTGTAGGTAAACTACCTAGATGTCCCAACGCCAAATAATGCCATATTTGCAACATGGCATATCAGATCTGATGCAAATACCTTATTGGAGGCAGAATACACAGCCATTTTGATCTAACGTTTATATTGTTTGAGATAGGTCACCCAAAATCACATGTGCAGGGCATGTACATAGGCTTACATCCTGTTTATGACCTAAACTAATCATACTGAAACTGCAGTGTTTTAAAGAGCAGTAATTTTACATTGCCTTTGCTCGGGTAGAAGGCTGGTTGAATTTGTCAGACTGATCACTGACTCACAATCTTTAATAGGTCATTTGAGTGTGTCATAAAACTCCTTAAATGATTTCTGATATGGTTTAAAAACTGGGCTGGCTGACAAACATCTTTAAAATCACATACCACTTGGAAAACAAAAGTGGTAACTGCAACAGTCTGTTTGTGTGCTCTTGTTACATATGAATTTAACTCACCTACAGTTTTAAGGGCAGTATACAAGCAAGGCTGCTGCCAGGATTGCCCTTGATAATGCTGAAACCTGTTGTGTTTCAAGAGGCGAGAAACGCCTGTGACACACTCATAGTATGAAATAAAATGTGTTGATGACACTGCTTACTGAACATTCAGTGATAGACACTTAGGATACACCTTCACAAACACACAAAGAGACAAACAGAATTTCCGTTTTTATGCAGGTCCAAGGGCATTTTCTTACTTTTTTTTTTGGCTTTTCTTTCTTTTCTTTTTTTCATTTCACTGCGTTCACAGGCTACTGTAATCGGCCTCTGTTAATATATGAATTAACTAAGTCTATCAAATTTCTGCTTAAGATATTGTATTGAATTTGGATAGAAGGATGCCAATGATGTGTTGTCTGAATATGTTTGTGTTGTATATATTAACATATTCAACATAAGAACATGAAATGATCCATAATGCTTATAAATGTACACAAGATAGCACAACGTTTATAAAAATTCTTATACAATAGAATTAATATTTTGAAGATATAATGGCATAAAATACATTATTATAACAATATTATGTTACAAGCTAGAGTAATACTTTAAACGCAAAATATCTTTAAAATTGACTAAGGAACCCTTTGTATTTGACTGTACAGGAGTTGAGGGCTGGTTGTGTTTCATGTCATCAGAGGAAGAATACAGGTAGGATGCGGTGTGTTTGTGCTCAACGACGCCATGAAAATGGGCAGGAGTGACGGGTAGATTTTTTTGAGTCATTCAGTTCATTTTCTTTCTTAGATCAGAAATAAAATAAAATGTTACATTTTTGATAAACAGGTCTATATACACAAATTGTAACACAATTTACTCACTCACTCATCGTCTATACCACTTTACCCAGTATTCAGGCTGTTGCTAGGCTATTTGTACTCAGCCCCTCTAAAATTTATCCATAAAATCTACACAAATTCTTCCAGAAAAAAAAAACTCCCAGGCTTTCAGAGCGGTCTTCAATCTGCAGACTGCAGCATCACAGAGCGATAAATTGTTATATCTGCATCAGTGCAGTCCTTATTCATAAATTCAGTTTACAAAAACTAGCGAAAATGAAGCCTTTAACACATACTGTATGAACCTATAGTCTACTTCATCAAACAATCATGTTGTTGCTGTTTTAATTGGAAAACCTAACTGTCTAAAACATTGCACAGTGCATGTGGCATTAATTACCACACAGTTATGCACATAAATCATTAAAGACAGTGACAAACAGCATTCAATGCACAAAAAACAATGATATGAAAAGATGTTTTGTTTAATTACATTAAAACAATGTTTTTCTATATTAATGAATTTGAAGAAATAGCCTAGTAGCTATGAAATTTTAAGGGGTTGAATGTAGAACCATTACAGGTTAGTCGCACCCGTGGGGGATGTGGGTGTTTTAACACCCAGACTTTTCCCGGTGAGAGGGTTCAACACCCACACTTTTTCTACAGTTTTCCCGCAGTTTTGAACAAACGCCTTCGCATTCGCTCCTCCGTTTCTCTGGCCGCTCTGTGTCTCCGCTCGCTTCAGCTCTCCTCTCACCTCCCTCTCAAACATGACACCGGCTGATGATTGGCTGTTCTGCCTTAAGTCCCGCCTCTCTTGGTGTGTTAGATTTATCGGTCAGCTCGTGCAGAGAAGGCGGGAACTTATGGTTGTTATAATTATTTACATCTTTGTTTTCCAGGTACTTCGAATGTTTATGCTTTTAAATAATTGATATATGTTTGGGAAGATGTTCTGTTTATGTTTTGTTGACATGTCGAATGTTTTCTGTATTATATTTCGTTTTTTAGCTAAATTCGGTTATGTGTGTGGCATGCAATGCATAAAGTAACTGTGATGAAGAAGGCAGGAAATTGATGAGGAGGGACAAACTGACAATGTTAAGCAATGTATTTATGGGTTTTTTTTGCCAGTGCAATTAAATTTTTATATTTTGAGCATTGTTTGTTCATTAGCTGACTTGCCTGTTGTGTTTGATTGCATCTGTTGAGGGAAAAAAAAGTGAGAAATAATGTCAGTTTGCATAGCTGTTGACTATGGAAGAATATTATTTTAATGTGTATATTATTTTAAAGTTTAAAAACAGTAAATTAAATTAT
Source organism: Clarias gariepinus (assembly GCF_024256425.1). Lineage (NCBI taxonomy): Eukaryota > Metazoa > Chordata > Actinopteri > Siluriformes > Clariidae > Clarias > Clarias gariepinus. The sequence continues at coordinate 15,478,422 of NC_071127.1, read as the reverse complement.
TTATATTATACTTTTGTTTATATTATTATTTGGAAAAAGCTTTTTGTGAGTACTTTTTTTTGTTTTATATCTTTATTGCTTACTTGCTTATCTAAATTCCCAGTCCTGTCAAACCCATGTAGCAGTCCCAGTCCTGTCAGACCCATGCCACTATCAAGCTTACCACTGTCCTTTTGTCACGCAGTATCATTAAGATGCAGAAAAGAAAGAGGCAGGAGAAGATTGACAGCTTTTTCCAAAAGAAATCCTGTAAGTAAAGTTGAAAAATGTTGACATTAAACAACAGTAGCCTATTACCAGATGCTGTTTGCATTTATTTCATTGTATTACTTTTCAATATTCACTGACCCAAACTCGCCTCAACAGTGTTGCTGTGTGCCATGTACATAAAGACAAGCTGGAGAGGGTAAACAGAAAAAAGGTTGCTGAGCAGTTTGTCTCTTGTAAGGAGAGCAGAAAGAGCACTTTTGGTTCTTTTAAATGAGAGATATAGTTGGTCATATATTATTGTCAGTTGTTGTTGGTTGCATTTATATATGTACATAGTTGTTTATATTTTTGTTCTGAATATACAGTATGCTGTTTGTATGAAATGTTGTCTGTATATTTGGAGTAACAAAATAATTTCTCCCTGAGATTATTAAAGCATTAGCAAGTCTAGCAAGTGTGTTTTTAGTATCACTCTAGTATCACTATCACTCATTTAAATTGAAAGATTTTTTATAACTTGTATGTTAATACCTTTTGTACCCTTCTGTCATTGTATTCATCATTTATATTGTTAACAAACAAACCAAATTCATCCCCCACACTTTTGAAAAGCTTGCTATGCCTCTGAGGGGGAGAGAGAGCTTGAATAAGAGGAAGACATAAGTCAGGAGAGAGAAGGACATAAAAAAAGAAATGTACTCAGATAAAACATAGACAGCTGCTGCACCATTCGATCATCATTATTATTATTATTATTAATAATAATAATAATAATATTAATAATATTATTATTATTTTACTATTATTATTTATTATTATTATTATTATTATTATTATGTAATCATTTATTTTTATATTTTTTCCTTATTTTAAGCAACATATCCCCTTACTGTAATTGATTTTTTTCCCCTCTTCTTACTTCTATCTTCTTTACATTGTTAACGTTCTCTTGAATGTGATTGTATATTTCATCTGTTTGGAAAATAAAATAGTAAAATATAAATAATATAGTAGTAAATAACAGTAAAGTAAAAAATTAAATAAAATAGAAAAAAGTTCCTGTTCATCACAGTTGCCCGGTTCATCTGATTAGTCTCGAAACGGTCGTTCTTTTATCACGTGACTCCCATAGACGCTATGCTATTATATTTAGATATATAAAATAAACACCAAACACAGTATAATATTGTTGATATATAGATAGTTATATATAAAATAATGATAGATTGTAACATTTTAATACAGTTTTTGTTAATTATTATTATTTTATTATACAGTTGTGCTACAATTTGTATATGTAGACGGACCAAAGGAACGAAATGAACTTTATGACTTAAAAAAGATCCGTTCAATTTAACGAGCGAGATTCAAATAACTGAGTCGCTAAAATGTTCCGATCTTCCCGTCACGTGGTCTGGTGTGTTTATGCCGAACGACGACATAGTTCTGAGAAACGCAGGCAGCCATCTTACTTCCTGAAAGCAACAGGAAACGTCGTGTAAGTTGGGCTCCGATTAGTCTGGTTTGTTTTTCGCTTATTTACTGTTAAATCTTGTTTCTCTGTTGTTGTTTTTGTAGTTACTAAAATTTGTTGTGGGTTTCAGTTGTGTTTACGTTTAATAAAGGATTTTTGTGAACCTGAAAAAATGTTTTTGTCAACGTGTCAGCCTCTGTCCACGGTTAACGTGGGACGACGCCTTAAATATTCGTAGAGTAATAACAGTTTTTTCCACAAGTTATAAAGATTTTTAGTCAGAAGGTGTTTTTAATTCTTTTTTTTTAACCTTGTTTTTAAAAAATAATAATTTTCATGCTAACGTTCTGTAAACGTTTTGCTTTCATAATTACCACCTACTGGACAATTATCTCACTTCACGTTTCCTGTTGTGAACATTATATTTAGATGTTTATAGAGTTTCATTTAGTTTAGTTCTTTCTTATTAAAGCACTGTTTATTTTTTTACATGTTGATTAAACGATATCTTTTTCTCTCTTCCTCTTTTTTTTTTTTTACCAGCCTAGATCATCTATTTGTGCATTAATCAATTTAAAAGTGTCAGGGAACAAATAAATGGGTTCTCACACTTTTCCTTTGATTGCGGTACAAGTAGATGATCAGGTCAGGATGCCACCGAACATTAACAAGTAAGTACAGTTGTAATGTCAATTGCATACACAAGTTATGAAACTTTTTACAAACACAAAAATGTGTGTATTTTTAGTATAATTTAAACAAAGTTTAAATTAAATGTTATTTATTTGTTTGCCACTTTTAACAACAGACATCATCGAAATTATTATAATAATTATTATTATTTGCAGATGTGATGTCATTAAAAGTGAATTAGCTGGGCTCTACACAGAAGGTGAATGTAACTATCAGTATTTTTCCTGAAAGCTGACACTTAATACGTGTTTTTATTACTTGTTATGAATTTCTAATATTCTTTAATATTATTGCATCAATATAACATAAAAATGTTCTATTGTAATTAGGTGTATTTTATTATGATAAATGTATTTCACACTGTGATGTGATTTTTAAAAAAAATAATAAAATTGTATTTATATATTTTAGGTGGTCGCATAGATCTTGAAGAAGTTGCTAGTGTTGTACAAAGGTACAGCGGTACAATAATTCCCCTAAAAAAACCAAAGAGTTACAGTGTTCGAGTGTGTGGGCAGGATGACACGGTCTATGGTGGAAATGAGGAACAGCTAGAAGCCTGGAAAGATTTCTACCTACCAGAGAGAATGGAAATGGTGGTAATTGGTGCGATTGATGATTTTCCATGTGATGCGTTTGGCCTGCAGTTAGTTCTCTTGTTGTGTGAAGACGGAAATATCTATGCTTATGAAGATGAAGTTCTCCACCTCGTAGCAAGAAATGTAAAGGAGCTGTTTGAAACTGGCCTTACCTTTCCTGGACTTGAATGCTACAAACTGGGGGAATGTTTCGAGGACTATGTAAGAATTCACTTTTTTTGTAGTAGTAGTATTTATATTTCGTTTTTGTAGATACTTACTGTGGCCCATTATGTTTTATATTTTAGACAGAAGAAGAATACACTGAAATCATGGAATCTGATGAAATGAAGAAAATGAAACGGGAGCACCACAATTTCCGCGAATCGTTAGAGCTTGAACTACTGGAACTCCTTGAGGACTCTCAAAGCACTGAATTTAAGGTGATTCTCATTGCACGTAAGAATGTCGGGGGGAGAAAAATTAATTTTATCAAGTTCATTGCAGTGTCCAATGCGATTTTTAATTTTTTTTTTAGATTTTTAATTGCTTCTTGTTTTTATTTTTTTTAGGGTGAGGAGAAAAGCACGGTCCAGCTCAAGAAAAATTCAAACACAAAAAAAGAGTGTTGGGAGGTGGTTGTTCGCAAAGATATGCAAATTGTTCCTGTATTTGAGAACTCAATAATGGTTAAATTAATTAGGTACTGTAATATCAGAGACCACATTTGTTGTAAAACATAAAGACAGTTGACATACTTCACTTCCAGAAAACCACACCTGGATGACTGAGAATCTTCTGAGAATCGACTGAGTTTAAAATTTAAGAATGAAACATTGAATGTTGATACTTTTATGATTTCTGAACAGCAATGTTTGGAAAAAACAAAAAGTGGTCACTGACTTTTGCACAATACTGTATGTATATATAATCTCAACTTTTGAACATTTTAGTGGATTTCACCTGCATGCAATTTAAATATTATGTGATAAATACACCTGTTCTTGCAAGGCTCCAGAGTTTGATAGAAAACAAAAGAAATTTAGATAAAAAAAAAAAAAAGAAGTTGAGTTTGTTTTTTTCTGGTGGCCGATCGCCAGTGTTTGCACAGACGGGTCCCAGTAGGCAGCATCGTCTGTAGCGCAAATGGGCACATCAGGCCGAGCTCATAGTGAATAAAATGCGTTTACAGCGTCTACATACTATAGGCTGTTAGGAGCTGCTGAAACATTGGAGAGTGAGGAGCCGCAGCGAGTTGACTGCAGGTAATGGTAGCGCGCATGTGTCAGGGTCCTCAGGTAAATCTTATGTATGTGGGCAGAGCCTCAGGTAGCCTCTAGTTAAAACTAAGAGCTATTAAAACTCATCCAGGACATGGTTCTGCAAATTAATCAATTAGGGTTTGCTGGTTTTCTTTTTTGCTGGTTAAACTATTTATGGTAGTTTTCTAGTAAACTTTGGAGCCTACCACAAGCAGGTGTTTTACTTTTGTCAGGCGTTTACTTGACACTTTAATTGCACAGAAGCATACTATGATTACCATTTATGTGACTGGTTGAGAAATAAAGCAACCAGTCACATAAATGGGTAATCATAGTATGCTTCTGTGCAATTAAAGTGTCAAGTAAACGCCTGACAAAAGTAAAACACCTGCTTTCGGTGAAATCATTTTTACACAACGTTTATGCTTTGCAACCTCCAATCACAGGCCATTTTGTTAGGTACACCTGCACATTTGTGCGTTTATCTAATCTAATCAGCCAGTACATAAATAAGCAAGCAGCTACAGGTTTCAGGTAAAACCAAACATCAGCATGTGGTTTAAGAGTGATCTCTGTGACATTGACCGTGGCATGGTTGTTGGCAACACATGGGCTGATTGATTCTTTCAGAAACTGCTGATCTTTGGATTTTAAACCAAAAAGTGGATTACTTGAGGTGATATGTCTTTCCTTGCAACTTTGCCAGAAGTTGTGTATGAAAATCCAAGAAGATCAGCAGTTTCTGAAATACTCAAACCAGTGGAACACCAACTACCATGCCACAGTTAAAAGCACAGAAATCACAGTTGCAAAGAAAAAAATGTTTTATGTGAATATTAGCTGAAGCTCTTAACCTACTGTAGAAGCTGGCATACATGTACCTGAGCTGTGGATCTGAACCAATATCTACATATCTACATATAAATCTCTCTCTCTACATATCTACATATAAATCTCTCTCTCTCTCTCTCTCTCAAAATGCATATAATATCTATATATAAATATTTTTTTAATGTATATAAGTGCTCATATGCTCAACATGATCAAAAAGCTTATTAATTGATCACTTGTTGCATTTTTTTTGGCAATCCTAAATGCTTCATGGCCATTTAAAGAAAACCTTGTTTCAAATAAATAAAATAGACTGTATTTCTATGTATATACAAATATCTTACTGTATTGGAGTGTAAGAAAGTCTTATTTTCATAACTACTGGGTTTTCTGTTTATTTGTTGACTCACTCTCACATTATTTAATTACTGATGTGTGTTTAGCTCCTTCTTTGGAGAACCCTTTAGGTTTAACTCGTAACGTCCTGAGACCTGGACTCTACTGTTGTGTATATTACTATTTATTCTTACATCTGATAACGATGGACTGAATATCTTCAAACAAAAGAAACCTTTGCAAAAGAAAGATTTTATAGATGGATGTAGTTGGGAGAAAATATTATGTCCTCATATGAGCACATTTGACTGCCAAGAGGTTAATGTGCTGTACAGTAAGTGTTATACTTTACATTGCATAAAGAGGGAGAAAACCCATAAAAAATAATTAAATAAATCAATAAAATAAAATATAAAGTTAAACAGACATAAGACTACACAAAAATAAGCACAAATATATTAACAGTAATGGTAAAGTATAAGTAATTTTCTAAGGGTAATACAAGCCGACAGTAGTAACTAAACAACACGCAGCTCTTTGTACAACGAAGTTAAGCACTTCCTGAAAAATGAAACATAAAAACAGGGGGTGTGGTGGACATTACTGAACTTCCTGTCAGAGTGCTTAGACACGGTGATCATCGCTCCAGAAGATTCTTTCTTAAATTTGTCTGTTGAGCCATGGAACCTGGAAATACCATGGTAAATACCTTTTCATTTCTCACAAAATAACATTAAATGAGTTAAAGCAGATAAACATATTGCTATCATATTGGATATACAACCTACTAATTTGGAATGTAATGTCTTTATTTTACATATGTGTATTCAAGAACACCCAAAAGAGGTAAGAAGAAACAAATCATTAAGGTCATTGATGTGTTATTATATGATGTACATGTTTTATGATTACTGAAATCGATTCATCTTTGTAAAAACTTCTGAGTTGTTTAACCTACTGCTTGCATCACTGTAAATTCAAACAGATATAATTAGGCTTTTAACTACACACATTTGACATTTTCCAGGAAACCTAATTCAAATCTCTTGAAATATCAAGAAAGCAATAGAGAAAGTTTTATATCATGCAGTTCCGCATTAATCGTCCACACACTGCGGATGGTGACAGAACATGAAAACCAGGGAAACAACAGTCTCTGTGATTACATGGATGAGGTACGTTGGGGGGGAAAGTAAAACAGTAATTAGTGATTATATGTGTGGTTTATTTTGTATGTTGTGGTTTATAAATGAATCTATAGTTAATATACGCTATACTGTACTTTTCATTGATAGGTAATGATTTATTAATGTGTCAATATTTAGTAATACATTTTTGTAATGCTACAAACCTAAGATTAAATATGACTTCACTGTGACAATCATACAAGTCTAACCAATTTTTATAAAATCTAATTCTTCATTACACTATTTATGTGATGTTTGGACTCATGTTGATGAAATATGTGCATGGTATCAGTGAGTTCATTTTTGTAAGGTTTAATGTAACTTCTTCAGATGAAACCGAAAAAATTCTCAAAATGTGTTGCCATAAATTGAAAATACATTTGGAAAAATATATTGGCGTCCCCTCACTTAGTATTATATATTAATAATTGTAACATTTCTATTCTGTACCATGACATTACAAAGTGTTAAAAAGTTAAACTGGGGTTAATATTTATTCCAGGCGTTGCGACAACTCTAAACATGATCGATTATGCATAAGTAAAATCTATGATTTTACATTTAAAGGTCTCCTTAACAAGTTATTACAGGTCTCAGAGGTCCACCAATTTGGCTTTGTCTCTGTCTCTGAAACACTGCTCACATCATGCATTTTTTATACCTCAAACTCCCTTTATTCCATTCCTCCTCCAAATGCACCATTTCAGTGTCTATGTAAATTAACCACATCCCTCCAAAGAACAGCAGAGCTGAGCAACAAGTGAGAGGAGGGTATCTTCTTATATGAGGTCACATTGGGGGAAAAAAGATTTGTCTTGTTTAAGGCAAGGCCAATATTAATAATAATAATAATAGACTAGAGGTCCAACTTTTTCTGTTTGTCTGTGATGACTAAAAACTAAAATTTGCACAATAAATGTCATTTAAATACAGCATGTTTTCAATCTAATATTAATTATGTGCAATATGTTTTATTTGTTTTAGATGCTTCATAGCATTTTCTTCCTTGCTTACATTCACGACCGATCCTTGACTCCCAGTAAGCACTTCAAATCTTCTAAACTCTGTGATGTTGTCAAAAAGAAGTTTCCTGGGTCTTTTGAGAAGTACAGATCTCATTTGCCAACTCGCACACCCTTTTCCATTCTGCTAAACATGGTAAGTCATAAGCTGACATATGTTTAATATATATATATATATATATATATATATATATATATATATAAAGGTTTTGTTTGTATATTGGTCAGAACTTTCTTTCAATGATATACTGTATTTATGTTTCATACGTTGGAGGACCCAAAACTAATCTCAGAAAATTGCTTTTATGAACCTTATTATTATGGTAATAATATATGTAATGGTAGATTTTGTCTCGTGATACCTCAAATCACTTTGCACTTGCTCCTTTATAAATGTTTTCATATGCACCATTTTGATACTGATGATTGCAGTGTCATGTGTAGAAGAAAAACAGTTCTATTAGTTGGTCCACACAATAGCCACAACACTGACGACTGAAGTTTATATTTTTACATAATCAGTGAACATAATATTTAATTCAATTTTATTTGTATAGCGCTTTTAACAATTGTCGTTGTCGCAAAGCAGCTTTACACAATCAAAAGAATTATTTAAGTTTGTAAGCTAGTAAAATGGTCAGATAGTCCCTGATGAACAAGCCGAGGGCGACAGTGGCAAGGAAAAACTCCCTGAGATGGTAATAGGAAGAAACCTTGAGAGGAACCAGACTCATATGGGTGAACGGATAGCAGGAATTGATCTGCATTCATACTGTGTACATAATAGGCGCACTCTCTGGAATTTAATCTAATTTTCATGCCTTTTAGTTGCGCGTAAATTTGATTCATATTTTAGCACCCAGTAATAATGTGCAGATTGTTAATGTATTTAATATGGTAATTTCACCATAACACTATAAAAGTAACTTTATATAATGAACAGCGTCGGGTGTAACGCGTTACAAAGTACTGTACTTTTTTGGCTACAAAGTAACGGGTTCGAGTACTTGGATTACTTTTTACTTTTTTGATGTAACGAGTAATCTAACGCGTTAGGCCCGTCATTTAAATACTCAGTTATTTAGTTATTTTTTCAAAAATGTAATCCGTTAATCAGACAATATATGTAATCCATGAGCCAGACAGCAGTCATTCCGTTATTGTGTGTGTGTGTGAAAGTCATCCTACAAGCCCCACCCCCGATATCCCGCGCCGCCCCCTTCTGTTATTCCTGCTGGTATACCTCTATCTCACCTTTGCGGTTTGACTCACGGTGAGAAGCGGTGTTAGGCACTGTGAGCCGCCGCAAGTGACCGCCTGACGTTCTGCGAAGTTCTACAAGGTGAAACTCACGGTGGATCATGATGAACCGTACTTACGGCCACCACGCAACTGTTAAGCAGTAGAACAAGCATAGCAATACGGCCTCCGAGTGGCGCAGTGGTAAAGCGCTCGCCCTATCATCCGGAGATCGCTGGTTCGAGCCCCGGGTGATGCTGTTTTCCCTCTCACAGCCGGAGGCACAGAGAGAGCTGATTGGCCGAGCTCTCTCAGGGGGGAGGGATGAGAGGTACTTGTGCTCCCACATTAGTCACGGCTATACAGCCAATCAGGGGCGTCTGTGAGCTTGCGAACACGGAAGGAGCGGCTAGCGCTTTCCTCCGAGTGTGTTACTCCGCCCCTAACGGTGCGTGAGCGAGCAGTTCGAAAAGATGCGGTCGGCTCGTGTCACGTGGTTCGGAGGAAACACGGGATAGCTTTCGTCCTCCCGACTGAGTGGTTGTAGTAGCCTTGATGTGTGTGGGAGCCCCCTAGTGACGAGGAGGAATTGGCCACGACTAGATTGGGGAGAAAATCGGGGAAAAAGAAAAAAAAACAAAAAAAAAACAAGCATAGCAATAACAACGAAAGGTTCGACAAATGTAAATACACAAAGGTTCACTAAATGAAACTGCCAAAAAAAGTGGAATCAAATATTTATTAGTAATATTTAATCAGAAATCTGGATAGCTGAAGAGTGGAACTAGGAGCTGTAGTCTGGCGTGAACGCTTCTCATTGGCCCAGTCAGTGCACAGAACTACATCCTTTCAAAAAATGTGGAATTACTTGGAGAGCTATGCAAAGGAGATCCCGGTCTTTATTTGTTACATATACAGTAATGCACAAAAGTCTTGAGTCACCCCTCATTTCTTCATTTTTTTCAACGAGACAGACTTTCTTGTACTTTTAATGTAGACTTGACAAAGAGTTCTCCAAAGAGTTCTCCACGTTAAGCCACACAGGGGCCCATAAATCATTCAAGCATTAAAAAAAAATCTTTTGGCATGAACCAGTAAGACACAAGTGCAGATGATGACAGATGATCAGGCCAGTGATTAGTATCCTGGTGATGCTGAATGCTGAGTGGTTGGAACAGACGAGAGGGGAAATGAGGTCGCTGCTGAGGTTGTTACATAAACAACCAGTTTTGAAGTTGTATCTTTAGAAGCTTTACAGCCTGTCACAGTAAAACACTTGTCTCCATTTCTTTAATTAAATCTACATACTGTAATTTAATTTATTTTTATATAAAGAAATGGGGGGGGGGGGAGTTGCACAGTACTGTACATTACAGCAAAGTGGAATAATGTCCTTTGCATATTCTGGCTTGTTTTGTTAAATGGGGTCAGAGCACAGGGGTCATGATATGGCAGCCATGGAGTTTTGTATTAAACTTTAATAAAGTATTAGTTAAAGGGAAAAACAATTACAAATTACATTGTTAAGAAGTTTTATTGTCATTTGGTTAGTGTTTAATACAGGATTATTCACAATAAAGAGTATCAGTGTGAATGTGATGTTTTTTGTCGTGATTGTTTTATGCTTTAATTCAGTTTCATTTGATTACTTTGTTGATGTTTCCTTTTAAATTTAGATGGAGACACTTTATCACACCGAAGAGGAAATCAAAGTAGAGCTTCTGATTCTTCTACAGGAACTCAATTTCCCGTATCCGCTCCACAAACCAGGCAGCAAACATGAGCAGTATTACACACTGGAGTCGACTGTAATCTGTGTGTGTTCAGATTCAGGATCCAATTCAGACTCAACACCACAGACATATTTTGGGGCGTCTCTTTCCTGCAGAAAAGGCAACGCAAAGAGAATTCTGATCGACGTGTCTTGTCTTAAAACATGGCACGAGTTTGTATCTCATGCAGTAATGTCATTTACTTTGGAAGGTTCTGGTGATGGTATAACGTTCCCCGAGTCAGTGAAATGTCAGGCATACATTAGAGACTGGAATGAAAATGTTTATAAAGAAAGACGTCCATGTTTAAACTGTGGAGAGCTGTTTAATTTAAATGATGCAGACCCAGATAAAGTACATCATCCGTACGGGAATTGTGCGGAGACTGAGTGTTTAAGCAAACTACTTTTTAATAACCAACACACACGAAAGAACACACGGATAGAAAATCATACAGAGGAAACTTTAGAGACGCTGAGAAGAAGAACAAAAGAAAGCTTAACAAAGCAGCTTGCCCAGGTTGGCATTAAAATAATTAATGAGAACTTTCTCTTTTACAGTCCAATGCAGAAGTCATAATGCAGAACGAAAGTTGTATTTTTTATACAGAACAGCTTAGATTACTTGCATATAATATAAAAGCATTGCCTTAGGTAATCTGTATACATTATGGACACTCACTAGAACACCTCCACACTTGCTCATTAATCCAATTAGCCAATGCTCAAAAGGAAAGAATTTGCTAAGCTTGCAGTTTGGTAGCCACGGATTGGAGGACTGGAGTCGAACCTAATGTGGCTCTCCTGTTGTAGCCCATCCACATCAAGTTCTAGTGTGCTGTGTATTCTGAATGCCTTAGTAAAGATCCTCACTCACTCACATTCCGTAGCATTTATTCTGTACAGGGTGATGGGAGGCCTTCAGCCTATCCCGGGGGCTTTAGGCACTGGGCCGGGTATAGGATGACAATCCATCACAGGGCTCACTGGTAATATTAGAGATGGTTGCGTGTGAAATAAAACAAGCCCATGCCAGATGATTATTTGATTGGATAATTGGGTGAATAAGCAGGTGTACAGGTGTTTCTAATAAAGTGGCCACTGAGCATATTTAAAAAAAATTGTGCATAATTTGTAAATGTATTGTCTTAATTAAAGATATGCCTTCTTTTTGTGCCTTCAACTCTTTTTTTATTATACTGTAAGTACCTTAAAAAGTATCCCGCTTGAATTGATAAGATAGGTCTGAAGAATATGATAAATAGGCATAATTTGAATATCAGTATGGTGACTGCTCAGTGATGCACTGTCGTCTTGCACCTCCAAGGTCCGGGTCCGATTTGCGGGCAGGTTTTTTCAGGTTTTTTTTTTTCAATTCCCGTCTCTGAGTTTGCATGTTCTCTCCGTGATTGGTGGGTTTCCTCCGGGTACTCCAGTTTCCTCCCACAGTCCAAAGACATGTAGGTTTCTGTAGGTTAATTGGTGTTCTCAAATTGCCCCTAGTGTGTGAATGAACTTGTGAGTGTGTGTATGTATGAGGTGTGAAGGTGTGAAGTTATAGCTAGGTGCTTGGACACCCCAGTAAGCACTGCTGGATCAGTAGAGAGGAAGTGGACATGGTATCACATCATTTAAGCATTGTCTAGACGAAGCTGTCCCTCAAAAAAAAAGTCAATTTTTCTCACGTCAGACATTATGCTTAACATAAATAAAATGAAACGATGTTTCATCGGCTACACTCGCTGCCCTAGATTGCCCATGTTCATGTAATGTGTATATTTGTGCTGTCCTCTTAGTTTAGCCCTCATAATGAACATTTTTTATAAGAATATCTCAACATTGACCCTTTTAATGCACCGTTTCATCGTTTGCTGTTTGTGCATTTTGTGTTTGTTTGTTCATTAGTGACCTAATGCACCGTTTATACAAATCAGTACAGGTTGTTCCCTACTTATGAACGAGTGTAAATTCGTAACTCGAATGTTCGTAAGTAGGGGACTGCCTGTATATTGTTGATGGACCAAATTAATTGTGTGGTGTTTTAAAAGTATTTTCCACAACTTTTTTTTACATTAAAAAGTTTAAGGTTGACATTCTTGGTACTTCATTATTTAGGAAAATATGTCGAAAAATAAAAACTTTAAAAATGTTTACTTGTTTATTGCAATGTATCTAGTTACTTGGCATTTATTACATATATATATTTTTGACCGTGAGGGTGTAAGGATTGCAATGATGATTATTTATGACTGAATAATTAATAATCTGTAATTAAAGAAAATGGAATCATAAAAAATCAAGCTTCTAATTTTTTGAGTGTTCATGAATGTTTCTCCTTGTTCAAGCTGGACGTAAAAATAGGAGAAGTGAAGGAGATTGTTTTTCAGCTGATGACTTTGATTGGGAATAGGACACATCCTTTGTGCCGTTGGAGGCCATTACCTCATGTTCTGTAGTTGTTTGCCACAATAGGTTCCAAGTAAAATTACTTCATCTTTTTTTTTATTATTGTGAATTTGAACTTCAGATCATTGACTTGCAAGGGCACTTAAACACATCACGTGCTAAAGAGAAAATCTTTGCTTGCTCAACAGTGACCTCTGCTGGTTCTTTTACATTACTGTACAAAAATTGCCCTCAGTGTCCAAGCTTTATATTGGATGCGGAACCATTTTAGGACATTAAAGTTTTAACATTCCAGGCTAAAAAACTTTAATAAACAATAGTACAATTACAGTTCACCAAGGTCTACATTATAGTGTTGCTTTAAATTCACATTGTAGAAATTCTAAGCTAGCAAAGTCAATTATAAAAGTCCCCCCCAAAAATAAAATATCAATATATATGGCTACAGTTTAGTAACCTATTAAATTGACAATATGAAAAGATTTTTTTTCTCAGCTTAATAATACCTTGTTCGATGCTTTGCGTGAGCCGATGCACAGTCTTTCTGCAAGTTCAGTTCGGATATCTTACAATAAACATGGTCCGGGCATGGACAAGTACTGTGTTCATCACCAAGGTGGTGAATAAGATGTACCCCTACTGTTGGCTCAGTAGTAGCTACTGTATCGCAGATGCTCTGGCTCCAAGGTCACCAACATATATAGTAGAGTCTGGCTCAATAAAAGTAAATGCAGATGTTTTGTTTACTCATATATATAGTCATTGGTTAACCTTCTATGCCTGCTACAGGTCAGGAAGGGCATCTGGTGTAACCCCCCCAACTCACTCATCTTCTATACCCCTTTATCCTGTATTCAGGGTCACAGGGACCTGGAGCCTATCCCAGGAGGCTACACTACACTATCAGCCACTTTATTTATCTATTTTTTTGTTCTATAATTTAGCAAAGTGGAACTGTTCATACACCATCTATAGTTAGACTCTGCAATACCTCAAAAGCAGGTGGCGCCATGGGTCCATTTACCAAACTCTAGCCTTCCAGTCAGTTCTATCTTCAATAAACCTCAAATGTGAAACACAATAAATATTTTTATACTGAAAAATCTATAATCTATTAGGAGTCTGGTACTAAATTATCAGTCAATGCTATATTTTCAATTTTTACATAAAACTTCAGAAGTTGTGTGCTAAACTGGCCCTATTGAGGGATAATGCTAGCACATTATGCTAGCACAAGGACAGTTACTGTATAATAGTGTTTAACCTCCTGAGACTCGGGCTCGACTGTTGTGTACTTTACATTCCTCACCTCATAACTATGAGGATGTAAATGTATTTGAACAGCTAGACGTTTGTCCAAAGTATTATACCGAATCTACTGTACCTCATATAAGGATTTTACAATGAGAAAATGTCATGTCTTTATAGGAGGACATTCAGGTCTCAAAAGGTTAATAGGGGAAAAAAAATCTGCATGTCCCAGCAGAAATACTGTAATCAGCAAATGATCCTCAGACTGACCTAGCAATCTTAGTTAGCTAGCTAAATTTTACGCTCATGATGAAGGAAACAGGTTTGTCCCACTTACTCTAGCTAGCTAAATATACAGTATATAGCCTACTGTACATAAAACTTTATATGAAATGTAGTGTGTTTGCACAGGTAGTTCGGTCACAGGCATGTCTCCTCACTTGATGAAACTGTACGCAGCGTCATCATCTGTTAGCACGTCGCAGGCGTTCTTCACCGACTGTACATACAGCAGGCAGCGTCCTCGCTAACTACGACAGTAGATCGCATCATCTTTAAATTCTATGTAATGGTAAAACGCAGGCATCAGGATTTGCACGCGGGTACCCTCTAGTTATAAAATATCATGTAGAAAGCAAAACTGTGGACAATTCATATACTGTATGTCCTTGACTCACTGTTTTTGGCACTCTAACCTGTGCGCTTAACAACACTGTTGCTAAACTCAAGGCTGCTTTTTTAAATATTATTATGGTCCCTTGAATATGTATCTATCACCTGAAAATGTGGATCTAGTGTATAAAGTATTCAGTTCCATCCATCTACAGTATCTAGCAAGCTCTGTAGTCCAACTACGGAGGCCAGTGTTGACCATTGTATTTATTCCCATTTTTACAACCACGGTAGGACCTCCGGTCAACTTTCACACACTAAAGGCAATTTGGGAATGCCAATTAGCCTAATCTGCATGTCTTTGGACTGTGGGAGGAAACCGGAGTACCCAGAGGAAACCTACCAGGCATGAGGAGAACATGCAAACTCCATGCACAGAGACGGGAATCGAACCTGGACCCTGGGGATGCAAGAAACAGTGTTAAGCCACTAAGCCACCATGCTGCCTATAGTATTCAGTGATGCAACGAAAAGGTTAATAATAAAAGGAAAGCTTTAAAAACTAAATTACATGCATGTTTGTCGGGACCACATGCATCCTAAACATAACAACAAGAACTTGGATAGAGTTAGTACACTAATTACATTCCTATCCGTCTGCTGGTTGCTCAGCCTAGATTTCTATCTTATCTTTTTTAAATTGTAAAGATTCGACCAACAAAGAAAGCTTATTTGTGTTTTGCAGTTATAATTGCCTTCAGTATCTATATTAGTATGCAGTCGTGTTTACTGAAATATCCATGGCCACATTATTCTTTGTTACAATGCCAGATTCTGATGTATGCACCAAAACAAAAGGAGGAAGCTTTAAAAAAAAAAAAAAAATGTTCATTGGGTACCAACAAATAAACATCCTACCCACCATCTTACCTTTTTACTAACAACAATCATCGCCATGGATACAGCTCAGTGTTTGGCAACATAAAAAAGTAATAATAATAATAATTTTGCATTCTGATTGCAAGGTTTGTCTTCAATGCTTTGTTTCTTTGAACTTCTTCTTTCATCTGTGCACATTGCTCTTGACATACTGAGGGTTTCATCCCCATAAACGTTCTCTAGCACAGTGGGAGACCATTAACTGCGACAAAGAGTTGGGTTCATCGATGGCACAAATGCATGGCTTGTAAGGGAAACTATGTTGTCTAAGTGCTTTTAATAAAACTTTTTCAGATACGTGACTGCAATGATGTCAGTGGACAGGCAGAAGCACCATTAAACAACATTAGGGTACAATGTATTTTGTATAATGAGGATATTAATTTGCAGAAGTTTGATTTGTTATCATAATGTGTGTTTGTACTGTATAAAGTATGTGATTTCTCCTGGATTTGTTGCCATTCGCTACCATTAGTATTTCAGTGCTTCTGTTGCAAATGAGATGATGCTATGGAATAAGCTGTGCACTTACGCTTCAAAATAATTATGTTCAGGTAACGTTAACTATTTCAAAGTTGAGTAACAAATTTAAACTTTGCAGTGTATTGAATCCTTTGATCCACACACCAAGCCGTGTCCTTGATGTCCCTTGATCAGGGGTTAGAGGGGTTCCTTTCTTAAGAGTCTTAAAAACCTAAACCTAAAAACCTGATCGCTTACGGTAGCTGTGAACAAAACAACATGGAAATTTAGAGTTCAAAAGAAATTCAGAACGACTTAGACGCAATTACTCGTAATTGCTTTTAAGCATTTATAACAATGAGGAATGTGTTGTTTAAGATTGCATAACGTCATCAGATGTGTTTTCTTGGAAGCTGAATGTGCTTCCTTGACTGGTTTAGTATGTGTGTTTTCGCCTACTGTATAGAGGAATGATACTCCACAAGCTTGCAATTTGAAGAACATATGTCAGTTAAGTTAATAACAGCATGGTGGCTTAGTGGTTAGCAGCTTACACCTTCAGGTCCTCCCAGCTCGGGTTTGTGTGCATGGAGTTGCCATGTTCTCCTCGTGCTTGATGGGTTGCCTCCAGGTTCTCTGTTTTTTCTTCCCACAGTCCAACGTCATGCATATTAGGATAATTGGCGTTCCCAAATTGCCCTTAGAGTGTGAATGTGCATGTGAATGATAACACAATTGTACAAAAATATGAATAAATACAATGGTCACCAATGGCCTCCCTAGTACTCCAGAGACTACAGAGGTTCTTACATGGATGGATGGATGTCAGTTATGCTCACTTTCGCATTACTTTTGGTACAGCCGTTTTACATACTAATTATGTATTAACTTATAAGTTATTAGTTGTACAAATACTAATTTTCATTCATATAAATTGCACATACATACACACAGACACAAACAATAAGCAAGTAGGCAGCCTTCACTAATCATATTCTTTTTCTTATTATTATTTTCAGTCTAATTGTTCCACTACAATTTTAAACATTGCAATTAAAAGCAGAAGAGCTTTGACATGTCCTGGTCTAAATCTTACGAATCTCACCTGCTGTATTCATTCTGATCTCAATATCAAATCCAGATGTATATACAGTACACATATAAACAGTATATACTGTTTTCCAACTAATAGCTTTCTCAAGTAGCTTTGGTTGACTATTCCCAACGTTATCAAATTTGTTGGTGCTTTCTTCATCTTTAGTGAACAAATAGACAAATACGGTAAAATTGCATGCTTCAAATCACACGCTGTAGGACCCGTATGGGAAACAACATTTGATTGCACATAATGGCATCCTTAGGTTTATTTCGGTCACTGTTTGTGCATGACGCAGACTTAAGCAGACCAGCAGAGACAGATAGGCTCTCGTACATTTCCTGCTAGTTAAGAACGGACAGAGGAATTGTTTTGCGCTGCCTATATTTGTGTGGGAGCACAGATACCGTTGCTAAGAGGGAAATAAGAGGGATATCCTGCTTGGCCTTTGACCTGCTCCACTTCCCATGAAAACACTTTTGCTGCGGCGCTGTTCGGTTCAGCTTCTCACAGAACACATGGATTATTCAGTGTCATGCAATGAGTCATAAAGGTCGCATGACATTCTCCAACATTAACACAGTGCTAAATACCACACATACTTAGACGCACACCATCGCTTGCCATAACAGACACAGGAAGAAACCGAGGCTCCATGTGCAGACATTTGAACCAGAAACGAACACAATGTAATATGCAGTACTTACGACAGAAATAAAGTGGTTCAGCGGAAAGGTAATTTAGAAACGTAGTTATGAACTAGAGCAAAAAGTGTAGTCATGGAAAAGGAAATTAAAAATAAGCCTAGCCTGATAACTCTGCTTTGATTGGCAAGACTTCCAGGAATGAATGAGTGCACATTTCCATTTTTGTTCCTGTAGCATGATTGAAGAAATCGCCCTCATTTCCGAGTTCATGCATCCCACCTTCTCGTTCTTGGCCCCTGGAATGCACACAGGAAAATAAAAGACCGCAACAAGCTTAATGGACTTTAGTCCCGTTGCTAATTTGACATATCCAAGCTTTCTACAACCCATACACAGTTACTGTAGTGCCTCCACTCTTCAAGGACTGGTGATGGATAACAGCTCCCAATTCCATATGTCATAATTGCATCAGTGAATGGGACATCAGTAAGTGATCTCATAGTGCTTAAAAGGCTTCTGATGCTGAGTCAGCTCACTTTAGCATTACTGTTAGCTTACCCTTGTGTAGGCCACGGAACTGACGCCTCGACTGGATCAAATCTCAAGAATCCTTGCAGCTCCTGGATGTTTGTGGGTTTGGGCCACTGTTAACTCCTTGGGCTTGACGATGTTAACACATTGTGCCATTAAGCACATTTCCAAGTGTCCATGGAGGGCCTGGTTCAAAAAGCCTTGGAATACATTGACAAGTCCATTACTTATCACCGTATTCATAGTAGACAGGAAATTTCTGGACTTACTACAACCTAGACTACAGTTTGTGTTTAAGCGTACTCTAACATAGTATAAAATGTTGGTGTGCTGGGAAGCCTGATTCAACTCCTCCTGGTGTTAGTTGGTCTGCGTTGCCAGGCCCAGCTGCAAAAACGAACACATTCCTAAGAAGATTCTAGAAGTTTCTAGAAAGATAATACATTTCAAATGTAATGATGCCTGTGTGTCATATGTATGTGATTTTTTTAATGTATTGTCAGAAAGATGTATCATTTACTGTAATTTGTGATAATGTGGTCTTAATGCAGTGCAATTGGACTTACTCCCTGATTTTATGTACATGTTTTTAACCCAGCTGTCTGCCTGATGTTAACACAATCCTGCATTACAGAGAATTTTATTTTATTTTATACATTTTAATTTAATTTTTTGTAACAAAGTTGTTTGAACTTACTCTTTTATGAAATTTATGAAAGTTAATGCATGAGGATGTTACATTAACACTGCTTTAGTTTGGCTGAAATATGTACAGTAATTTCTTTTTATGTAATAATTTTTTTTTTTTTAAATCTCACAAATTTTCTCACATATGCATTTTTCTCTGCGTCCTCATATGAAAACATCACTTTTTGGATTCGCTGAACCTTATATTTCAACCTGTCTAACTTGAAAGATTGAAAGATTTATTATTAAAAATAGCACAGGAGGTCAATTTTAATCTATTAGGCTTTAGAATTGAAAAATCCTGAAAAGTGTTGAAAAATCAACTCCAGTTAGATTATTAGATGGATGACTGAACTTCAGTAATTAAATGGTAAGACACTAAGGCAAGAACTCCAATCCAATCCAATCCAACGCATGATGTGTAGGTAACTTTGAGGCGTTTGCCTTGTTCAACATTTCAGCAATATGTAGAAAATGAGCAGAGATATCAGGGCTCTATCTTTGTCAGTTGTATCATCTATCATCACGGTACTGTTTATCGACCTCCATGATATAAAGTATCCATCAAAAGTGTGGACCCACGTTCTAATCAAATTTCTTTTTTTCTTTTTGTTCAAGAACGGTATTGTTAAGTGCATTTCCAAACTCATCAAGCTCCATGATGAAACTGGCTCTTATGAAGACCATCCCAGGAAAGCAAGACCAAATCCTAGCTCTGCTGCAGAGGAGAAGTTCATTTAGAGTTACCAGCCTCGGAAATCACCAATTTAAAAAACAGCACCTCGGATTAGAGCCATTTTGAAGGCTTTACAGAGTATAAATAGCAGACACGTCTTATGGACACATCAATATCAACAGTTCAAAGGAGGTTATTGCATATTTTGGATGCTTTTATCATTGTTGTACAATGTAGAAAGAAATAAAAAGAAAGAAAGAACATAGAATTAGAAGGTGTGTCCAAGCTTTTGGCTGTTGGTGTTGAAGGTACATGGCCTGGATGCTAAGGAACGCCTAATGTCTCAAGTCAAAGGAGAATGCAGATTTTCTATATCCTCAGTTTCAGGTTTATAAACAGTAAGATAAATTTTCCCCTTTTATGACTTATTTCAGTTGAAGTTCTTGGGGGGGAAAAAACTTGGTACATTGTTGTGAACAGGAATGAAGATCTTCAACTTCTCCTTCTTCTTATTTGTCTTTCAGCTGTTCCCTTTCAGGGGTCACCACAGCTAATCATCTGCCTCCATCTAACCCTATCCTTTGCCTCCTCTTCCTCTTCTCACTGTCCTCTCTCACTGCATCCATAAATCTCCTCTTTGGTCTTCCTCTAGACCTCCTGCTTGGCAGTTCAAACTTCAGCATCCTTCTATCGAATAAAGATCTTCAACAAGATCCCTTTATCATAGATACTGTAGTTCTGGATAATTGTCTTTAGCTTTCCAATGGGGTTCTCGCTCGTTAAATGCTTTCACTTTCTAAAGAAGTTCTAAAGGTCTTTAGCTTTCTAAATTGGTTCTACTTACCCATTTAGGTTCTACTAGTTATATGCCTAGCTGTCTGAAGAAGTTCTAGTAAATTACATCTGGTTAAAGGTCTTTAGCTTTCTTATGGGGCTCTTGTTCTGGTTAAAGGTCTTTAAATTCCTGAAGGGGCTTTTTTTGGGGGGAATATTTTCCAACACAGTAGAGACTGTTGTCTGATGACCAGCACAAATCAGGTAACTGCATCCATATCCTGGTATGCATGGTATGGATCACCGATACTTTTGCAATAGCTTTTTTTTTTAATGCTTTCATGGGGAGCATTTTCCTAAAGAATGTCAGCCATTCTAAACTATATAAATTTTTCCAACTAAATTCCAGGATAACTTTCCGATGGATTTTGTTATCCTGGGAAAATGTTTTGTTTAAAAAAAACAGTCTTTGTATGAAAAGCTCTGACTCCCAGGTTCAGTTCTTTTCATTCAGGCACTGGAGATCTGGCTTTATACCAATGTATTTTAATGATTTGTTTTGCTCTCGCTCTCTGCATTTGTACAACATGCTCAAGGTCAAACATTGTTGACACTTTGCTCTAGTGCCGTCCTGAGAGTTGTGCATCTGGCAACGAGGCCATCGAGGGAGCTGGCGTAATGAGAACACTCAAGGTGACAACAATTCCAGGTATCCTAGAATAACACTGGTTGATTTGCTTACTTGCATACTAATCTGGTTGTGTGGGCAGAACAGGGCCGGGGGGGTTGGAAGCACAAGGGAAGCAAGGGTCATGCAGATCTCAGCTTGGGGCTCATGAAAAAAAAAATGGGTCAAAAGTCAGTGTCTGGAAAATGTCTAGAGAGAGGGGGGTGTCAGCAGAGTCTGTTAACATTGCTTGGCTGATTTGCATAACATGCTGTATTTCAGTGCATCATCCATACACAACTAGAATGGTGCTGCATACCTGTAGATGGAACTATTTTGTAATGTTAACTTTCTAACCGCAGAAATCACCAATTAACAAACAGCACCTCAGATTAGAGCCATTTTGAAGGCCTTACTGATCTTAGAAACTTACATAATGTGTACGTATATCCCTCACTCACTCATTGTCTATACCGTTATATTCTGTATACAGGGTTGCAGGGAGCCTGGCGCCTATCCCAGGATAATTAAGGCACACCAAGTGGGGTACACCATGGACACCCTGCTAATACATTGCATGGCACACACTCATTCACACACTATGAACAATTTGGAAATGCCAATAACCCAACTTGCATTTCTTTGTACTGTGAGAGGAAACCAGAGAACCTAGATGGAACCCAGGCAAGTCTGGGGAGAACATGCAAACTCCATCCACAGACTTGAGACGGGAATCAAACCCGGACCCTGGAGGGGTCATCATGCCACCATGCCGCAGATGTTTACATATATCTGACAACTTAATACTAGGGCTGTCTGCAGTATTGACAGACAGGCTAACTTAATACACAATATCGTTGCATGATCCTACACAAACTAAGGCTCTGCTACTGATCGCATGGTGCTTGGATGCAGCATTAGCAGAGCCTCAGTTGGTGTAGGATCACAAAAACGATTGAATCAAAACGTCTAAATGAATAGATGGATGAAGATTAGTTTTTTAAGCCAAAGACCTTCAACTGGGATGTATTCCTGGTTCCCACCTATTGTTTTTAGGATTAACTCTGGATCCACTGCAAGCTTGGCCTGGACACGTTTCAGAAACTAAGTGTGTGAAGGAGAGAAAAAGTCATTCATGACTAATGGTGATTATTATTTAATTTCTACAGTAATATCCAGAAAATCAAAAAAGGTTAAAGTTCATACATTTGTGGAAGCAACATTGTGGAATCATGACAAAGAAAACAATACTAGCATTCTTAAGGAAATTAGTGACGGAGGCCTGAAAACGCTGGAAGAATTCCTTTTTGTGTTAAAATGAAATTCCTGGTCATTGTACAAACATCTCTAATGAAGGTTTCTTTTTTGGTGGTGCAGCGAAATAAATCGCAGGTGCAAGAGAAAAAACAGTGTAGTGTTTTCTCAGTATTCGAATTATCCTTAAAGTTCATGCCTAGCCAGATGGCTGGCGGGATGGTGTGGCAACTCCCCATCACGAGCCAAATCAAATAGCATGGCCCGTAGCTTTCTGTTTCCACGGGCCTCGTGCTTTTCCCTCAACGGAAACAATGCTGGTTTGAAGGCTCGCGAGATTCCTTCCACCCTGCAGGAATGACAGGAATTCTAAATGATTAGAAAGAACAATATTATGTTTTATGGGTAAGAAAGCAGAAAAAAAAATAGCTAGACTTTAAATGGTACACGCCGCACTTTTCAAACACATAAACTCTAGTAACATTCGTGCATAAGGTGGACCAGGTTATAACATTCAGAAGCGCAGTACACAGATTTCTGTTGTGTGCTTCCTGAACATTAATGTGTTTTTACAAGGGAAGTGAAGATGGTGGTTGTGTCCTGTGGTCAAATCTTAAGACTGAATAAAATGTTCTCGTCTGTTCATAGGGAAAAAAAAAAAGACAAGCCAACGCCACAAAACATCTGGACTCTTCAAACATTTCCTCTGGCGGAAGCAGTGGGATTTATACATAACAATGTAGGAAATGTGTGTGTACTAATGTGGTTTACCAGCGTTTATTTGAGATTTGAAATGAAAGTGGGAAATTTCAATTATGAGAATCTTGAGTGCTTTACCCGTGCTGACGGCGGCATCAGAGCGGCATGCCGTCCTCCTATTTATCACGGTGGACAAGCATTGGTGGATTTGTCCTAATGTTTAATGCTTCATTTTCCCAGCTCATCAAAGATCTCAGCTAGGTTGGCTTTGGGTCGGCCCACCCCTGGGAGCTATACTATGCATATCTGTTTTGGCAGGGGTGCCACTGTTGGGCAATACCTAGCCATAGAAAGAATGCTGACCCATAAGCCAGACATTCAAATGATCGAAATATCTGTCTCAAAAAAGAGTGCTTCCAAACAGAAAATGAATCTTACGTCTTGCATGTTGGATTGACCATCTCACACTCCAAGAATGTCTTGGCAATTTCTGGGTTAGCAGTTCCAAAAGGCATGGATACTTGACACGATCCAAACCCAAAGAATCACTATCCAGGACTGAAATTGACCATATTGGATAGCCAATCCCACGTGGATCGATTAGTTTAATGTGGGGGCAAAAGAGAACCTGGAGTTCTTTTTAATGGCATTCAGTCGGACATTAAAGTTTTTTACTTTAAACTGTGTTTCCTCATTATACACACACACAAGCTATTTTTGGATGTCAGTATTGTTTATCACATCGCATATTAAAATATTTGCAGTCTGAAAGGTCTGACCCAAATAAATAAAGGTCGTAGTTAACAAATCCTATCTGCAGAGCAGCTGGGCCCTACAGCTTTGATTCATCATCCAGGCACCGTCTGGTGGGCATTTTCGATTAAACAAAGTCGTCCCGGTGACATATTCCCAATTAGCGAATACTCTCTGTGGTGCATCTTGCCCGTGTAACTTTATATAATGAGTCCACATCGGCCAGACGCGTGTGTGCTGTCAGCACTCCTTAAGACCTCTAGCGACTGTAAAAACACAAGAATAGTCGTAGTCTCTGGTTTATCTCTGCCATGATTTGTGAATGTATAAGACTTTTGATAAATATGGTCAATTTCAGGCCATGTGTGTTGGATAGTTGCATGATTCTCCAAGTTTGGATCGTGTCAAGTATCCATGCCTTTTGGAACTGCTAACCCAGAAATTGCCAAGGCATTCTTCAAGTGTGAGATAGTCAATCTAACCTGCAAGACTTAAGATTCATTTTCTGTTGGAAAGCACTTTCTTTGAGACAGATATTTCGATCATTTTAATGTCTGGTCAGCATTCTATCTTTATACTACATAAACTGTATAAGAGAAAGTGAGCCCAAGATTATCACACATAAATGTAAAATGCAAAAAATAAAAAGTATTTCTGCTATTTATATTATATACAAGTGCATGTAAACCTTAACAACATAAACCAACAACACACACACACACATATATACAGAAAAGGCATTTAGATCTTGCTGCCAGAAAGTACAGTTGCTGAGGACCCTGGAATCAGAGCTCCCTTTAAACCTGTGAACCCACTTACAAAAAAACAAAACAAACAAATAAAAAACAAAGAAGAAAATAAATGATGGATCACATGTGCAATAAACCTTCATGCACGTCTACCACATTTACATGCAGTCGTTTTGAAGAACAGATAGAAATACAGTATATAGTTCTATATTCTGTTGACTCGACGGCTGTGGGATGTCATGCCAATGTGACCTAATGGAAAAACTGACTAGTTTTGGAAGTTTGTGAACGTAATCTTCCAGCAGTTAAGAGCCAGGAGAATTTTATGTGGCCTTGCACATCTGCCCTAGCAGAGAAGAGGATCATGAACATCAGGGCTCAAATGTCATCCGTCACTTTATCCAATGCATCCTCAAATGTCATTCTGGATTTGACATTTAGCAAACTAACAGAGCACAAGCTGCCATTGAGGTGGTAAAATAGTATATTCGTGGGTAGACGGGTAATTACACTAAATAAACCGCCGTTCCAAATCGTTACTAGTTTTGACGCTTACTGGTGCTATCGAGGAAATTAAACAGGGTGATAACGTTACAAACGACTTGTGACATAAGGTGCATCTGCTGTGTGCAAGAAGCTCTCATGTCCATAAGCGTGAGTATAGTATAAGCAGCCTAAATGTCATAATTAAAGGTTGATAATCTGTTGTTTTTTTAAGTTGTATTTGTAATGTATGTTGTAACAGAATTACAAGGGGTGTTTAAGTCCAACCAGGACAGTTATGGTGTTTGAATAACATCAAGGTAGAAAGTTTTCTCAGTATGCCTGAGACATGATCAGCCCAAACATGTGGAAATGGCTTGGAACAAGGCCTGGACTGTATGGTGAATGTGGCAGTAACTTCCAGCCATGTTTCTCTAACGTGCAAGTGGTGTTGTGATTGTGTGTACAGTTCCCACAGACAGATGTGCTTCTTTAACGTTATCTGTATGTTTGTTTGTCTCAAGGATCAGGCGCTCCACTCACTGAATGCTCACGCGAATGCAAGCAGTGGGCTCTGATCCACCTCAGCTGGGAATCCCAAACAGACTACTTCCTTTAAAATGTTTGAACCATTCGAATGTTTAAATATGGCCAAGAGTCTCATCACCATACTGTCTTTGAAGTTAATAAGTTTTACACCTGCATTTATGAGAAAGTTTATCAAAAGTCCCGTTTTAACTTGAACACGCCTCATACTGTACAAAGACATGTCAACATTATACAAAGTTAAGGTTTTTCCTGGGCATCTAGTACAACTAGAGGACTGGGAGGCCAATGGTGACTATTTTACAGTGGTACCTTGACTTAATCCACCCCGGAGGCGGGTTTTTAAGGGCGAAATTTCATATTGAGAAACGCCCAATGGGAAATAATGTACATGCAGATAATGTGTTACCAATATTACTAATTTCCAACATGATAATCATATTTTTTTTATTTTATGCATTTAAAAAACAATGAAATAATTTATAAAATACATGTAATATAAGTAAAATAAACTGTCATTAAATCCTGCTTAACAATAAGTTATAAATCTTTTTGGCACCGGATGCTTTAAAAATTAAAGTGCTCTCTTCCTGCTACCGTCCTTGCTAACATTCTCAGGACCCACGGTGCCATATCTTCAACAAAATCTTGCACACAATGCCAAAAAACACAGAAAAATATATACACTCACTTGACCAGGCTTTCCACTAACATAAACAGGTTTTGTTTGGTTGGGTTCTGTCAATCATAGGCTGAAAATGCTTGTAAACGTATGCCGAGGCAAATTTCTTGCAATATTTTAGTTCTTCAGGCAAACATTAATGAGGCAGGGCATTTGTATGCCAAGGTACCACTGTGTTTATTCCCATTTTTACAACCGTCATAGACCCTTTAGTCAACATTCACACACTATGGGAAATTTGGGGACGATAATTAGCATGCCTTTGGACCATGAAATCTATTAAGCACATGCAAACTCCATGCACACAGACCCCAAGGTAGGAATCGAACCTGGACGCTGGCAGTACAAGACCACAATGTTAACCACTACACCACCATGCAGCCATTGTTTACAGTTCAAGTCAAGTAGACTTTTATTGTCATTTTAACCATATGCAGTTCAGTACACAGTGAAATGAAACAACGTCCCTCCAGGACCGAGGTGCTAAACTAGTTAGCTAAACTAGCTAATTAAGACACATAATTAGCTGACTAGCTAATATAACAAGGTAACACCATGAATTAACAAAATTAAATAAATAATGAGTTGAGGTAGATAAATAAAAAAAAATAAAATAAGCAAAAATTTAAGTAAACATTTTTTTGTTAAAGTAGCAGCAAAACAGAAAACAGTTGTGCAAATAACAGCAATTGCAAATTTCATTTTGTGGTAACAGATTGGACAAGTTGATGTGTTAGAAGTCCACATTTGTTTGGCCATATATTTAAAAAAAATTTTTTTTATCTTTCATGCTGATATATTCTTGTTACACTGCGTTTAAAGTAAAGCAGGATAAGGGTTAAAGGAGTCTGGGAGAAGGGGCGTGGCGATGGGGGCGGGACCAAAGGGGCAGCTCCTCGCGCCCTCGTGGCTTCTGAGGGATCAGCTGAGCGGAGCTCGCGCGCGCTGCTGGTTCTCTCCGCGCGTGCGGTGACAGTGGCACGCGGATATCTCCGGGATTTCCCGCGCTGCGCTGCGTTTGAAGGTGAGTCCATTTACTGGAAAAACTCCACTGAAGACAAGCTGCCATGCACTAGAGCAGGAGGATGAATCTATGCACTGTACACACACTGTAGATACTATTACTGCGCGCGAGTGGGGATGTTTAAAGGACTAGTGCACGAGCGTCGTCCAGGGAAAACAACAATTAGAAGGAAAATAAATACATTAGGTAATAAATAAATCAATAATTGTATAATTTTATCTGTTAACAAAGTTCTGACTAAATGCATGTAGTGATGTAGCAGTGGCACTCATCAGTCCTTTTTACACCACTCTGACTTTGCTATGTTTATGCTTATGTTTATGCTTATGTTTATGCATACAGACAGCCTAAAGATATGCCAATATTGTTTAGTCACTGATACACTTCTTTTTTTTTTAGACTTACTGCCATGCATGCAGTTCTCTAGGAAAACCCTACACCACTAAATACTACACTCCTACTGAATTAAAATCTGTTTCTCTTTTAGAAGTCAATTTAACTTGTGTGATGTTCATATTGTGTTAAAGACAACAAATGAAAAGACATACTGGCATGTACACACTGGATTTTTAAACCTACAGTATGACTACCCCCCATAGACAATACTATGACCCACTATGCACCACTTGACTATGAATGTGTGTATATGTACAGTAGGTGTGTGTTGCAAGTGTATTTGCCACACATGACACCTCTGATTGTTTTGTTTTTCTGAGCGTGTACAGTATGTGTCTTAATGTGCATGAGAGAGACAGGTGACTAGGGATGGGGTTGTTAGTGGAGGTGGTGTTGGGTTATGGTTGCCTGATTTACTGTAACTTACAAAAGACTGATCGTTCCTTAAATACTTTTTTCTTTATCATCTTTTTTTATTTTGAACGTCCAGGACGACATAAGCCTATAGGCTCTATATGCATTTTTATTTAACTGAAAATTAATCCATCTTCGTAGCTGAGCCCACAGCGCATGCTGTTGTATATGGAGGTCAATTCAGCTACAGCAAATGTCTCCTCCTTAGTTGACTCGGTTGCCTTAGTTTTCAGTTTAGATAGACGTACACTTTGGTACTTTATAAGTTTGGACACCAGTCAAAAACTTGGACACACCTTCTAATAAATTTTTGTTTAATGATCTATATTCAGCAATACTGGAGATTTCAAAACTATGAAATAACACATATGGCATTGGGTAATTTAGTAACAACAACAACAGTCAGTTATTTTTAAAACAAGAACGTCAGATGTTCTGGCAAAACGTGCATTGGCAAAACCCATCAAGCACCATGATGAAACTTGCTCTCATAAAGACCTTCCCAGGAAAGCAAGACCAAAACTTACCTCTGCTGCAGAGAAGACGTTTATTTAGAGACACCAGTTACTACAAACAGCACCTCAGATTAGAGCCGTTAAGAAGGTTTTAGACAGAAGATCAACTGTTCAAACGAAATTATGAGAAGATATTTTGGATGGCTTAAGCATTGTTTTGAAATGTAGAAAGAACAAATCTAAGAATTCGGGGAAAGACCATTAGAAGGTGTGTCCAAACTTTTGACCCGTAGTGTGTATGTATGCATATGCATATACAGTGTATATATACTGTGTATACAGTATATATACTGAATATATGTATACACCTACTTCATATATAGCCTTTGAAGTAGCCTATATATAAAGTAGGCCTTATGTCAAGGAGACATCTACTTATTATCTGTGTACTTAAGTTACTTTTTTATTAATTTATTTATGCATGTATTGTCATGTTTAGCAGTCCACAGCTATATTTTTTCCAACTAGGTTTAGGAGACCTGAACACAACTGATATAATATAAATGCGCAGGCTTTGCACAATCATTGTCCATGCTTTTAACAGAAAATAGGTTAAGGCCAATACTGTACATCCTAGGCTGAAACAAAAAGAGTCATTTGAATATGAGTCTCATAGAACTAAACATCATACAAGGGTAAAAGCGTTACTTCTTACAGAACGTTTACAAAAACATTTATTGCATTTCAAAGATGACATTATCCAGCCTTGCATGTATTTAATTTTATGCAACAGAGCCTAAAGGGCCTTGCTATAGAGCCCAGCAACAGACGTCATCGTCTGACCCGCTGAGTTTGTTCCTTTATGAGACGCAACAACATTATTGCTGTTTTTGAAAAAATTATTCGTTTACAATCACACAAGGTCTCACTTCAATCTTCAACGTCATTTATACTTAGTGTTCATTTAACTGAAATGTACTGTATGCCTGAAGGGATATGTCACACGGTGAGTGAGCTAATTTAGTGTTTGGGGTTCACAGTATCATGAATACAGTTTTAAATCTTTGTTTGCTGTGGCAGCTTACTCTGGGAAATTTAGTGTTTGGCTAATCGAGAGAAACCCTGCTAAATAACATAATCTAAGCGTAGGTGCCTGAATGCATGATGCAACTAAATGTACGATAAAATTAGTTGCTGGTGCAACCCTTTTTTTCCCCCCGGTAATTATAATTGTCCATTTATTATAATTAGTTTTCTTTATGACATTTATTGTGAAATATTAGCGATATTTGTTTGTGAAGTGGTTGTAATATGTTTCTGTAAAAGTTTTAAAATCTAATTTACCATATTTGTGCTGCATTTAAAAACTAGACTAGGATTAGTTCATCTGTTTTTCCCCTTTTATATTTGTTTATTCACATTAATTATTATTTATCATAATTACTTATATAATAGAGTTTTGAAACATTTAAAAATGTTCGTTTCATATTTTTACGGATAGTTGTTATCCAAGGTGGATGAGTAATGCATGATGTTTTTCAATTAGGAGCTCTCCACAAAAAGTTTAGAACTAGAAGTTTCTGCACCCGATTCCCTCGAAGTATCAGAGCACATGTCCGCTTGTGATTAATACCGACGGCCAAGTTGAAAGTGTCGAGCTGAAGTTAGAGAGTGCTGCATTTGCCAAATAGGGGAAGCATTATCCAGCGTTAGTGCTACAGACATCGCAAACATTTGTGTTTCATGTCGGAGATTAAAAACAAGGCCGAGGTTTAGCAGCCAGTTTCGGCTGATGCAATCTGACCTAAAGAAAGCATCATGCCTAACGATTATAACAAGACAAAATCAGGTTTTATGGGATCCTACCTAATAAACCCAACATGGTCCTCATATTACTACTTTACCAGTTAAGTGTATCAGGTTCTGTGTTAAGCAGGTCATAATGAGTAAAAAAAAAAAACAAGACTCTGATGGACGATTAATTGTCATACTGTACATAATAATGATTAGTAAATTCATGGCTTTAAGAAAATAAAATAAAAATCATGTAATCATGTGACTACAAATACGGTAGTATGGCATATATTCTAAAGCGGACAGTATATGAACACAAACGGTGGAAAGAATTATGCAGATAAAAAATTCTGAATGTCTGATTTTGATTCAAAATTAGCCCAGCCCTAGTTAAGAGAGTAAAAGGCCTTTTTATTACTCTATATGATCCATTTCTACACTAATGCACTTATCCCAGCATTTCACTAGTGCTCCTGGGACACCATCAAGTTGAAACAATTTCTCAGAGCCCCGAAGCAATGCTCGCACTCCAGACCCTTGGAGATTTAAGACAGTATAACGATAATATCATCAATTCAGTTATAAATCACGATTCTCTAGTTTTGTGATTCACGTACCTCCACACTAACATTTATAATAGAAATGAACCAGTCGATCAGTTTCCGTTTGATTGGCCGTGACCGGTGATCAGCTGATCACCCTCCAATATAAACGATTCTGTACCACAGAAGCTTTCGAACGGCGCAACTGAAACAAATTTTTAAAGCGTTACAAAATTGTTTAAAAAATCGTGCTTGTTAAAAAAAGCCTCTGATTTGCCATATTCTCTAAACTCTGTGAGCAAATTAGTCTCAAACCCCCTCATAACACTCCAGTGTGCTTACTCCAGTCTGTAAACACTGCGAGTGCTAATTAGTCGAAAGTCATGTTCGTAGTGCTCGCATTGATTTATTTGCTAAGCCTACTTAGAAATAATAATTATAGTGCTCGGTTCGTGAGTTCGATTCCCGGGTGATGCTGTAACCTCTCGCAGCCAGAGGTCTAGTGAGAGCTCATTGGCCGAGCTCTCTCTCAGAGGGGAGGGATGAGAGGTACTTAGTGCCAATCAGAGGCGTCTGTGAGCTCGCGTAAGCGGAAGGAGCGGATAGCGCTGTCCTCCAAATGTGTTACTCCGCCCCCAACGGTGCGTGAGCAAGCAGTTCGAAAAGATGCGGTCGCCTAGCGATTGTGGTTCGGACGAATCATGTGATGGTCTTCGGCCCTCCCGAATGAGTGGTAGTAAGTAGCCTTAATGTGGAGCCCCCTAGTGACGGGGAGGAATTGGACATGACTAAATTAGGGAGAAAATCAGGGAAAATTTTAAAAATAAATAAATAAAATAATTATGGATACATAATTGCTCAGTAACAATGTATATTTTTGTTTAATTTAATTTAAAGTTAAATGTTAAACTCTTGTATTTGAAGTTAGTTTGTATTATTTTAATGCTGCACTTGGTTTTTAAGTAAGAAATCTAATGTTGGGCTACATTGAATTAATGATTAAACTTTTCTAAAGGTTTAAAATTATAACAAAAGAGAAATAGTAACATTGAATCTGGATTTTTATAAAATCGCGTTGAGAATAGGTTAAGAATCGCAATTTTAAAATAATATCATGAGAATATCGGATCAGGAGGTGACTGGAGACCCCCATCCCTAAATGATACCCATTGTACATGGCTTTGTACCATTTTGCAAACAAACTATTGGTCTTAAGGTCTCTTTAGGTCTGGATCTAAATTTCAAGAACATATTTTTTCTTTATGAAATAAACTTCATTTTCCTGTTGATGCTCAGGTGAATGTGTGACGCCGATCGGCTGTGGAGCCTCGGAGGACATGGCGGTCGCCGAATGCCCAGACTACTTTGCGCTCCATCCGAAATACCAGGTAGAGTTTGTTGAGCTGTTTGGCCACAGACAAGTAAGCATTGTATTGGGAAACTCATGACATTTTATGCTGTTGGAGGTTCTCCATTGCAAATTCCTCGTAGTTCAAAACTAGGTTTGCTTTGGCACTGTTGTCCAAATTACTAGATCCACATCTTTCCCCAGTATAGGCTAGTTAACTGAAACACTGTATTTACTGCATGTCTTCGGCCTGTGGTTGCAATGGTGTACACACACACATATACACACACAGAGGAAGAGATTCTGGTTTGCGTGCCTGTCGTCACCGTGGTGTTGCCATGGCGCTGCACAGCTGACACGCTGACATGTAAAGTAACGCCTGCCACTATTTATACTAGGGTTGCGCACTCTCTCTTCATCTCTTTCTTCTTCTCCACCTCTTCCAGCTTACTTGGCTTTAATTCCTCAAACTCTGGCTTGAGACTTCCTTTCTTTCCTCACAGCTTTTCTCACAAATGCTTGTTGTTAAATATACCGTTTAGACTGTAAGACTTCTGCATCCCCTACTGTACCCACATGGACATCATCTCCACATGCTCCATCCTGTCTATTTTTTTTCGGATTCTTCCACGACCTCCATATTGTTCTTTTTCTTTTTTGACTCTTCTACAACTTTTCCGATCACGGCCTGCTTTCTCTTTCACTCCGCTGCAGCGGTCAACCTTATAACATGCTTGTGAACATGGCAGGGCCTTGTGTGTGCTCAGCAGGGGCTTGGGCTGCCCTCTTTCTGTGCTCTTATATAACTCTGTGGACCGAGGGAGGCAGTTTCTGAGAGCCAGAATCACCCTGAGCTGGGAATGCAGCCCGAACATTTCCTGCAAGTATTTAAACACATTGGTGTTTTTTTTTTTTTTTTTTTTTTCCCCTTTTCCTCAGTCGCTTCTTATCCATGTGTGTATGCACAGGCCTTTTTCCCATCACGTTTTTTTTCCCTGACTGTCTTGTATGCCGTTGTGTTATTTGTTATTTGTAGAAATTGTGTAGTCTTCATGGTGGTGTTTTTTATAATATATTGTAAATCTTTAATATTCCAAGGCATGTTGGGTTTCTCTAGGGAAGGATGTTTATTGTAGATCAATAAGGTGAAGGGGGAAAGGTCACAGGCTTAAGGGACCCATTACCAGTTATCATTTCAAATTTTCAGCTAATGCATTGTTAATGTTGTGTATGATTGACGTTTTCAACTTACACTAATCAAAATGTACAAGGGGAGTTCAAGTCAAACTGGGACACAGTTATTAGAGTAAAAACCCATTTTATTTTCATTATAATCCTCTTGCTACACTAATTCGCTTATCCCCTCTGAAACGCTGGCCCCCCAGGAACTCCTTTAACTTCTTTAATGTTTCAAACATATGAAAATGGCTTGGAGTAAGATCAGGACTGTACGTGGGGAAATAACTCCCAGCCGGGTTCCTGTAACGTGCAAGTGGTGTTGGTGAACGATTCTATGTACAACTCTTCAACAAGTTATTAAGGACCAGGTGTTCCACTCACTTAATGTGTCCGGGAACAACTGCAGTGGGTTCTGAGCCACGTCGACCCACCTCGTATGGATCGGGCATATGAGCTTCTTTAAAAACGTTTGCACCATTCACATGTTTTACTGCAGCTAAGAGACTCATCACTGTACTGTGGTCAATCTGTGTCGAATTGTGAAGTTTCCCGGTTTGACTTGAACGCCCCCCACCGTATCAATTACCTGGGGGGGGGCAACCTTTTCTGCTCCAAAAACAGAAGAGCGCGTTCTACGTCGTTTCATTCAGAATGCATTGTCCTAGCCAAAGTTATTACAGAATATTCAAGGCCATCCTGTCAATTTTTACACGTACTGTACTGTATATATGTATACATTGCGCACGTGTATTGCTTTCTCAGCACTCTTTGCTTTCTAGCTGATAAGTTCAGAGGTTTAACCCCTAAGGATTTGGCTTTCTATTTGCTCTTCTTGTAAGAACCTGAGTCTCTTTCTAGGAAAAGCACCATCCTCACCACTTCACAATCAGCTCGGGGCTTAAAGCTTACATAATGGCCCTGAGGGATGGACCTCAGCCAAATTCAACACAAGAACCGTACACATAGACGACCCCGTGCCTCTGCTCATTCCTCCCCAAACCTGTTACACATATGCAACAGTTTTGTTGCTTTTTTTGTCAGGTGACTTTCTAGGTTTTATGTCAAACCGCAACAAAAAAATTAAACATAGCCACAAGCTTAAAAAAAAAGCCATAATGTTTTTTGTGTGTGTTTTTTTTAAAGCTTGCATTGAGCCGTCTTCATGGTCCACAGGCTATTTTAACATTCCACAGGCATTACAAAATCGAGACACACTTTCTCAGAGCTGTAAATTTCCTCAATTTTATAGATCAACCTTTTGTTTCTGCCAGCCAGAGGGGATGAGAGGAACAGCAAGAGTGCTCTGACAGGGACCGGTTCCTGGAAAGTAATTCCATGTTCTAGAGTTTCCTAGAAATCTGGAAATTGAAAATGGGGTGTGATATATTTTATTTCTTTTGGTTTCTTCTCCTGAATGTGCTCCAGATTTTTTTTTTTTTGGGATGCACATGGCTGCTTTGAGTTATAAAAGTGTTTTGCATGAAAATATATTTTGGTCGTGTTGTAAGGTTTCTAATCTTTCTGGTTCGGAAGACATCGGCGGCAACCGGCGATCCTGCATCGTCCGAGGAGCCGGACACTTTGGGTTTGTCCATATGCTGTGCTGTCATAAATTTGAAGTGGATTAACAGAAGGGCACATTCAGTTCTAGGACATCTGTGTACGTGTTCATGTGTGTGCGTCCGAGCGCGTATGCACGCCGCACAATCTGCTCAACTGAACTTGCTTCATTTTCAGGACGCTTCCTCATCTGGATCAGCCAGAATAAATCACTTCCAGCAGCCGTCGAATCCCAGCTCTCCTAATCACCCAGGTGAGTGCTGTCATCTCTAAGCTGAAAAAAGGTTAAATGTATTATTCTATCTTATTTCTATCTCTGATTACCAGCAGAGGTCAGTAAGTTTTATAAGATGAAATCATCAGGCAAAGCCAAACAGGCTTGCATTGTATTAGCATGGGTTTCTAATGATTTATTGCATGATTTGTCAGTGCGTGTGTGAGCGTGTTTGAGGATAGGTCTTTATTTCTGTCCTGATGTGCAAAGTGCAGTTATGCTTACCTACCATGTATAGCTTTGTCAGGCACTTAAACCGGTATTAAACAGGTACAACATATATAAAGTTGTGTTTTAGTAAGATGGCTTAATGTTTGGCAGCTGGAGCTGTGCGATTAAATCGATTATGCAATTTAGTCAATCCTCTGTTGGTTGATTCTATTCATTGAATCGATATCCCAGTTTTTGACTTAATTGATTCCATTTTTTTTTTTATTATTATGCAACTTTTTAGTGGTTAAAATGACCTCACACCAAAGTACTTGCGAAATACTCCGGATTGCCAGATTGTATTATCATCTTCTTTTTTAAGTTTATGGATTGGATTGTGCAATACTGCCACCTACTGGACTGGAGAACAATCAAGAACGATCATGTTTGTAGCGGAGCCACATAAAAGGGGAATTCCAAAGAGGGGTGCTAATAATTAAGGGGCTAATGCTGCTCAACGGCACCAGGAATGTACCCGACAACGGTTTAGGTGTCCCATAACCAGTGTTCGGGTCCACAAGGGTTAAGCTTTCGCAAGCATGCGTGAACGCAGCGCGAGAGAACCCGGAAGCGGCATCGGGTCACGCTTGCCGGTTCCGGCTTTATACCGGTGAAGCCGAGCCATCTCTCCCGTACACAATTGCAAACTTCCAATAAGACGGACTTAGACATTCATACATACGCACTCACACACACGCTTACACTCCACACATTTGTCTATATTTGTATATATTTTGTATATATTGGTTTGTGGTGCACCTTGTTTGTTTATTTATTGGTTTGTTTTGTATAATACACTGTGGTCTGGTTTAGTAATTGTTTTTGTGTCGCATCTTATATTGTCCCGCCTCGGTTGCGCAATACCAGAAGTGCTGTTTACAAGCCCATATTTTGATTCTCGACCCCGTAGCATAGTAACTAGAAATAAATCACAATCCAAACATTACGTGTTAATGTCTATTACATACTTTTAATAGTTTTGAATGCTTCTGATGTAGTGGTTAGCACTGTCGCCTTGCACCTCCAGGGTCTGGGTTTGATTCCCGGCCATGCTCGACTCCTGTCTCTGTGTGCATGGAGTTTGCATCTTCTCCCTGTGCCTGGTGGGTTTCCTCCAGGTACTCCGGTTTTCATTCCACAGTCCAAAGACATGCAGCTTAGGCTAATTGGCATTCCCAAATTGCCCGTCGTGTGTGTAAATGAGTGTGTGAGTGAGTGTATGTGTGTGCTCTGCAATGAATTGGCACCCTGTCCAGGGTGTACCCCGCCTTGTGCCCTAAGCCTCCTGGGATAGGCTCCAGACCCCCCGCATTCCTGAATACAGGATAAAGCGGTATAGAAGTTGAGTGAGTGAGTGAGTGAGTGAGTAATGCGTCTAACCATTATCTATTTCTTCCTATGTTCTAGTGGTAACACCTGCAGGGTTAAGAGTTAAAATTTTGCCTCCAGTACGTGTGTGTGGAGTTTGCAAGTCCCCTCCGTTTTTGGTGGGTTACCTCTGAGTGCTCTGGTTTCCCCCCAAAGTCCAAAGACATACAGTGTTTCCAAACCGCCTGTAGTGTATGATTGGGTGTGTGACTGTGTGTGCCGCATGTCTCTGCCATGGCAAAGGGTTGGCACCCCACCCTCGTGTCTCCTGCCTTGTGCCATGAGCTGTGTGGGATGGGCTCCAGGCCCTCTGTACAGGACGCACAGGATAAATGGTATGATAATAAATGAATAAACAGACAGACACACACACACACTCTTTCTCTCTACTCTACACAGAAACACTGCTCTGCATTCTTTTCAAAGGTAAAGTGCAGGTTAATTTGTTTTATTTTTACATTACAGCTGGGATTCGATCAATCGAGTGTCATTAGAGAGATTTCTTGTTTATTTTTCAATAAAAGAAAAGAGTGGAGGAAGGCTAACCGTGTAAGACAAAAACCAGGAGAGCTTACTTTAGCTTCTCACACACACAAACACACACACACACAGCGCCCGCACACACAAACGGAAACATTTATCTGTCGGGATTTATTTTTACTTTTTTTTTTTTTTCAGTGCAGGTTCATTTGTTTTATTTTAACTTTATATTTTGTGTTAATTATTTTTATGTATTTATTTTTTGGGCTGTGGAACGCATAGTTTGAGTTTCCATTATTTCTTATGGGAAAATTAGATTTGGTTTACAAATGTTTTTTGAAATATGAGCCGGCTCTTTGAACGAATTATGCTCGTAATCCATGTTTCCACTGTACTTGTTTTCAGATCAAAATTTAATGAAATATCCTCAGCCTGGCACTAAGTATCAAACCTTTAACCTAGGTTTGGGAAACGCAGTGTTTTTACTGTTGGTCTTAAATGTTCACTACTTTATTAGATACATTAGGTCAAAGGTGATGTTGTCTAGATCATATTCTTCACTTTTATTGATGTGGTTCCAATTTGCATTATTTGAACACCTAATACTATAAACTTTTTTTCACCCAAATTTCTAGGAAACTTAGAGCATTATTTTTGCATTTTCAATCTTTAGAGCTTCTGATTTTAAACTTTGACAGGAATGCCTTCTGGACAAGTTTTGACTTCAGATATCCCAATCTGATTATCAGACATCCCAATCTGAACTTGATTTATGATTTATGCATTATTTGATGTTTCTCACTTTCTCTATTTTCTTCCAGATGACGACGTTGATCTAGAGGCTTTGGTGAATGACATGACTTCCCTGTCGCCCTATGAGGGCATTTACTCTTTTAAGACCCAGCAGTCAGACACCATTCCTCTTCTGCGCAATGGCCAAGGCACTGGTGTGCACAGTAACAGGACCGCTGTGCCATCACATCCGTCGAATAGCAAAGCGACGAATACTCACTCACCGGCGCAGAAGACCTGCCGCTCCCAACCTGTCCATATACTGGCTGTGAGGTAACGTGCAACCTTCTCATTAAACTTAAATTCAGATGTTTGCAGTGGTTGTTCTAGCAGAAACATAACATTTA
Organism: Clarias gariepinus; assembly: GCF_024256425.1. NCBI lineage: Eukaryota > Metazoa > Chordata > Actinopteri > Siluriformes > Clariidae > Clarias > Clarias gariepinus. The sequence continues at coordinate 15,439,722 of NC_071127.1, read as the reverse complement.
TACTACCGCAGATAGCACACACACGTCATGGAGACGTCTATGCGACGTTAGCCTATGTATTTAAGACGTTAATGAATTAAAACGACCCTGATCCGCTCTTTAGAAGATGTTAATCAGATGTTCATACATCTGCCAAATGTCTGATTCATGTCTAATAGACGTCGTTTTATTAAAACACCCCCCTCCCATTATTTTTATTAAATACCCTCGGTTAAACAGAGTTTTTTTTTTAAATGTTTAATGTTTTACACCAGCAGCAACTTACAAATGAGGTCCCAATTTAAAAACATGTACAAAACATAAAACACCACAAATAAGTATTAATCATAGAAAAAAAATTAAACACCAACAGAAACGTTTGGTAATTTATAACTGTGCGTTATGACTTTTAAATATGACCGTTAGATACGATTGGTCAGGAAACTCCTGAAGTCCCAAACTGCTGTGAAAAAATACAGAGATAAATATTTAATTAAAATTCATGATACTTAATTTAGCAAATGAACAATATTTATACTTTCTTCCTCTCGCTTCACAACTCATGAGAACAGACCGAAACCAGAACCGAACCGCAGATTAAGCACGCGCAATATAACCGTCGGTATTTTAAGTGTGATTAAAAATACAAGAAATAGCTTAAACCAAAATAACGTGACTAAACATCACTAACCTAACCTTACCTTACCTTTTCCACACGCCCGCCAAACGTTTGTCTTCTCAACACGCTGTTCTTCTTCTTGTTTGGATTTTAACGGCGGCTTGCATCCGTAAGTGTCGCACTACCGCCACCTTCTGGTTGATTCTCCTTTGGGGTTTCTCCACTCTATTTCCAGATTATTTATATATATATATTTCCCGTCCACATACCAACAAATTTCAGATGATAAAGACACGTCGTATGGACGTCGTATAGATGTAAAGACGATGCATCATTTAACAGCTCAAACAGGCGATCTACAGACAATTAAAATACGACTATTAAAAAAAACTAACGCAATGTTTCCCAGATGATACGCTCTTTAGCAGACGTCTCCGCGACGTACCTGTGCTATCTGGGACGTATATTAAATTAAAAAAACCTAAACTGGGAAAACATGATAAAATTAAGAAATTAATATCCAGTTATCCGATTAAGGAATGACAGCAAAGTAGAAAAGTAGAGAATTTAACATCTAATTATGAAAGAGGATTAGGGCTACCATAAAGATTTGAGTTCTTAGTTTTTACTTTTTGAGATTATATTCAGAATTTTGAGGGAAAAAGGGGAAATCCAGAGGAAAAAAATCTGAGCTCCGAGATTAAAGTCAGAATTTTGCGGAAAAACAATTGTTGGAATTCTGAGGTAAAGATCGAATTTCGCAGGGGAAAAAGTCTGAATTCTGAGAAAAAAGTTTTAAAAAAGTGTGAATTATGAGTCTAAATCAAAATTCAGGGTAAAACTAAGTCAGAATTCTCAGTTAAAAGCCAAACCTGGAGGGAAAAAAGATTGAATTCTGAGATTAAACTCTGAATTCTGTCAAAAAAGTCAGAATTCTGAGAAAAACATAATCAGTATTTTAAGATTAAAGTCAGTATTCGGCAAAAAAAAAAGTCAGAATTCAGAGGTTAAAGTTAGAATTTTGTGAAAAACAAATGCTAGAATTCTTTTTTTTTTTTTTTTCTATTTTCTCCCTAATTTAGTCGTGGCCAATTCCTCCCCGTCACTAGGGGGCTCCACGTTAAGGCTACTACTACCACTCAGCCGGGAGGGCGAAGACTATTATGTGTTTTCTCTGAACCGCGTGACGTCAGCCGACCGCATTTTTTCGAACTGCTTGTTCACGCACCGTTAGGGGCGGAGTAACACACTCTGAGGAAAGTGCTATCCGCTCCTTCCGCGTGCACGAGCTCACAGACGCCCCTGATTGGCTGTAGAGCCGTGATTAAGAGAGAGCTCGGCCAGTCAGCTCTCTCTGTGCCTCCGGCTGTGAAATGTTAGAATTCTGAGTTAAAGACTGAATTTCGGAGGGAAAAAAAGGTCAGAATTCTGAGGAAAAAAGTTAGAATTATGAGATTAATGTCAAAGTTTTGAGGAAAAAAAAATCTGAATTATTAGAAAACAAAAGTCATAAATTCTGAGAGAAAATGTCTAATTTCAAATATTTTACGGTGACTCAATCCTCTTCTGTATTTAATAATGCTGAAAAAAACCTCACATAACTCAAACTCCTAATTGAATGTTGCGTTTCTTTTCCTTCTCTTTGGGGTCGATTATAAATGTATGCATCCCGCTATGTAATGTTCCTGTCTTGCTTCCTTCATCTTTCCCTCTCCTTGTTCTGCAAATCACATTTGGTTTTTTTTTTTTCTCTCTCTGGTGTCTTTTTCACTCACTCTGGCAGCGGGGTGTTACACCCCCACACATCATGATGGGTTCACTCAGAGGTTTCTGACTCCACACACACACACACACACACACACACACACTTGCCCACACTTCTCTCTCTGACTTTTCAATGAACTCCAAGCTTCGTTTCTTGATTTCTTTCTCGGGCTTTAACGCTGCCAGAGCAGGGCTTGTGTTTATTCCCAGGCTTTGATCAATGGGTAGATCAATAAATGCAGATCCATGTTTACGAAACTCTGTGCGAGTGCATGAACTTACTCTCGTGCATTTTGCGTCTCTAATCTAAAAAGCTGTTAATTATTTAGCAAAGGCAAACAAATACGGAAAAATAAAACGGCTCTTAGATGACTCACCTAAAATGAGAAATAGCATGGAATGGAATAGCGAAGTGAAATGAAGCATAACGTCAGTAATTTTAATGTGTGTGTGTGTGTGTTTCCCCCCCTGCAGGAGGCTACAGCAAGAGGAGCCCCAGGTTCGCCCTGCATCTCTGCCAGCAATCCCAAACCCTTTTCCTGAACTATGCAGCCCTGCAGGGTCCCCGATACTCAGTGCTGGTTCGACGCCAAAGCCTTCAGATGTGCACGTAAGACTCTCTCTCTCTCTCTCACACACACACACACACACACAATCGGCATAAATTCTGACATCCTCTCCGCCTTTATTTTATTTATTTGAACAACATTTCTAACTCTTTTGAATATTTCTTACCTCTTCGTCACACACACACATACACACATACACCTGTGGGAAATTAGAGCAGGAGTATGAATTTTGTCCTGTATGTATGAGTGTGTGTGTGTGTGTGAAAAAACTACATCAAAGATCTTTCAAGATCTGTTTAAAGCATAACATAAGTCCTTGCCAAGAATATAAATTTTCTTGCCTTTCTGGAGCTGATAACAAGGTGTGTGAAAGGGTTCTTCCTGATAATATGTGTGTGTATGTGTTAATATGCATGTTTTTTTTTTTTTTATATATATCTTCGTAGGGGACAAATATCCAGAAAGCAGGTTTAAAGTTGTTGGGTCCCCACAACGACAAGTCGCCATTTTTCTATTAGTTTTTTTTTTTTTTTTTAAAACAAACCTCAAACTTTTATGCAAAATTAATGTTTTCTTTTAATTACTAAGATTTGAATGTAGGCGTGGTCTATCGATTCGCATAAATATTAGTAATACCAATGGAAGGTCCTCGGAAAGCTAGTAAGACCAGTTTTGTGTGTCAGTCTGTTTGCATGTTCCTTAAACAATCGGTCCATCCATCATTGGTGAGCACGTGTGCTTCTCTCTCTCCATCCCCTCATGTTGATACAAAACGGCTATCTCTCTAAAGCACGATAAAGAGCACGCCAAGCCACTCGAGATTATGTGTACTCATGTTGCGTAACTAAAGCACACAAGAACATTGCAGCATGTGCGAGTGAAGGGCCAAGATCCTGTGCAAACACATGTCCATCTCCTTTTGGCCTCCTGCCTCCTACATATCTTTCCTTAGTATCCTTAGAGCGGAGGCACTTCCTTAGGAGACGTGAGCCGTTTTCCTTTCACACGCCTGTGTGTCGTGCCTGTTCTCGTGCCTGCCTCCACATCCCTGCCAACCATCTTAACCCTTCCTTCCTTCCTTCCTTCCTTCTTGCTGCTCTATCTGTTCTTTTTCCACGATCCCTAGGACACTATGTACATCCTCGACATATGAATAAAGAATACTTTGTACTGTGTGTGCATTCATGCATCAGTGTTCGAAACATTTAGCAAGAATCAGGGTGATGGTCTCTTATTTAGATGATATGGGTTGTGTGAATCGGATAAATAACGTGAGAATCCAATGGAGTCAGTAATAAATTAAAGATGTGGAATTATTGTTGGTCAGGTTATTACAGATAATGTGCAGTAGAGCATTTAATTAAAGGTGATAATAAAGTAATAAAAAGTGTTTATAACCTAAATCTATATCTATCTATCTTTATCTATTTATCTGAAATAGTACGTTAGAATATATCAATTGTACTTGGATTGATCTACTTATCTATTTGAGAATAAGAATTTACAAGTAAAAATTAATATCTAAAATAAATAACATTTATAACATTGTCGAACCTGAAAGTTTGAGTAACTTTATGTTATTGTTATTTACATTTAGGCATTTGGCAGATGCCATAATCCGGAGCGACTATATATTAAATATAAATTTAGTCCTGTCCAATTCCCTTCCCGTCACTAGGGGGGGCTCCCACATTAAGGCTACTTACCTCCATCCAGACAGGAGCCGTCACGCGTTTTCCCCTAAACCACGTGACACCAGTCGACCTCTTTTTTTTCGACCTGCTTGCTCACGCATGGTTGGGGGCGGCGTCACACACTCGGAGGCCAGCGCTATCCGCCCAGCGCAAGGCCTCCTGCTGTGAGAGGTTACAGCATCACCCGGGAACCGAACCAGGGATCTCCAGGTGATAGGGCGAGCACTTTACCACTTACATTTTTTATCTTATTATACTGTACATCTGAGCAATTGGGCGTTAAGGGCCTTGCTCAATGGCCCAACAGGGACAACTTGGTGGTTGTGTTTGGGATTTGAACCTGGGATCTTCCAAGCTGTAGTCCAATGCCTTAACCACTGAGCTACCCCCTATAAGAACTTAACCTGATTGAGACATTTCTACCACTTAGTTGAGGTATGATACACTTAAAAAATCCACTAGATGTAGCTGTATCTTTAAATAGTTTTCATTTCCAGTCGCGTTGTAGGGTACCTTAAGACATGAAGTTGAGTTACGCTTTCAACACTCAAAAAAGACAGTTTTTTTTTTTTTTTATTTATATTGTATATATATTGATACTTTTACCATGAATTGCCATCTCAGCCATTTGGAAGATGGCTATGCTACGGGCTGCTACTAACAAATTAAAAAAAAATTTTGGATTTTTTGGATTTTAAAGGGTTATGTGGTGCATTTTAGTGGAGTTAGTCTCATATACTCGCAGCCATGTCTTTGTGCATTTGGATGCATGTTTAGTGGTCAGAAGTTCGGATCAAATGAGGATAGATTCCCTGTTGAGTCTGGTTCCTCTCAAGGTTTCTTCCTAATGACATCTCAGGGAGTTTTTCCTTGCCACCGTCGCCATCACCATTGGCTTGCTCTTTGATCATTAATCTATACACATTATTACTTGCTCGTACACATTTCCATAATTACCTTTTTATTTTGTGAAGCTGCTTCGAGATGATGACCATTTTTAAAATGGACAAAACATTTTTTATAAATAAAATTGGTCAGAATGTGGGTCTGCCTCTCATACACACATACTGACCCCCACAAATCCCATTATTATGTAGTCAATGTTGTTCCGACCTCATTTTAATAAAGTGAGTCTAGCGTTCAAATACAATCTAATACCGACTCAGCGTTGCCGAACTAACGTCACCACAACATTTCTGCAACCCAAAATCTCTGATCCCTCTTCTATGACGCCAACTTCCCCCTTTTACACAGATCTTGTTACGACTCTGTGACTACCTCTGCTGCTGGCTGAGAGGCCCAAAAGTAATGACCCCCCTATTTCGGCTTCATACCTTTTACGTCAATCTGTGTGAAATGAGCAGCTGATTCAACCTGAATGACTGTTGTCACTTGATAAAATTCAGGTTTTTTTTTTTTTTTGATTTACAGTACGGCTTTATCTTTAGGGTCCTTTTACCACTTTCAAAAATCTGCTTATGCCAAGTGGTATTGTCTGATTGAGGTGTTTTTCCATGTAGTACCAGACTTGTTCAAATCACTAGCCATTTGTCTCTTTTTAAATGCATGTGATATATATTTTACGTAATTGTTTCTCCCTATTATCCCAAAGGAGGCCTGTAATCTTAAAGTTGCGTCTGTCTGTCTTTCTTTCTTTCTGTCTATGAGCACAATGCCGCAACTCATTATAGTTATAAGTCTGCTAAGTAACACCAAACAGAGGGCAGATGGTGAAATGGTTATCTCGCGGCCAGAGACATGACGAGGCTTTTTCTTTCGAATATGATGTCATGGTTGAAGAAAGCGTCTGCAAATCTCTCGCTGTCTCTCTCTCTCGCTCTCTTTTCTCTTATTCTCATCATTACAAATCCAGAAGATTTCTCAACTATTCTCAGAAGGGCTTGCATGACCCCGATGTGCCTCAACGAGTGATGCCCAGGTTAAAGAGGGTACACAGGCGCAGAAACTTGTTGAGTCTCCCACAGAGCATGGGAACATCATGCCAGAAAGAGGAAGAATGAGAGCGTGATGTCCTTCTGTCCTCGTCTGAATACGTTTCGGCTTTGCATATTTCATATAATCTGTGGGTGTGGGCTGGTGTCGATTTGTGCATATGTGCATGTTTATTCTGGCATTGCTCTTGTTCCCGACTAGACGTGATTACACCGTGCCTTTAGCAGCAGCAGCTTTAAATTCCTCCGTCGTTTTATTTTTTCCTTTTACACTTTTTCTTCATCAGTCTGTCAATCCAAGGGCGTGACATCTTTTTACGTTAAAGAGCGGTGCTCGTATTGCCATGATAATAAACAGGTGTTCGAATGACAGCTGTAAACAGAAGTGAAAGGTTATTGCACACACACCTACTGTAGTTGTGTAATGAAGTTTCTTACAGTAGAGCGTGTGTTTAAAGTAGGGCTGTCAACCCGCATGTAACGCATGTTGCATTTTATTCCCGCAAATTTGACCGAGTTTGACCCTAATGGCCTACCATAACCTCAACGCGGTTACCCGGCTGTATGTGATATTGGCGAATAATAAGATGACCCGGGTGTGCCCGAATGGCAAGTTTCATTATAAAAAGCTTCTAGACGGAAGAGCTACCTTCAAGAAGAACAATTTTTTAAGAATACATACAATTTTCGGATATGACGATGCGGGTTCGAACCCACCATACTACCCAACCGGTGCATGTGCTGCCAGTTTAATTTCACATTTGCTAAATGGTAACATCTGAGATATTATAAAACTGCATAATCTGTTTTTGTCGTGCATTTGTTTATTCCAACATTGCACATTTATAATACGAGTAAATTGGAGTATTTTAAAAACTTTAATAGACAACGATAGTGATTAATTAGATTTAAAAATTTTAATCAATTGAGAGTCTAAAAAATCAAATTAAAGCAGAATCATCTTAAATATAAAATACGTTATATTCAGTAAGTTGTATGAAATAAAGGAGCGTCTGTAGACATGCTTTCACTCCCCTCTCTCTCTCTCTCTCTCTCTCTCTCTCTGACTTCTTCTTCATTACCGGAATACTCGTTATAGTATGATACATGACCTGGCGCTGACCTGGTCATGACTGTCCATGCTTATTGGTGAGAGTGCATGCGCTTGTGACGTGAGGATAGTCAAGACGTTGTTGACGTTGGAGGCATGCCAGCGATCAGGGGTGTGAATGCTTTTCTCTTGAGCGTCTGCGTACACAGACATACGAAACACACCCTTGTAAAGGATTCAATTATTTATATATATATATATATATATATATATATATATATATATATATATTTATTTATTTATTTATTTATTTTTTGGGTGGAAGGGGATGCTGAACCTTTAAACTCGTTTCTTATATTGTATGTAGGTTGTGTATAGCGATAGCACGTTACGAGATCGTCGAGCGTATAGGCACTCCTGTCGTTTCACAGCCAGCTCGTTCAGTTTCTAGTTAAAGCCTTTTTGAAGGTAAAAATAGAGCACCGGTGGTACAAGTGCATGTATAATTATATGAAATTAGACTTTATAATCAGGACTGTCCTTATTTAAATCCTATATATATAGTAATGCATGATTGCACGATCTTGAATTACATGTCAACCTACCTAATTTGATATTATGGTACATTGTCATGGCAGAATATAGCAGCACACCTGTAATTTTCACCCAACTTTGTAAGTAACAATTCACTAATTATGGTAATTTACTTGAGACAGGGAAAAAAAAAAATCAAGGTTAAATGGATGATTTAAATGTGCATATAAAGCAACTGCTTAAAAAAAAAATCTTTTTTCTGGATCAAATCCAAACATGAGCTAATACTTAAATTTTTTTAAAGATGCACAAAAAAAAACAAAAAAAAAATTGCCCTGTGTAGCTTTTTTCATAATGGTATTATGTCTATTATACTAAATTACATTAGGATCTGATGTATTCATGTACTTTACTCTGTTTAATTAGTTTAACCTAAATATATAGGTTTTTAATTATTTATTTTGGTTCAATTTACTAATTGTTTAACTTGAGTGGAATATCCGCCCTTAGTTTAAATATGTTGTTACATGAATCTTTTTTTTTTCACTTAGTTACAGTATATAGGCTTAATGCTTAAGCCATCTGTCGCCTTGCAGCTCTAATCTTCAGGTTCGGGTTCGATTCCCACTTCGGGGTCTGTGTGCATGGAGTTTGCATGTTCTCCCCGTGCTTGGTGGGTTTCCTCCAGGTACTCCGGTTTCCTCCCACAGTGCAAAGACATGCAGATTAGGCTAATTGACGTTCCCGAATTCCCAAACATGTGTCTGCCCTGTGATGGATTGGCACCCCGTCCAGGGTGTACCCTGCCTCGTGCAGGATAAAGTGGTATAGATGATGACGAGTAAGAGAGTGAGTATATTTATATAACTGGTTGTACAAGTCAAACCGGGACTTGTCAGGAATTTTCTCTATGACTTCAAGCACAGTACGCTGATGACACTCGTCGCCACAGTAAATCATAAAAAAAAAAAAAAAAGATAACTTGAAAAAGATAGATAACGTACGAAAGAGTCGCATCTGTCCGTAGGAACTGTGTGAACCAACACCAATTGCATGTAACAAGAGTTACATGGCTGGGAGTTCCCTCTGACCTCGCTCTGAATCATTTCCACATTCAAGGAGTTCCTGGGAGGCCAGTGTTTCAGACGTGAAGCAGGCAGTGCGATCACGGCTCCGGTGTACTGAGAGAACTTTCTATCTTGATGGTTTAGAAGCACTAGTAAAACACTGGGATAAGTGCATTAATGTACTGTAGCAGGGGATTATATAGAGAAATACAGGCAGTTTTAAATCTCATAATCATGTTCCGCTATTCTGCACAGTCAGAAGTCACGGTTTGACTTAAACACTTCATTCTATATGTTTGATGATGTTGATTTGGAGGTCCTAGCATGGTTGTACTATTGGCCGCCATGGTCCCTAGTTGGACTACAGAAGTTCTTGGATGGATGGAGTTTTAAAATTCATGGGTTACTTTTTTTAAAGATGACTTGGCGTTAAGACCAATGAAGTCGCTTTTTAACTTTAATGCTTTTTTAAATGTTGAAAAAGTGAATCTGG